>NC_091825.1:122099343-122426843 GCF_038994185.2 Dermacentor albipictus
AGAAACAGTTCGTGTGTGTCGCGTGCACCTGTGTGTGTGTGTGTGGTTTTTTAAATCTTATTTTAGTTTTTATCCGTTTCTTTTCTCTCTCTCACCTATCGCATCCCTTCGCCCCTCCCCCGTACAGGGTAGCCAACCGAAGATAATCTCTGGTCAACCTCCCTGTCTTCTCCCTGTCTTCTCTCTCTCTCTCTCTTTAGGGCATGCTCTTTAGTGTCCCTTTAAAGTCGTTGGAACATAAAACGCAGGTCACCATGTGTGCCAACTATTCTAGCAGCGAGTCTCTCTGCGCGTAACACGCAAGCGCGTTGTCGCGTGCCAGCGGGGTTTCTCTGCTGGGAAGACGAGCGCATAGCGACAGCCTTGACGCGCCGGCGGGCGCCCGCGCCGAACAATCGCCCGGTGCGACGGCTGATGTCGTCGACGCCACCGCCGTACACACAGACACGCGCGTATACGCGCACACACGGGGGCGCTAGCGCGCTGCACCAGCGTATGCGCTACGCGACCGGGACAAAGGAGGCGGGGGGGGGGGGGGGGCGCTGCGTCGTATGAAAAGGAGGGAGGACGCGACCCTATTGACGCAAGCTCCGGCCCTCGGGCGCGCGCTGCTGTTTAATCGCCGGAAAATGGTTCTCCCATCGTGAGTGCTGCTGGCGCACCGCCGCTGTATACTGTGCCGCCGTTGGCCGCCTTAGCTCGTGTATAACCCCGTCTGAGACGCGATGACCTGCAGCGTTCGGGCCTTCTCCGCTGCAGGTTTCCATTTTTTTTTTTTTTCGCGTGCGTGTGTGAGATAGGGAACCCAAAGTCAGGCGATGATAGCGCACGCAGGGGCACCAAACAACACCAGAGAAACAAAAGAAGTTGGCAGTTTCGCCGAAACATTGAAAACGATAGGGAGTTTGTTAGTGTCGCGCTGCTGCAGCGTCCCAGAAAGCCGACAAGATGAGGAGCACCGCCAAGGGGTGTTGCGCGCGTCGCATCGGTAGACGATTCACGAGATGAGAGCGAAGGAAAAACCATCGGCCTTTGCCAGCGTACAAAGGGTTACGCAAACTTAGCTCGAGCTTTGCTCTTCGCTTACGGTGTGACAAGTGTCACCGCGAACTCGCGTGTTTTTATCGAGCGGCCGGTGTGGCACCACGATGGGGTTTGCACACCGCGCTGCTCACCGAGGAACGCTAATGCGCGCTGTGCTCATACGCCAGCAGCGTTCACTTGGCTTCGTCGCTCCTTCTTTTATGCGACGCATACTAGCCGCACAACCACGCTCTTCCTTGCTGTGCCGCGCGCGGCCGCGTAGCTACCATATGACGTCATAACAGCTGCAAAAGCGGAGGCTCAACTCGTGCGCTCGCTTGCGACCGCGTAGCTACATAGCCGGGTCTCAGCTCGTGCGCTCGCCTGCATGAGTTGTTTTTTCGTCTAGCCGAACCAAACATAGCCAAGCAACAGCAGTTCACCAGGCTAAACAGTGGTTCAACAACTAAAATAAAGGCTAGTATGCTTCGCATCCTGGGCTGCTACAATGTTCTCTCTAATGTGGTTAGGCAAGAGTTGTGTTTCTTCTTTGCAGTACTGAGGTGTCAGCGGGTACCCTAGCCGTTGAAGAAGGTGTCCTCCCTGTTGAGTCTTGTTGAGGCGCTCCCTCTGCGCTATGAGCGTGGCACTTGCTAGCTCCTCAAAGGTGTTGTATACGCATATAGCGCTAGTAATTTCTTTGTGCTTGTGCTTGACGGTAGCTGTAAGGCCGTTTTGTACGCCGTTCTTATAAGAGTGTCCATGCGCTCTGTCTCGCTTTCGCGCTTGACTTGATACGGTAGCGCGTACGTGACACGGCTGATGACGAGGGCTTGTACCAGTCTTAAGGTTTCGTCCTCTGTGAAACCATCTTTGCTGCGCGCTACTCTGGCGATGAGTGATGCGGTGCTTCTTATAACGTGACTTAATTTCTCTGAGGCTAGCTTTATGCCGTTCTTCTCCTGGATGTGCATACCTAGTATGCGTGCGGTCGGGACGCGCTTTATAAGTTGCCCGGCAATCTCGAGATGTATTGGCGGGGCTCGATGTTCCTTAGTTTGCTTAGGCCGGACTTGAAGGTACTCCGACTTGTGTGGGGCACACCTCACCGCTCGCACTCGCCGTTGTCAATCAGGGGAACCTGGTAGCCTCAGCCTCCATCCGCGCCACATGCAGCGCAGCAGCAGAAGCAGCAGCAATCGCTCTCGCACTTCGTGACGCTGAGAGCAAGGGAAGGTCCGCCCGTGTCCTTACTGACTCACAAGCGGCTTGTCGTTTATACCTGAATGGAACACTCCCTATACAAGCCATTCGAATCCTGGGTCGCACACTAGAATGGACCCACGGTATCGTCTGGTGCCCCGGGCACGAAGGCCTGCGGGGCAACGAAGAGGCGGACTGCGCAGCTCGAGGTCTCACTAGCCGAGCGGCAGACCACACCGTTCTTCAGCCCCCGACAGACCGACGAACGACCCACGAGTTATTAACGACAGGTCAACAAATACTACAGGACCAACGGCTCGGAAGAACACAACACTCTCCCCCACACAAAGCTCTCAATAAACTCCAGGCAAGGGACTGGCGCCGCCTGCAAACTAACACATACCCACACTTGTCTCGTCTACACGCAATCTACCCAGACAGTTATACGTCCCGAACATGTCCCTGGTGTAGCAACCACACAGCGACACTCGCGCACATAACACACGAATGCACAGACCGTCCGGGCGACGCAATTTCGCCACAAGTCGCAACACACACACTCACTACGTGGTCTTGGGAGGCGAGACTCTCCGAACTGGACCTGGGAAGCCAACTGGCGACCCTCGACCAGGCCCGGCGAGCCGCGATCGCCAGTGGAGCCCTGTCAGAGGGAACCACCCGGGAATAAACCGCGCAACGGTTTCTGCAATAATAAAGTTCCTCCTCCTCGCCCGCTCGCCTTCGCGCATAGCGTTCGCCTCCAACGTTTCCCAGTAAACATTACGGTTACATAAGCTGCAGCTGCCGGGAACCGTGAGAAGCAGATGGGAATCTTTGAATGCTATCGGCGTTCCACTCTTAAAGGTGAAGCTTAAGCGTCCTCTTTTGTAAAATTTCGCCCCGAAACCTGAGAGCTGGCATGTAAGCATGACGTCACGGATTTCAAAATGCTTTCTCTTATTTGAGCGGTAGTGGACTCTATATAGTTCTTGGAACTTTAGAAGGTCAGTCTTCGGCTCCTTTCAAATACAATGTAGTGCATCTTTAAAGACAAAGAACCCGCCGTGGTTGCTCAGTGGCTATGGTGTTAGGCTGCTGAGCACGACGTCGCGGGATCGAATCCCGGCCACGGCGGCCGCATTTCAATGGGGGCGAAAACACCGGTGTACTTAGATTTAGGTGCACGTTAAAGAACCCCAGGTAGTCGAAATTTCCGGAGTCCTCCACTACGGCGTGCCTCATAATCAGAAAATGGGTTTGGCACGTAAAACCCCATAAGTTATAAGTTTAAAGACAAAGAAGTTAACTGGACCCGTGCAGACTCTGTCCCAAATTCATGACGTCATGGTGAGCTGGTGCGCGAACTTCAACATGGTGTCGCCATCCGGCTTTCTCTTTTGCGCCTTTTCTGGCGTATGAGGCATCTTCTCGTAGGCTTGGCCTTTTATTGCAATAGCAATTATATGGACACTTCTATATAGACGCATTCTTGCCGTCGCCGTGATGTTCCCATAAACTGCAAGGGCGATAACACCGTCGCGGCGCGTTGTATGCTGTATTTGCGAGTGAAAGCACGCGAAGGAAGCCGACGATCGCGGCTCAATCTGGCGCGCGCGAGGGAGGAAAGCGGAGAGCAAGCGCGCCGTCTTCCGTCGCGCGACAGGCCGTGGCGGGGGGGGGGGGGTAAGGGAGGGAGGGGCGGCGGCGTTGTGCTCCGGCAGCAACGGTGTATTTCGCGACTGAGTTGGTGATCGCGGCTCAACTCGCCCGCGATAGGAAGGAAAGCGGGGAGGCAGCGCGGGAGGGAGAGGCGGAGGCTTGGACTCCGCCAACAAGTGCGTCTTTCGCACGGGCGCGCGCGGTCGCACGCGCCGTATCTTCAAAGGAATGCGCAGACGGTTCATTCCTTTAAGCGCGCTTTGATCGCGCTGTGTTCTCGCCGCTCTTGCGTTCAAACGATAGACAGCGCGACGCTCATTTCGCTCGCTGCTGCTGCCACGCCTGCTCACACCAGCGTTGTGACAGCGAGTCCCCGCGCTCATCGAGTGCGATATGTTTGCTTGCGCGCGCCCTTACACGATGCCTGTTAATTAAGTCAGTAAGCAAATGTTTCCAAATTTACACGGCCGATAAAACTACTTTCTTTGCTTCGCGTAGCTATCTACTAATTTGCTATCGCAATCGATGCTTCGCCTTTCGGGTGAAACTGCGACTTTTTGGTAGTGTAGAAGGGCCATTTACTAACAAAGCTGAAATAATTTTTCTCTTTTGTGTCCCTTAAAGAAAGTCGAAGTTCCTCCTCCTCCTCCTCCCTGAACGAACGAACGGTAATTTAGTTTTTTTTTATGCGAAGCATATTACTAGAGCTCAACCCAGCTCCTCAGGCGCGGCGGTGTCGCCTTCAATACCACGTGACACCGTGACGTCACGACAGAGGGGAAACGGGGCTCCAACTCGCGCCGTCGCTCGCGGCGTCGCGGCGGTATATAAGCAGCTGCGCTTGCCTCTGCTAGACACACACGAGGTGAGATGCCTCCTGGAGACAGAGCTGCTCGTTGGAATGAGAAGCGAAGGTTGCGGCGTGCTACAGAGACTGTTTCTAGGTGGCTTTGCTACGGCGCAGCGACTACGCGCCCCGCATCGGACGCGGTGAGCGTCGAGCAACGCAGCGTTCGGTGCGACAAAGAAATGTGCGCCAGAGCAAGCGCCGCACGCCTGAGCCGACGCCGACGACACCGGCTTTTCTGCGACACGAGCTCCTTAACGCTGTCGCGTTAAAATAAAGGCTAGTATGCTTCGCATCCTGGGCTTAACCTTAGCTAAGCCACAGCCAGTTTTTTTTTAATTGCCTAGCTGGCCGCAAACGCTCACCCCGTGGCACCGCGCATGCGTTAGTTGTCCACACCACGCGCGTAATGATGCGATGGTGCGTGGAGCAATGCACCGCCAGCGCACTGCAGGTCGGCGACTGCAATGACGGCTTACTCGGTGAATAACGGCGCCGCGAGCTGTCGGGATGATTAGTGGTTTGCGGAAAACGCGCGCGCGCGTGCAACCCCAACCCGGCAGGACTCGGTGATGGCCGCACTCTCGTATGAAGTCGACGGCATCCCTGGGCACAGATTAAATGTTTCGAAATGCGTGCTTTGTTGTCGTCCGAGCGGATTGATGCCCTTCGCGTGAAGGCAAGTTAACCCGTAAGGAATGCGTACAGATAAGACATACTATTTAAACTCGCTAATTTATCTACGATGACGTGAGATTTAATAAGAAGGCGGTCAAGAACGAAGTTAATTTCTACAATCTACGCTGTAAGAGATTTCTGGGAAGGAATAATATCGTTGCAAATTATTGATTGCAGTTTTGTATTCCTTTCTGTGTCTGAATTCGCGTGAATATTTGTGACCCGACTTCGTCTTTTCTCTATTCAGTAGATCTTCATGTGGTGGTGGTGATAAACTTTATTGAAAGGGGGAAGGGTAAAGAGGGACGTGGCTGAGGAGATGATGTCAAGCTCGAAAGTGTTTTATGGAGCCTCTGTTGTGAATTTGTGCGCTGTGCTTATGAGTGCTGAGTTTACACTGTATGGTGTGTTTCATGTAACCTCTTATCTCGAGTTCTCCTTTCTGCCTTTATGCGCGAAAACGTTACCTTCCAGTACGTTTCATTTGATTTCTCTTGCGAGCCGCCTTTAGCGCACGTATGTCACATGACTTGAAGTCTGACTTTTTCGCATCTCATATTAGGCTTCTTTCGCTCAGCGCCTGCTTGTTATTTTATTCTTAGTATATCTTCGTTCTACCTGAAAAAAGTAGCCGGCACCGCATAAAAGCGCCAACATACCCTGCATATCACGCATTAAAAGGAAAATCGAGAGCCCACGTACAGGTTTGAAGCATAAATTCAATGCACAGTAAGTGAAACTTCAATAAAACTTGGTGCTGGGCTAGTTGGTGATGCATTCTTTAAACGTTGTGTCGTCTTTTCCCCGTGTGTTCGTCCTTTTTAGCGCTACCTTCATGTTTAAAGTAAGTAAAACACGTCGTGCGGCGAGGACACGTGCAGTGTCAAGCCATAGTTCGAGGAAGTGTTATACACGTACGGGTTACACGTGTGTAAAGGTGAAACATCCGCCTCTGTGGTTCACTGACTGTGGCACTGTGCCGACGAGCACGACAGGTTCGTCCAGGTTCGATTCCCTCCGCGGCGACCGTATTGCTATGGCAACGAAATGAAAAAAAAAAGAAAGAAAAACGCTCGTGCATCGTGTTTCGCGTGTGCACAAAACGAATTCCGCGCCCTCCGCTATACAGCGTTCCCCGTAACACACGGTGCAGTTTGCGGGCGTTAAATACTTCAATTTTAATTTAATTCAAAGTCCACCGTTTTCCTGGCCATTTCTTCGGTTCTGCAGTTCTGTCGCGTAATTAGTCGACAACACTCGCTGATGGTATTTTCACAATAACGAATGGCTAGCGTACGCTCTTACAAACTGTTGTATAGAGATGGTTTTGTGGATACGGGCCCGTGTGTCTATAGCATACACAGAACAGTCACTTTTCAATTTGCGAAGCTATTTATTTATTTATTTATTTCCTACAGAAATCAACGGCAACGGGTGAGATACGACGCGACACTCCGCTGAACTATAGCAACCGAATCGGCACAATTCCGTGCGTTCCATTTCCAGGCGTCCGCGCCTTATAATCACTGGAAGTCAGTGCACGTGCAACGTGCCCACAGTGAGCTCACGCATAGGGAGTTTCTCAATCTTGAATCTATGACTAACATTCGTAAACATCAGGTTAAATGCTTTTGTCGACTGCCCGAGCCTCTTTCTTTTGTAGCTCTTTGTATTATTTCGTCATATTGCGGCTTATGTCACCGAACTGCATGAGTCGCATAGCCTTCCCGAAGTTCAGTCACCCGTGAAACAGACATGTGTTCTGTAAAGCTGCAAAGCGTCAAATAGCTCACAATGGTAGGGGACTATGCATGCGTAGGTGGCGTATACTTCATTCTGGTTGATCATTCCTCTGATTTCATTCCTTTTTCAAAAAACGTTTAGTTTTATCTAGCTGCCGAGGTCTGTTTCATCGTCTGTTAACATGGATGCTATATATATATATATATATATATATATATATATATATATATATATATATATATATATATATATATATATATATATATATATATATATGTGTGTGTGTGTGTGTGTGTGTGTGTGTGTGTGTGTGTGTGTGTGTGTGTGTGCACGCGCACGTTCTCTTTCTGTTGCATACGCAGATGGAACAAAGCTGTAAGGCCATTTCCTGCTGAAGTCAATCCCCGGATGTTTATTCATGTTCACGTTAGCCCTAAACGCCCTCACGGGGAGGGTATTACATAGTGGGGAGGGGGGGACGATACAATCATTAATAACACTGTACATATTAGAAAAAGCAACAATAATACGTAGAGCAATAATAAAAAACAGCAATGAAAAGCATAATACGAAAGGAAATGGTGAACAAAAGAAGAATATGAACAAAATGTTATCACACATTTCTATCACAGCGAAGTAAACCTTGGAATTTTATTGTGCCAATTTCTGTGGCGATGTGCGATGGCGAATTGTTCCACTGAATGATGGTGCGAGGAATGAATGAGTTGGCATAAGAGAAATAATGGCACTTAACTTGTTTTACTTTGAAAAAATAATCATGTCGTTGTAAGATGGCATGGGGTGACTGAAAGAAATTGTTGTGAAGGGTTGGATGGTGATAAATTTTATAGAAAAGTGTTAAACGAGCAAGTCTACGGCGATACGATAAGTCTTTCAATTCGGCGCGCTGTTTTAGTTGTGAGACGCTTGTATAGGATGAGCAGTCTGAAAAAAATGAATGAATGAATGAATGAATGAATGAATGAATGAATGAATGAATGAATGAATGAATGAATGAATGAATGAATGAATGAATGTTTATTTTGACAGGAAAACAAATACAAAGAATCTCTCTCAAAGAGGCTGACAACAAGGCACGAATGCCTGATTAAGTGTCAGTCCCCTTCCCCGACCCGTTCCCAGTGCACAAAACACTCAAGCACACATGGTAAGCATGGTACACAAAGTGGATACATACACTAAAAACTAAAAAGTACATGAAATACGTAACAGAAATATTGAATGCGATTTGTGTACAAAAGAATGAACAGTCATACCTGAAGCGATAGCAAATACATCTTCACTTTTTTTCTAAAGTGCTTAGGGACAGTGATTCATTTATTATATAGTGAGTAAGCCAGGGTGTTGATTAAGAAAATCTGCAACTATGAATGTCTGCTTTTGCATTCCGTAATTTGTACGGATCTTGTCCTTGTTCTAAGTTAATTGCCTTGTGTTGTATTTATGTTGATTCGGGAGGTACGCTCTAAAAAAGGCGCTTTCATTTAGTCTTACCTCTTTAAATATTGCACTGGCTGTTTTTTGTTAATAAGGTTTTCTATTGTTAAAATACAATTCTTCTTGAAAACAACGCACGGCTCGGCAAGGATTCGATGTTAGAGATGACCTATAGGCCTGATCGGGTCCCAAATCGACGTAGCATATTCAATTTTAGCGCGCATTAGAGTAGCACAACAAGCTTTTTTACGTGGGTAGAATCATGTTTGAGGTTACATTTAAGACCAAGTGAGCGATTAGCAGAAGCAAGGGTGAGGTCCATATGGTGATGCCATGTTAAGTCACACTGAAGTTGCACCCCAAGGTACTTATATGTTGTTGTTAGTTCTACAGTATTGCTGTTAAGGATGTAAGTGGTTGGAATACGAGATGTACGACGACTGAAACACATATGTTTTGTTTTAGAAACGTTAAGGGTCACTAACCAGGATGAGCATCATGGGCTTAGTGCATTGAGGTCAGTTCGTAGGGATTGGTGGTCAGTGCCATTGGTAACGTTATGGTAAATTACGCAATCATCAGCAAAGTGTCAAACTGTGGACCATGCACAAGCAGGCAAATCATTAATATATATTAGAAGCAGTAGAGAACCGAGCACGCTTCCTTGGGGTCCACCAGATGTCGCATGAGCAGAAGATGAGTTAGAATTTTTAACAGAGGTGAACTGAGTTCTTGACGATAGGAAGTCTTTAATCCAGGCGACCACATTCGGGTGGGTGTTAAGCTGTGCTAACCTCAGTGGAAGTCTGTGTCCAGGGCCCCGATCAAAAGTCGCTGAAAAATCCAAAAATACTGCGTCGACCTGAAAGCCGGCGTCAAGCGATAAATGTAAGTCGTTAACGAGTACAGCGAGTTGAGTGTCGCACGAAAAACACTCGCTGAAGCCGTGCTGATGTTTTACTTTCAAGTATCACCGCGGCTTTCGCAAGGGTTTTTCATGTGGCACCCAATTCGCTGGCTTTGTTCGCTGCGTTGCTTACTCCGGTAAATCTAAATGGAATCTCGAGGTTTCGATCGCAATCGCGGCCCCGTGTATACAGACATCGCTAATTTCCTCCCTCCACCCGGGACTATGCATTGACCTCGCTCACTCGAACGCAATACCTTCGTATACATAGATATGCACGACCCGCTTTCTCGCAACGCGTCGCATTCCTCGCGACCTGCGGCGGCGTCAAGTCTCGCAATACCTCGCCGGCGTCGATACGCACCGCGACTCCGCGGCAGCTGGCGTCGTCGGCACGCATTCGTGCAGCATGCAGCAGAGGCAGGTGGCCCGTGCCCCCCAGCTGCAAACCCCTTTCGGCGCAGTACTTGTCCTAGGGAGATAAGCGACATGCGGTCTCACCGCATCCATTTGGTATTCCCCGCGCACGAGGTATGCGCGAGAAAAAAGAAGTTCGATGAACCGCGATGGCCGCGCGAACGTCGCGGTTTCGCAAATGCAACCAGCATCGCTGCTACTCTCTCTATCCGTGCCCCGTGGCTGGCTGCCGGATGCCGGGTTCAAGCAAACCGAATCTTAATACACTAACCCCCGTATTCAGAAACGCATCTTGACTTGAAGCCCATGCTTGACTTGATTTTAATGACGCCTGTCGCGAACGCACCGTAAGAAACGCAATGAGTATCTTTGGCGCGTTCGCAACAGGCGTCATTTATATCAAGTCAAGCACGGGCTTCAAGTCAAGATGCGTTTCTGAATACGGCGGTGAGCCCGACGAGAGTCGTAAACTGGGGTACGTAGCGCAAGAACGACACAAGGACGAAGCAGGAACACAGGACGAGCGCTAAGTTTCAACAATTGTCTCAACGACAAACAAATATCAACAACAAATAACGTCCTTAGTTGTTGCAGTGGCTTCCCTGTGAGTATGTATAGTATATATGCTCATCGGCTGCAATAAATCGATTGTTGAAATTTAGCGCTCGTGCCGTGTTCCTGCTTCGTCCTTGTGTCGTTCTTGCGCTATGTATCCCAGTTTACGATTGAACTACCAACACGCCCAAGCTTCTTTCCTGCCGACGAGAATCCTTGTTTGAGCTTTTCGATTCACAGCAGTAGTGATATTTACAGAACGGTGCAAGCTATAGTTTTCGATAACCTAAGAATGCAGTGGCAAGTACACAGCTGTCTAAATTGAAGTGAGTTTGCATGTACATAGGCGCCGTCCAATTGAGTTCGCTCATTTCCGTGACGTCATGGGCTGAGGCAAACTTATTTCACTGTCGTATGGCCGTCTTTCGGGAACTATGCGTCTCGGAGCGCGGATGTACGTAGAATGAGCTGTAGTGTGGTTTTGTGGGCGGGGTTTGTGCTGAATTCATACGTTAATTGTCAACCAGTGCAAGACGAAGGCGGCGTGAAGGTACACACGCAAAAAAAAGAAGGAAAAGAAAATGGCAATAGTGTTCTGATATTGAATACAATTCACCACCCTATTGGTTTTTTTTCCTTTTCAATCATACCACTAAACATAATCACTCATATGTAGTGCGACTTGGTTTCAAATAATGTCCTTAATATGACTGCATTACTGCGTGCCGTTTGAAACATGTTAGTAAAGCCATCTACGAATGTGTTTTCGTGTTGTGCGTCATTTGTGTATTCTTCGTCCGGTTAACGTAGTCCACATAAACAAACAAGTTTTGCTTCAGAGTCTGTAAACTGTGCATATAAGACAGGTTTTTTGGGCTCGTTACCTAGCTCTATTTAGTGACTACCTGTTGCCTGTAGAAGGCTATGTATTTCTTGTTGGAACCGGTTTGACGAATACGACTAAGTAGACGCAAATTTTAAGATTTTTTTTTTTACCATAGTGGAGAGATTACAGAGGATAGGGGGGAAAAGAGAGAGAAAAGCAGAAAGGTTAGCCACTGTTTAAAGACCGGCTGAGTGCCAGGTAGTGAAAGGTCCCAGAAGAAGAGACGAATAATACTAAGTAAAAAAGCTGATAATAATAATAATAATAACAATAATAATAATAATAATAATAATAATAATAATAATAATAATAATAATAATAATAATAATAATAATAATAATAATAATAATAATAATAATAATAATAATAATAATAATAATAATAATAATAATAATAATAATAATGATCTTAAATTGTTTCATAGACATTTGATAGAGTCTGCAGAAACCAAAAGAGAAGTATGCAGAAAGACAAGGTAGTCCAGGGAATACTTTTATAGTCACTTTACAGACGGCCTTAGCTAATTTCTATGCGGTACGAGTTTGTCCACATATTGTATAGGCAGTGCCAGCGCTAGCCTCCTCAACAATGCACGCTTTTAAAGTTGAGTATCGAATGTGCCAATGTACATGGCCATATACAGTGGAGGCCAGGGGCAAGATGTGCTTAAGCGGGTGAAAAGAATGCAAGTAACGCCAGGGACCAAGTCTTCCTTTTTTAAGGTTCACATGGGTACGCTGACTGTCAAAACTCTTTTAGAAGATCGTGGTTTTTTCTTACCCTGGTGCTCGCATTGCTTGATCTGTGAGAAACCAGAAACTATAGATCAGGTATTTCTAGATTGCTGAGTGGGTGTCTTCTTTTGGGCTGTACTTCAGAGGTCTATAAAAAAAGGCTTTTCTTTAGATCCACAGGGTATTCGACATTTATCTATAGAAAACGATGATGGACCGCCGTTTGACCTTATTATGCTAGTTGGCCTTCACTGTCTATGGCGCGCCCGTATGGCGGGGTGTCGCTGCGATCCAGATGCTCGGCCTGTACGAATGCTTTTTCGAGAGTGCATGTCGAGATTTTTAAAAATTCAGAAAGCACAAGATTGTGTACCTGCGTGGCTGTCAAGGGTGGAACCCTTGACCGCGCTCAAAGAATTCTGAAGTAGTCAGCCCTGTAAGGCTGGCACTTAATAATAATAATAATAATAATAATAATAATAATAATAATAATAATAATAATAATGTCTTTATTTGTGTCCCGTAACAGTACACGACACTGGAGACCTGCAGTAAAAGCTGTCATGAATGACAGCTTGACAGAGCCGTAGGTCCCCCATACAAGGGGCAGTTACAAACGACAAAAAAGACATAATACATTGTCACAATTGAAATTGCACATTCCGAGCGTACAATGTAACGTACACAAAAAATAAGGCAAGATAGAAATACAAATTGCAAGTTCACTCATACAATAAAACATAACAGTCAACTACGGGGTAGGCACAAAAGAAATAACATAAATGCAGTTTCACTTATCCGCAAGAAATAATAACAAGAAATAACTAAGAATGTGTGCAGTGAATCTGTCGTAATTCACGTTTAGATAGTTTATGTAGGTCAGTCCCGGATTTTTTGCAATTGTTTAATAGAGTTGGAAGTGTGAAGGATAATTTTTCCATTGTGTAATTGGTTCTAGGAGTTGGTACAATCCCCTCCTCTTTATGACGGGTAGTGTAAAACACAGTGCTCTTTTTCAGTAATGACAACTCATGCAGATATTTAAGATGATTTTTTTAGTTCGCGCTGGAATGCAAGTGCTAGCTTATAATTGTAAAGATTGAATACTGGTATTATGCATGCTTTGGAGAAAAGACCTTGCGAGTGACTGTTATATGGTAGATTAAAAAGTACTCTGATAAACTTTTTTTGAAGTATAAAGATCCTTTGCAAATTTGTATACGTGGTTGTGCCCCAGACCAAGAAACAGTAATTAAGATGAGAGTAAAATAGGGAATTAATAGGGAAATAGGGTGCTGAAAACTTGCAAATTCATCTTGTTTTCTCAAATGTCGTTTGTTGTTTGATATAGTAGTACAAAACAGGCAATAAGAAAAAGAAAAGAGTATCGAAAGCAAACGCACTCGCTGGCCGCGCTGCATAAGACCGATGCCGCATATATATGACTGACGATACGCGCGTGCGAGCTGCCCCCGAACCCGGACCCCCGAATTCGCAGGCGGCTTAAAATCAGTGAGCGAGTGCTTTGTACACAGCGTTGGCCAATGCCGAGAGGTGGAGGGCCACGTGAGGGAGATTTGGTACCATACACCTGAAATGGATGAGGGCGGGTTTGGGGAGGTGGGGATATATCTGCGTAGGCCGCATACGAATCAAGAAAGCCTTTACGGTCTTACAGCGTCCCTGGCTACGACAGCACGATCGCGCAATGCCTATCGCTCACAAAGGATAAACACTCACCGTACGTTGCATCGCTGATGAGATTTTTTGTTTCTTCTTTTTTTTTTAGGGGCGGGGGGGGGGGGTATACGAGCTTCGTTCAAAGCAAAGCCCAAGAAGAAGAAGCGTCTCGGATAACGATCAGAATAAGTGTGGGCGACGATCCCACACATGGCCCACGAGAAGAAGTCGACGTTTCGTAAAGTATAGCGACCCTCCCATCTCCCCCTGTAACGTTAGAAAACGCAAGTCTAGGTTCTCCCGCCTTCTCGCTTCTACGGGCCAACGACGCGGGCCGCCTCCCACGTGTAATCGGCATTAGGAGAACACGCTGCGCAGGCGTGATGCAGCGTCGAAGGCTGTCACTATAGTTTAGTTGCCTGCTGACCGAACCTTCGCCTTTCGTGCAGACGTTCGCGTTCCGTCGAGTTTGCTTGTTCGTATGTCTAGCTTCTTTCGGTTATGGGAAGAGAGTAGCGGTGACTTCGCAATTTATTGCTACTAAGGATTTTAAGTAATTCGATTAAATTAAAATTTGCGGTTCTTACGTACCAATGCCACGCTCTGATTATGAGGCACGGCGTGTATAGTGGGGCACTCTACCTTAATTTTGACCTGGGTTTTTTTTTAGGCGCACCTGAATCTAAGTAGACGAACGTTTTTTTTTTTTTTTCTGCATTTCGCTTTCATCGAAGTGTGGCCGCCGCGGCCGGCATTGAACCCGCGACCTCAACGCCATCTCAACGCCATCTCAACGCACACTCAACGCCATGTAACCACTGGGATACCACGGAGGGTTGAGGGAATGGGAGAGAGGAAAGGCAAGGGGGGAGGCTAACCGGACGCACGCTCAGTTTACCATACCCTGCCCAGGTGGAGAAGGGTTAAAGGGTTGAAAAGAGATGAAGAAGGGAAGACAAAGAAAAACTGTGGTCGCACGCACTCTTGAAGGAGCACACCAAGTTCACACGTGGTCGCTGAGACCACGTGTGACCACGTGTGAATGCTCTCGCTTCATTCTGCGCCAGTGACGTGTGGAAGGACGCCATGGCAAAAAAATGATCTACGTTTCCCAAGAATCTTCGAGTCCAGCTGATTTAACGCTGTCTGGAGAAGCTGACGCGCCATGGTGTACTGGGGACCACAAGGTTTTCAACTGTTTCTCCGCTTCCGCAATAAAGAGTCACCCACAGGCATGTCACCTATTCCAATGCGGACCGAATAAGCCTTCTATTCGCACTGAAGTCAAGAAGGCCGGGTTTTACTTCAACCATATACTGCCACGCACTGCAACGTACTGCCGACGACCAGTGGCTCCTTGGTCTTCACAGGTGACTTCAACGTGCATCACCATCTATATGGGGAAGCGCCAAGATTAGCTTCAGACATCAGAATGACGCCAGCCTAATGTATCGGCGGGGCACTTGCTTGGACTTGACTGATTTCGAGGCGCTTTGCTGCGTGCACACGCAGTGTTCCCTCTATCCCGCTTTCCTCTTTCTGTTCCCCCTTTCCGTTCCCCCAGTGTAGGGTAGCAAACCGGACGCTCGTCCGGCTGACTTCCCTGCCTTTCTGTTCTTTGACATCTCTCTCTCTCTCTCTCTCTCTCTCTCTCTCATTAGCATCAGGATCTGTGCGGTGAAAACGTCGACACTTGTTTGAACGTTTTTTGAAGGACAGAGACACGCGTCGAGTATATTGGTAGGGTCTCAGATTGTTCAGAGTACTCGGCAGAGTCAAGATTATCAAGATTATAAGATCTTTCTCTCTCTCTCTTTCTTTCTTTCTCTCTCTCTCTTTAATATCCTGCTGTCTGGTCAGCTGTGTATCTTTCAACGAGCTTGTCTTAAGATTGCTTTCTGCGCACATGAGCAGTGTGATCGGTACTCTTAGAGGGAAGAAGCGGTATTTGCCCATTGACTACAGCTGAGACAAGCGACAAAGGCCTGCAGAATTGTTTCACGCACGGATGTCTGCTTAACGCATCCCAATAGCCGCTCTTTCGAGGTATAATCAAAGGAATGCTCCTTTTACAATGTGTTCATTACAACTTGTGTGTTTTCGTTAAGAGCAGTCTGTAAGTACATTTTGTAATCCATCGGGACATCATGTGTACCTTTGGGTTTCTTTGGAGCGGCTCGTATTAATCCGCTTCAGCGCGTTGTCCGTGGGTTCACATTAATTTCATTTTTTCTTAACCTTTATGTGCGGCTAGGTTACGAGAATTGCACGACCACTCTAAGGTGACTGTGTCTGTGCGGTCTGTCTGTTTTCTTCTTTTTTGGCTGTGTTCTGGTGCGCTTCAAGGTCTGTTCAACAGGTCTCCGTTCTTATCTGCGTTTCAATGAAAGAAGCGTCTTTTTTTCCTTCTTCGAACTTATTATTCGAGTTTCATAGACGCATGAAAATGACAACCCCGATCATCATCTTGCTGAAGGAAACAGCGGTCACGAGAATAGATTCGAAAAAAATAATAATAAAAGATACGAAAAAGAAAGAGACGCAAGCAAGCAGTGTAAAGAATTCTGCGAACACCGGGCTCATTAGTCTCAAACTGCTTCAAACAAATAGCCGGTTGAAAGAAAAATAAATTTAGGCGTGTTTAAAGCGTTGCCCGATTACTGGCGAGGATAATCGATCCTTTACCTAGCCGTAATCAAAAGGCCGTCGTGGTCACAGAAATAATAATAATAAAACAGACAAGTAGACTGAAGAACGGGGCACAAAAAAAAAAAATCCCGCACTACTCGTAATGACGCGAAGTAAATTGCTCTTGTGACATGCAAGGGGATGCGTTATCTTAAACCCGCACACGCTAACGACACGGAGACTAAAACGTCCGCAAAAAAACGGCGGGGGTTTAAACCGGTAATCGGTAACTCTGAACGGCAGGAATAGGTGGGGCTCTATATCGAAGCACTTACATGTAACACTGGAAGAACGGGTTCCTTCTGGAAGCGCGCGTACATTGGGCGAAATAAGAGCTTTGCGCAGCAGCCATTTGCAACTCCCGTCCGTTTTCGTGCCAGATAACAATGCGGCCTAATCGTTTCTCTTTGGTCCTACTGTAAATTGACTCCTATAGCTCTAAGGACAGTGAGGTTTTATTGCGACTGTCGATCACATGTCTAGGTTTGACACGTGATCACGAGACACGTGAAAATTGGGGAGGGCGGGGGGGTGCAGATGAGTTCGTTGACGCTCCTTAGATTGACCATACATGGCACGAACTTCGAGTCACATTTAGTAAAGCAATGAAGGGGGCGTTGGTGAACGTTCATGGTTATATTGCGCTCAGTTTTACACAGACGATATTAAGGAAGGACAGGACGTGGACGGACGTAGCGCTACGTCCGTCCGCGTCCTGTCCTTCCTTAATATCGTCTGTGTAAAACTGAGCGCAATATAACCATGTTCGAGTCACAAGCAACACACATGTCGTGGAATTACGCTTTCATGTGCGTGCAAACAGACGCGACACATCTCGGAAAGCACTAACGGAGACAAACAACGACATTCAGCACTGCACTCTATAGGGAATTGAATTTATGGGGACAGCTTGAAGCCGGTAACTGTAGTTTAAACTTCGCCAGCTAGTGTCGCGCACACACCGGTGAACTTGGAAATGCAAAGGCACGTTGTCATTTCATTTTGGCGCGCTTACTACGTTTCCGAGTTTTCGTGCTGATAGTACGGCCATCCAGGATACGAGAACTAAAATGAACTAATGCAGGACAATAGCGAAAGAATAAAGGGAAAAGGAAGCGAACATTTTTTATGCGAATAAACGAGTGAAAACTCTAATGCTTCGTACTGAAATAAAAAGCAGAAGTTCGGGCTAGCTGTTAATCCACCCTGGGCAATCTGATTGGCGTTAAAATGACAAGGACGGTCATGTCTGACAAGGACGACGTGTGTGCTGTTCTACATTATGCCCATTCTTGTCCCTCTATAGCGCTACTCTTGTATTTCCACGGTGGTTCTAAAGGCTGCCCTCCATTCCAAGGAGCCCTCAGTCAAGGGCGCCGCTGGTTGACGTACACCCGGGCACTTCTGGGTGACAGCCACCAGACAGCGTTGATCGTGCGGGGTCTTGGAACGATGAGGCACGAGCATGCATGCAGGATCAGATGTGCACAACAGGATGCGTCTGCTGCAGCAAAAGTCCGGATAGATAGATAGATAGATAGATAGATAGATAGATAGATAGATAGATAGATAGATAGATAGATAGATAGATAGATAGATAGATAGATAGATAGATAGATAGATAGATAGATAGATAGATAGATAGATAGATAGATAGATAGATAGATAGATAGATAGATAGATAGATAGATAGATAGATAGATAGATAGATAGATAGATAGATAGATAGATAGATAGATAGATAGATAGATAGATAGATAGATAGATAGATAGATAGATAGATAGATAGATAGATAGATAGATAGATAGATAGATAGATTACAGAGGAAGACTGGGAGGGAGGTTAACCAGAGGTAGTTCCGGTTGGCTACCCTGCACGGGGGAAGGGTTAAGGGGATACAAAGAGAAAGAGAGTGAAAGGGGGAGATAGAGAGAAAGCGAGACGAGCACTAACAAATTAAAGCGCATACACTATAGAGCGGTAGAGGGCAACGTTCTTAAAGTCTATCGTTAAGCCCCGTAGACCTCAGGAACCTTAATAACGCGAGTAAGGCCTTCAACCCGGATGTCCGGAGATGAGTGAGCACATTGTAATAGAATACCGAGGTAATCTCCCAGCCAGGACCGCAGGAAACGTCCACCTCACAGAAACGCTGGTATTCAAAGCTAACAGGAGCGTAAACTGGTCAAGGGTCGAGATAAGCAAAATACTTTTAGGGTATTGGTGAAAAAAAAAAAAAGAACCAAGAGGAGATGGAGCCAGGGTTGCTACGGTAGAGGTAACCTTACAATATATTTAAAGAGGTTTTAATGACGCGAGGGAATAAAAAGTAGAGATGGGGGAAAAGCTCGACTTCAATAGATCTAGCAAAACCTAATTCGTGCAAACAGGTTATATGACTATTTGTCGCCGCCTCGTTTCAAGGAATGTTCTTGCTGGCTGCAGTTGGTTCATACTTGAAGGAAGGTTAAGATTGCACGAAAAAAAAAAGAGAGAACAAGCGGAAGGAACTGTTGCAACTAGGGTCGCGTCCAGGTCATGAAATCCACCAAGCCCATCGACTTACTACGTCTGGCGCGTAGAAAATAAAGGGAAAATGGTTTATTAAGCTTAGTTAAACGGCTTCAGTACCGAAGTCCACTCCATGCAGGCGCAAGTTCAACGTCTCAGTTCACATCAGGACCCTCTGTCCTCACTCTCGACAAGTATCTGCTTTTAATCCCGTTGTCTACCCTAGGCGAGTTGACTAAAGAATCTGTAGACTGTACAGCAGCAAATCACCATAGTCGACTCCGTTGCGACACCACGCCAATGCTATCCGTAACCCGCACTAACTCCGCCTCGAAGAAAACTGCTTTGGAATTTGTGGAAGAAAGAAATCATCCGGCGACACCTGGTTCGTTCGTCGTTGGCCACCACTTTCTTGGCTCAGTGTGGTGGGTGGAGCGCGGGCTGAGGGCCTTTCGTGTAATCTTGCAACAGCCGATTTGCACGCTGTCTTGACGGCTGTATAAGTGCCGAGGGATGGGTGGTGATTTGACTCGTCTAATTAACTGCGCCTGAACATTCGTTGTCAGGGTTCCTTTCCGTTCATCCTTCTCTCCGGTTTCCAGGTAATTGCGGGTTGGGCGCTTTTAGTCGTTGTCCACGCCACGCTGACATCTTGTTAGGAGGTGTGGTGGTTTGACACGTGGCAAACGTTCAATTAACACCTTGGTGGTGTTGAGACGTAACAGGACACACATACACCCCGAGTACTCATGGTGTATTGTGTGTTCCTTCCGCGTGTTCTGGTTTACTTCGTGAAATTGTAACCTTCGTTTCAAATGGGATGCCATTAAAGAACCATCGTCATCCTCGCTTGGCGAGGCTGCGTCAGTTCGGTGTAAGGGGAAATCTGAAGGCTAGAGACTGGATAAGAGGCTAGAGGCTGGATAATGGGTGACATGCCCATGGAGGATGAGTGAATTATCTGGGGGGAAAATACACCAATGTAATCTACAGGAGTGCACACCTGATCCCTCTATGGCTGAAACAGCAACTGTATAATGCACTTATGTATTTAAAACTTAGCTGCAGAATATTGGTTTGGGGCACAAGAACCACCAGAAGAAATTACACAAAATTCGTTACCTTGCGAAAAAAAAAAAGAATTTATTCGCTTCTATGCAAAAAACTATGGCTGGTTTTCACATCTAAGAACAGCGCCACTATTACAAAAATGTGACCTGCTACGTGCGGACGGCACATACTATATGCAAATTATTCTAGCAATCCTGAAGAGAAATTCCCCAGGCGCACAGTATAATGAAATCAAATTCTCCGAATACTTCCTGCCGACACAGCTCCCAACACATACCAAAAGCATGGACCTATTACGGGAAACATACATTTGTCTATCAGTCCACAAAAGTACTGAACTTATAAAGTGAATCTGTATCGTTAAATACTTCTTTAAAGGCATTTAAAAATGAAATACAAGATTGGTTAGATACAAGAGATTTATATTTTAAGGCTGCATAAATGAGTCTATAAAATGAAAAAATGAAAATGTTTCTGCCATGAATTGCATCTATCTTCTTTTCAGGGTCCACATGATATGGTTTCATTCTTATTTTGTTTTTGCGTTCTTGTACTAAGACAAATATGTGTGATTGCATCTGTGCCCTATTTCCAGTTTTATTTCATTTTATTTTTTATTGTTTTAGCATACAGTCAAGATGTGAGAGATTTCTTTCTTGTGCGACGCTGTTGCTGTAAGATGCTGTATAAATTGGATAACATATCTTAAAAAAAAGTTATGTTGTATAATTTTAGCACACCATTAGGTTGCGAAATGTTTTGTTGTACTTAGATGTTGCTGTACATTTCTCTATAAATTTGAACGTATTTAAATTTAATGATAATAGGCATTGTTACCATCATGTTTCCTTGCTTATGGTGTGTGTCTGTTCTGTGCTACCGGAAGTATCCGGAGAGATTACGTTCAATATATTGCGCGCTTGGGTTAGCTCTTTCGGAGGTCTAGAATAATTTGCATATAGCATATCCCGTCCGCACGCAGCTTGTCACTTTATTGTAATAGTGGCGCCGTTCTTAGATGTGAAAACCACTGCAGCCATAGTAAAAAAAAAAAGTGCGTAATGGAACAGCCAGCCATAGTAGTTTGCATAGAAGCGAATAACTCGTCGGCTTCATCTTTTCTTCTTCTTTCTTTTTTTGAAGGCAGCTAGTTTCGTATAATTTGTTCTGGTGGTTATTGTACCCCAAACCAATTTTCTATAGCTAAGTTTTGAATAAATAAGCGGATTAATTATACAGTTGCCCTTTCAGCCAAAGAGGGATGAGGTGTGCACTCCTCTGTTGCAACTTGCAAAATTGTGCGTGTGTGTGTATATATATATATATATATATATATATATATATATATATATATATATATATATATAAGCAGCAGTCATACCTGTCGTCTGCTGGGGCTCAAATCTTTGTCAGGCTTTATGCTTTGTCACAGCCTGCCCTCGTCTGAATAAACGAGAAATAAACCTGCAGCTAAGCCTACAGCTGCGTATGCAAAGTAACATATATATATATATGTTTGATCCCTCTTTCACAGGAATATTCGGTAGATCACGAAAGACAAACGTGTCTTGAAAGATGCTGTTGCATGTTTATTGTACGTGAAGGATGAAATTGCAAGTAGCTATCGGCAGCCCCCTATGTACCAGTGCACGGGGATGCTCGACAATTGCCACACAAGCGAAAGTGGTCGAACGACTCGCGACCGGGAGTCACACTGCGTTGCACGCACCGCGGAGCACTATGCAAATCAGCCACGAACCACAGGCGTTCACAAACCGTACAAGCGAAACCGAGCGGGTTGTTGGCAAATGGATTCGTGAACTCACGGTCCGCTGCAGCGAAGGGAGCACGATTTGCGGGTCGGCGACCGTGCTACAGGTTTGCTTGACTGGCGGCATCCTGCACCCGAGTCGCTTCAAACGAAGGAGCAGTGGGAGGCCTATCTGTCCAGCTCGGACCTGACAACCCAGCGCAGCCTGGTACAGCAGGCAAGGGCAGCAGCACAGGCCACAGGGGCTCTGAAATGAGTTCTCCATCCGCCGCCCAAGTCTTCGACAACTACTTCTTTCCCTTCGAAATAAATGTTTCTACTACTACTACTACTACTACTACTACTACTACTACTACTACTACTACTACTACTACTACTACTACTACTCGGCGAAGGTGCGAGCACTTCGGTCCGGCTCCGTGGTGCCTTGGAAAACAGCCAGCTCAGTTGCGACACGCTCAGCTTCACGAATGCGAGTGGCAACATTTTGCAGCGTGTGCCGTGAACGCGCGAAGGCGTTCTGTTTCACGCTGCAGGCGCGTGTATCGCAGGACCAAAGCGAGATTCACTTGTCGGCGTCGTTGCCTTTCTGCGCCGCTTAGCGCTGCAGTTTCGTTAGTCGGCGCCATCCCGAGAGAAGCAGGAGTAGACCTGCAAGCACTGCTAATGCATGTTCGATCTGCATACTCCGTAGGCGACGAGGCGTCACAGGCTAATCGGATGCTAAATGCAAACCATGTGCGGAAGCTGCGGCACCTCAGCAGAAGACCTGCGCCGCCTACACCGCCTACACCAGGCTACTCCACCTACACCAAACTACACCGCGTTGGCGATTCCGCGAAACGCTCACAGTCGGCGCTCGTTAGTGTCACGGTGCATGCATTACATCGCTTCACCGCTCCTAGATGGCGGGGCCATCCCTGTCGGGGTAACCTCTTTGGCCGAGATAGAGCATATTTTATGTGTTCGCGCCGACGTGACATTCGTTACAGGAAATGGATCGTGGACCCCGGCATAAAGCATTTTCGTGTTAAAATGTCGTTCTGGTTTCGCATAGCCTTTGCATGATGGGCACTTAGGGGCGGGGCACCGAATTTCCCTGAACATACGTTGTACCAGCAAAGGACTTCCGGGGCACCAACAAATGGAATGTGGTGGTTTATCAGTCTGTGTTCTCCACAAGAGCGTGGCGTGCCCTCTACCAAAGCTACAGTTGTCGCTGTCTACCACTATCAGAACAAATGAGCTTGTGATACCGACCTCAGAAGCCGTCGCTGTAGACTGATACGAGTGCATTGTTGCAGCTCTTACGGACAACGAACCTGCATGCACGACTATAGCACTGACTAGTGGTAACTGATATCCTTTGTTGTTAACGGTTGTGATAGTGCGCATGTGCACTGTTTGTCTCTCTCTTTTTCCTTCTTATCTTTCTACCTCCCCCTTCCGCTACCTCCAGTGTAGGTTAGCGAATCGGACTTTTCTTAATAACATCACTGCCTTTCTTATTTCGTCTCTCCTTGTCTCTGTCTATCTCAGAGGGGTGCGGGGACGCGAATTTGGTGCTATAACAATCTAGCACATGCACCGTAATTTTGTTTTCGGCACGGACTTCAATCGACATAAAGTCAATTTCAAGACCTCGCAATGACGACGCAGTAATCTACGTTGTCAGTGCCGGCTGATAGCAATTCTGGCCTCGATTAGCGTACAAAGAATGAGGTCTGCATACATTGGAGAAATCATTTATTAGCACCTTAACGGTGATCAATCGACGGCTTGTAACGACTCCATAGGACTTTCCGAGAAAAGCAGGAGTCATAGTACTCCGCTAAATTTGGCTCAAAAGGTGTATAGGAGGGTCGAAACGTGTAGATATGGTTCGCGTAGCATGCCACTTCCCTCCCTCGTCTCCCCTTCGCCTGGTCCGCATTATTGCTGCCAGTTCATACCATAGAACTCTGCTTCAAGTCCATGCATTGTGTGGCGCTACCCTACTGTTTGTTTCAAAGATCTGCATGGTAAAGGAGCCTGTGCAGTTGAGACTAAAGGGACGGCCGATCCCCAAGGTAGCCATGGCTTCCCCTTATTGCATCCCCATAAGCACGCGCATGCAAAGTGTGGCGCGAGTGGAACAACAACAACAACAACAAAATAATAATAAGAAGAATAAATGCGCTAGCAAAGTAGCTTTTCAACGGGCTGTGATTGGCGTTTATACAAGCTCCAGGGGTTATTGCTTTTTCCCTTTCTTTTCCCGTCCTCGAAAGAGGAAGAGTTAACAGCAGCCCCGCATAAGCACGCGGGCAAAAGAAAAGACTTAAAAGAAAGAGAGCGAGAGAAGAAAACAAAGAAAACAAATGAAACAAGTGGAGAGAGCAAAGAAGGCGCCGACTGCGATGTCCAGGAAAGTTGTTGGTATCGAGGTACGACGGCGGGGTGGGGGACCGCGCGCGACGTCGACAGCGAAGACGACAGTTAGCGGCGCGGCCTTTGGCCCAAATGGAAGGCGCACGCACCATTACGTTCTTTAGTTCTTTTTTTTTTCTTGGTAGAATCCTGGTGCGTGCGCATATGCATACTTACATGGCCGTGGCGCACACTGCGGGGCCTTTTCTCATCTAGCCTTTCCAAACTGAGAAAAGAAATGAAAGACGGCCCCCATGGAAATAACAAGAGAGAGAGAGAGTATAGGCATGCTGTGGGCGGCCTCACAGCGGCTACCACCACGCTCGCGGGGTCCGTTTATGCAAGCAGGTCCGGGGACGATTATGACAGTGCACGTTGAGTCCCACGCGCGAGACCCAGGGCGCAAGACGACTGTGGCAGGACGAGAGCTCGCTTCGTTCGACAAGGGGGGGGGGGAGGAGAAGGGGGGGGGGGGGGGCACGTGGCGTGGGCGACCGTTAGATTAAGTTGGCGATTCTACACGGACCCGCACGCGTGCTGGAGCACGTCTACTCCCTCTTCTTCTTGTTCTTATCCTCCCCCCCCCCCCCCCCCCCCACCATCCCGATCACGCCACCGCCGCCCCCACTGCCCCAGCATCACCTCTTTCATTCCCGAGTCCTCCGCTTCGCCGTTTATACAAGCCGCGGAGGCAGAACCAATCTCATTGTTATACATGCACCGCCTTACGAAACGACGAAAGGCGAAGCGCTTCTACTCCCCCCCTCCTCCCCCCCTGATTCCACAAAGAGCAAACTCAATTCTGCCGCACGACAGTGCTCCCCAGCACGAGCCGGCTGCAGTATATGTTACGCAAATCGATTCGAGACGTACCCTGTTTTCGCATTTCGCACCGCCCGAACGAAAACGTGCTTCGGTCCACTCTTCTTCTCTTTCTTCTTGAGCTCACGGGAACACGAAAACGTTGAAGTCGTGCTCTCGTCTCTGTCGTTCGTCTTTATTCTCTTATACTAAATCTCTGTCGAAGGAAAAAAATGCGTATGAAACGGTGAATTGAAAAGAACGCGTTTATACAGCTATACAGCGTTGCTCTCTCTCTCTCTCTCTCTCCTCATTGATACCCAAAATGTATCCAGAATTTCAATGCAGCGGACACTCTCGTGTTATTCCGACAAAGGATAAGAATACCTGATCGGACTCTGCATTCACTTTTCAAATATGAATGGGATACGTTTCTTTGCAGGCTCCCTATAGCGCTAAGAAAGAAAGAAAAGTAAGAGCAACAGAAAGCGTTGTGTGCACAAATATATAGAGACGCACAGTGCGCCTGCTGGCTCGGGGGAAACATACTTGGTTCTGCTAAAATGAGCACGATAGTACAACAGAGCTGCCGTCAGTTCGGTGCTGCTCCAGTATTTGGCTAGTTTTCGTATAATTTTTATACGTATAGTGCGACGACTAAGAAAAAAAAAGCTAGCGCCCTTTATGTGCGGCAGAATAATCCACAACATGTTTCGTTCTTTTCTTTCTTTCTTTCTTTCTTTTTAGTGCATTTTATGTGCACGTTCATAGGCTGGGGATACATTTCAAGAGGCCACTGGTTGGTATCTGCCCTAAGTTGCTTGGTGTCATAAATGTGAATACGAGAATAAAGACTTTCCCATCACCGGGATGCACAAATGCGGCATAAATGCATCTACACCACAGGTTTTTCATATTTATTTACTTTTACGCACAGTTCGCGATAAGCTTTGTCTGCAGAATGACACACACATGCTAAGCACGAAGTCCAGGGTTCGACTGCCCGGCCGCAGCGGCTGTATTCCCATACAGTGTGCGCAATGTAAGAACGCTCGTGCATAACTGCAGTGGGTGCGCGTTACGGAACCACAGATGGTCGAAATTGAAACTATGACAAAGTTTAGTTCAAAGGATAAACGGACGCAAAAAGAAGAAACTGCGACATGAAGTTCGGGCATATCAAAGTGTGGCTTGAATAAAATCATACTCGGACGAATGCAGGCTTATGGACGCCTCTCTGAAATAGATAGGGTCGTCCTTTTAGTGGCTCCCTTCCTTGGCTGGTTTCGTGTGTGTGTGTGTGTGCGTGCGTGCGTGCGTGCGTGCGCGCAGTATACAGCATATACAACATGCAGTATATAAAGTTGAAGGTGTTGCGTACTCCAGGGTAGCGTATCGTACTGCTGCCGAGAAGCAGCGACGCCTGCCTATCGAAGCTCCACCGGCGTTACTTCTTGGGCAGTGTGGCGTTGTCGGCGGGCTGCAGGCATACGATAGACCATGGCGACCAAGCAAGGGCGAGACAATTTCTAGTGCGAAGGTTGCACGGTTTATTCAAAGGTAGATGAAAGAAAATGAGAAGAGCATGAAGTGTTTAAAAGTACATTCCGGAGCCCCTTAAATAGGCTCTCTACAATCGTGGGCGGGATCTTGCTTCCGTCGATGTCATGTGAGCGGCACAGAAAGAGGGCCCCTCCCCTTGTGGTTATACCGAGCCTGCTGAAAGGAAGAAGTCATCCCGCCTCCCGTAATTGTAGACGCCTGTCCGCCTCTTCTGCGCGTTGCGGGTTCGTGGAAGTTCACTTCTAGGTCCAATTCGAGGAAAGGGCCTCTCTAAACACACACACACACACACACACACACACAGACACGCACACACACACACACACACACACACGCACGCACGCACACACACACACACACGCACGCACACGCACACACGCGCGCGCACACGCGCGCACACACACACACACACGTACACACACACACACACACACACGCGCGCGCGCGCGCGCACACACACACACACATGCGCACACACCCACCCACACACACACACACACACACGCACGTTATACATCATTTCTATGACGACTTCTCTAAGATCTAAATGTCACACCTATGGCCGCAGCCAATGGCATGCTCTGTTCCATTTGTATATATATTTTTTTCGCACTGTCGTTCCGCAACTATGCGCGCCGAACGACAGCAACGTTAAGGCACGTGTGCACACGGAGAAGGCAAAAAAAAAGGGGGGGGGGGAAATAGCAGAGACAGGTCGCGCTATCGAGAGTCCGGCAACACGCGTCGTGCGTCGTGACAAATGGGGGCCGGGCTCCCAGTTCTGCGGCCGGGGTGGGCGAACGAGCGAGGATTCTCGCAGTCTGCATGCGTGCGCTTCGGTGACGCGGGAGCTGTTTCAAGTTTGCTGTAAACTGAAGCGTGCCCCCCCCCCCCAAAAAAAAAAGTAAAGAATGAAACTGTCATCCAAATACCGAAGCGCGGCGCGTGAAAGCCACTAATGAACTCGCTCTGACGTCAACTCGTCGGCCGGCTGCAGCGGCTTCGAGCCGTGGTTCGCTGGAGCGTGAACGCTTGGTGCAATTAGACGAGCTGCATTAAACGGGCCTGCAGCTGCGTGCTTCGTACCCCTTGCCCACACCCACCCCTCCCCCTCCTTTACTCCACGGCAGAAAGAACGCACGCGTGCAACTTCAATCGCGCTGTACAAGGCCACGTCTTTTTTATTAAATGTTCATTTCTTGCATTGGCACCGTCCTTCTTCGGGTGTTACACGAACGATTGCTCAAGTTTGAGCACCCGCGACCTTAAATTTGGCAGACACGTGAAACGCGGAACACGTTTGTACAACTATTTACGTGCGTACTGATTGACCGTTAGATTGAGCTGTGGTTGCTACAGCTAACAAATGCCCGGATTAAGCAGCTCAAGATGGCAGCAGGTCGTCGCCTTTGACAATAGGCTCGTTCAGGTATGCAACAGCCTTCAGACACGCTTTACCCGAGCAATTCAGACAGGTCTATCGTGTGTCCTAACGTTAGTCAAGCTGTTCAACGAATGAAAACAATAAAATATACGGTGCTAGATACGTTTATATAAGACCTTCGGTATTCGGTTGTCAGAGGGCTAACGACCGAACCACCGTAGGGTCTTAAAGTCGCATCTTGCATCGTGTTCTTTAATCTTTCTTTTTCCTTCAAGAAATTTACTAACGTTAGCTGGGACATACTATATTGCGGCTTAAAGTAAATAAATGCGGGCTATAGGGAGCAAAAATTGAATCCTTAACCCCCTCCCCCCCCTTCCTCCTCTTTGTCCTCCCTAGATCTCTAGGCCAGCGAAATCTGCCGCCCAACCTTCGTCCAGTCGGAGCGACTAAAGTCTTCGAAAGACCCGCGTCGAGGGCGGGGGTTCACACAATCACTCCCGCACCTTTGTTCACTGAACACACGTAAAGGAGGGGAGCTTCGTAGACAGGAATTGTCACTCTTGACTCAAGCGGGCGCGTCTTGGTTCCTGGGATTACCCAGCAGTTACCTGGAACGTCTGTCAAACGACCGTGGTGGTTACCGGAGTTCGTGAGGAAACGCGGTAGAACACCATTTTCCAGGAGTTTTCTTGCTCCCACTGGTCAGTGAAGGCGACAGTGAACCAGCTAATTAACAATACGTGTCTCGCCTTGCGGGCGTCGGTAGTCCGTCCGTGGGGGGACGCATGGGTCGCAGTGGTGCAAAAGAGGCCAGAAGGTATACCCCCCGCTGACTGGTCGTAACACCGCGTAATAGCTCTTAAAGCCAACAAATGTATCCGAGTGATGAATAGTCATTGCCATCAGCAGTCAATTCTTGTGTTCACTGCAGTACGAAGACCTCAGCCGGTGATCTTCAATAACCTATGTGATGCGTCAGCTAATTCCATCCCGTAGTAGCAAGTTTCCCGATTTCAACCACCTATGTAGTTCCTTGCAGTCGTCGATTGCGCTTGCCTTATTTTGGCACCCATTCTGAAATCGCTTATCCGCGCTATGGATTACACGGCCTCGTCAAACTCCATTCCCTCCTCTTAATGTGAGCTGCGTAGAATATCGGCTGCCTCCGTTTGCTCTCTAATCCACACTTGCAGTCTTGCTGTCTTTTAACGTACATTACGCCATTTTTCCTTCCATCGCTCGTTGAGTGCTTCTTACCTTCCCAAGCTTATGAACCTCTAAGTTTCTGTCCCATATGTTAGTGCAGGTAGAGCGGAATTGTGCGCTTTCGTTCTTCAAGTAATGCGGTGAGCTGCCGCTCACGTCTAGGTAATGCCTGCCATGTGCGCTCCAGCCAAATAGTATATAAAATAGCTGGTTAACCACAAGCAGTTTGTAGGCTGCTTCCCTGTCAAGCATACTGGTGCTTCCGCACGTTCATTGTCACTTCGTGCAAGATGGTGGGGCTCACCTGGCGACTGCGAAATTCCACCCTGATGCCCGGGAAGCGAGACTGAAAGACACAACACATTGCATGCAGGAACGGAAAGGTTATACGGAATGATGCAAATCGTTTGTATACAAAGCCGGGACAGTGTTGTACGCCTTCCCCTGCTGGCACGAGCGATGTGCGCACGCCAATATAATCACCCTGTAGCGTTCCTGTTGACCTTGTGTGTATGCACGGACAGTAAACAGCAAGCTAACGTTATCTAATACCGTATAGGCTCGTGGAAGGGTCGCACTTTTTCCCCCCAATTTTGAGGAGGTGCGGCTCTTACTCGCGACCGAACCGCCATCTAGTAGTGGCACCATGTCGGTGTATAATTCACACCCTTACACACAAGAAAGGGTGTAAGGGTGAGGGTTATACGCCTGTTTACACCTTCATTAACATTTCAGGGTGAAATTCTTTAATAGTGCACCCTGCTCTTGGGTTTGGTAGCAGGTGAATGGGAAGGTGATTGGGTGAGGGAAAAAACGCGAGTTAATGACATCTCAGTTGAAATCAAGAAAAAGAAATGGGCATGGGCAGGACATGTAATGAGGAGGGAAGATAACCTACGGTCATTAAGGGTTGCGGACTGGATTCCAAGGGAAGGGAAGCGCAGCAGGGGGCGGCGGAAAGTTAGGTGGGCGGATGAGATTAAGAAGTTTGCAGGGACGGCATGGCCACAATTAGTACATGACCGGGGTTGTTGGAGAAATATGGGAGAGGCCTTTGCCCTGCAGTGGGCGTAACCAGGCTGATGATGATGATGATGATGATGATGATGAATGGGAAGGAGAGAGAGAGAGAGAGAGAGAGAGAGAGAGAGAGAGAGAGAGAGAGAGAGAGAGAGAGAGAGAGAGAGAGAGAGAGAGAGAGAGAGAGTGCAGAAGGACAGGCACGGGGCCGCTGAATGCGATGAGATGGCCTCTAGCGCGAGCGGGTTGCCGCAGCCCGTGTATAGTCAAGACTGAATGCTAATGGGCCTCCGGCTTCCTCGGTGGGACACGCTGAAGATCTGCGACGCGAGATCGGCTCTGTATAGCGACGCGTGCGACGACGTTCTCAGATTACTCGACGCACGCGCGATCGCTGATTGCCGGCCGTGGTGGCTGTGTACACGGTCTCGGGCTGGCGATCGCATAACGCACGCGTGGATTTTGTGCGTGCGCTGAGTGCATGGGTACGCGTCGAGGTCCTTGCAAGGGCGCTTTAAATAAAGCGCCCGAATACTGCTTGCAGGGAGGCGATGGCCGCGTCAGATTAGTTTAGTGCAACGAAGACTGCGACCTAATGGACGTGCCTGAAAGAACTGCGAGGAAAGGGGAGTTAAAGCGCCTACATATATAGCCTTCGGGTCGAGCTTTCGAGATCGTTAGTTTTAGGAAGCGAAGAATTCGAGATACAGCCTTCGCTGATGCGGTGCTGCACGTTCGATACTGGTGGAATATGTATATAGAATGCTGGATAAATAAAGAGCAATATAGGAAAGCTTCGTCTACACATATAAGAGCCCTAACTACGTAAGTATATTGAAGGACGGAGAGGGATTGACTTGGGTGAGAAGCCGAGGCACTCAAGGACACGTTGGCAATGGCAATCAGCCCAGGGAAGCATTATAAAAATGACGTGCGCCTTCGAGATGCATCTCTTAACGCGTCGTGACGATGAGTCGACGTCCATTACGGCTTGGAATGGCTTGATGTGGCCGCTCTAAAGGCAGGGACGAGAGTGCGTATCGGTGGCTTTATCGACGTCGGAGAATGAATCAACGCTCGTTATGTGTGAATTCAAAGGTATATGAGGTCGAGAGGCTCTGAAACGCAAGGTCACGGTCGCTGGCATTCTTCTATGGGTAACGGGCGCAAACTTAGTCACAGGTGAAGGAGATTAGTACGCGTTGCGCCCTAATCTCATTCGCGACGCTGTGACGGCATTTGAATGGCATAGGAGTGATAGCGAGAGCTCATTCAATGGGAGTCTTGCGCGTAATAAACATCAAGCTTCTCATTCACAACGGCGGTATCTGACGGTTCATTTGCCTGGAGATAATTCACGAAAAAAGATGTGTAAAGACATCTCCCGCAAGGCGCTTACCGACGAGCACTACAAGTAAATAATCTATGTATATCGGCGTTGTAGGATGATGTGCATAATTGAGAACAAGCGTCGCTATCGGCGCTTATCGGGCATATACGTCGGCTGGGCGGTACCTTTCAGCTCGACGTCCGGACCGCCAGCTTCGTGCAGCCGCCGGCGATAAGATAAGGATATCGCTGCGACCTGTTCCTGGCGTGTGCGGATGTCTTAACGTTATTCCCCGCTCGCCGCTGACATGTTGATCCCGCTCGCGCGGCGGCACTTGGCAAGGTTTCAGCAGGGGCTAGCTTGCGTATCAGTTATACCCTTGCTTATCAGCAGTACCGCTCGGGTGCAAACACTGTAGCCCTGATAAATATGGCGACGTTTTCGTTTTGGGGCTCAGTAAATCGAGCGAGAGGAACGACGGCGGTCGCTCGTTGGGTGCGACGTTTGTAGCCACAGCACGATACCGTATCTGTTAATATTACAAATGTTATCATAGATCTTCTGTTCCGGTAGAGATCCGAGCCGATGAAAGTCTTCATCTCGCATCCTGTCTAGAATATCAGAAAATTGTAGTTTCTTCTTAAAAGCGGCATACCCGTCGTGGTTGCTCAGTGGCTATGGTGTTAGGCTGCTGAGCACGAGGTCGCAGGATCGAATCCCGGCCACGGCAGTCGCATTTCGACGGGGGGCGAAATGCGAAAAACACCCGTGTACTTAGATTTAGGTGCACGTTAAAGAACCCCAGGTGGTCTAAATTTCCGGAGTCCTCCACTACGGCGTGCCTCATAATCAGAAAGTGGTTTTGGCACGTAAAACCCCATAATTTCTTTTTAAAAGCTGCATGCCATGTGACGGTGTAGAGCAGCTAGTCAAAGCGATTAAAATAATAATAATAATAATGTAGGCATGAAGATGCATGAGGCAATTTCCTGTCTTTTCGCCATTGGTAGGGTTCAAATCGCAACGCACGCGACGGCTCCTTGGGAATATCGGAAGCCCGCGTCGTATGCCGTACTTCTGTGTGCATGCAGGCGACCCGGAAGCGATTGCAGGAGCTGGAAATGCGTCGTTGTCGGCACGTTTCCGGCAGTCGTCTGTACAGGAACACACGTTTCAGTCGGTTTCAATCTATAGGAAAGCAGCGGCAGCGGCCGCAAATACATCGCTGCACAAGTCAGAGGGGAACTTGCGCAGAAGCACCCTCCATAATAACGGCTGAAATTTTCCGTGACGTCGTGCTGGATACTTTCAATAACTGGACAATCGCCCCTTTACAGAGGAAAAAGCTCTAGGACATTGGTCCAGACGGGCTTCGGCGCTCAAGGCCTTAAGGGCTTTGCTGAAGTCTTGAAGGACATGCGAATTGTGCGACCGCCTTTGAATGTTGTAGCGCGTAGTTTCGCGTTACTGTGTGAATTTTCTGGTTTCCATTTCTCTTTCCTCTTCTTCTTCTTTCTCCTTTTATTCCCTTTACCCCTTTCCCCAGCACGGGATAGCCAGCCGGTACTTACACTGGCTAACCTCCCTGTCTTTCCTCTCCTTTGTCTCCTCCTCCTCCTCCTTCAATATCGTCATCTCTCTTGAACTTACGTTTTGGAGAGCGGGGTCACGGTGTGCAGCGGATGCAGTGCGGCTTTGTGGTGCTCTCAAATTTTCACCGCCTATAGTAAGTTTAAGCGCTGGAGAGGAAATGAAGGAGACGGCAAATTTAAGGAAGCGTTCAACAGCGATCGGCGCAGCGGCGATCGCGAAGTACACGGGCGTGCAATGCGGGATCTATAGTGACGCGGCCAGTTGTATACCGCGCGCGGTAATCGCGGTGGTGCGTCCTATACGGCGCAGGGTTGAAGGACCGCCATCTCGCGCGCCCAGCAGTTGCTCCACGGTGTGTAGAGCTCACACGACTATACGTTGCCGAGACTTACGGGGGAACAAAAAAAAATAACGAGGAAAAGATGAAGAACAAAAAAAAGGAAGTGTGTTTTCTCGTATACGCGTCAATGGCGCGCATTTTCGGACTCCGTAGTCTCGCACATACTCGCGGGACGCGATGCTGGCGCGCATATACAGACCTCGTCGCTTTCTCCGTGCAGGAAGGGGCGTGTGTGTGTGGGGGGGGGGGGGGGGGCACTCTCGCGAAGCGAGGCCGCCGAGGCGGGTTCCCGTTCGACCGCGGCAAACAGGCACAGGCAAGGCAGACAAGCTAGCTGCTCGCGCTGGCTTGCGAAGGCGCCGATTCGGGGAAAAAAAAAAATCTGGGTTAACAAAGCTGTCAGTCAGCGAGACGCCCGCGTTCGAGCCACCGCCCCGATAGGAAAGGCCGTCGCTCCAACGGTTGCGGCAGCGGTGGAGGCAACGCAGAGTGTGTGTTGTGCGCGCGCATGCTTGGCCCTGCATTCAAGCGCTGCAAAAACTCGGGCGGGCGTGTGACGTGGCTGACGACGTCGGCCCTCCTGCCGTCAAGTCTCCGTCAGAGAGGAAAAGGGTCAACGGCCTAAGAGCTCCCTCACGACCGGCAATCTCAGCTGATTGACCGCTCGCGGAGGTGCTCTTCTTCTTTTTAATAACTTCACACAGTTGACGATGGAGGCGCGTCTGTGTGACGCGTCCGCGTTTGAGTGAGAGAAGGAGATTCTTGATGATGGGAAGGAAAGGTTGGGCGTTTGAAAACGCGAGTACGGGGTGTGCACTGCAAGGGAGTGGGTATAGGACTCGCGTTATAGGTGTTGCTGGGTCCGCCTCTGGCGCCGCTACGTACACCTGTCTTCTCATCGTCCCCATCATCACGATCGTCATGATATTTTTCTGTCCAACGGTAACATGAGGGTATCTCCCGGAGATTTCCATTATGGCTGTGTCTTGAGTTGGCCGATCCCCCATCTTGTGCCTGCGAGGTCGCAAGTTCGATGCCAGCGGTGGCAGTAGCATTTAGATGGGAACAAAACGCGATAACACTCGTGCACTTCGATTTAGGGGCACGTTAAATAACTTCGGGGGGTCCAAATTTATCCGGAGCCTCCCAGCACGGCTTGCCTCATGATCACATGGAGTTCTCGTACGTGAAAACTCAGAATTGTTATTTTTTTTAATTCCTGTGAGTGTTTAACTCTTATCACTACACCTAATCGTGAAAGAAGAAAACACAAAGAAAGTCCATGCATTTCTGTATTCATTGTGCAAGTGTATCAACAAACGCTTCGCTACACTTCCGGCTATATATACGTATTTTGTATATCGCTTTGTTTTCTCCAATCGCTTGCATTTCTTTGCCTGAACACTAATGTGTCCATTGTACAGAATGTCTTGTCGCGCTCAGTGATTCAGCCACGTCGACACCAGGTGCTTCTCATTGTGTGTGTGTGTGTGTGTGTGTGTGTGTGTGTGTGTGTGTGTGTGTGTGTGTGTGTGTGTGTGTGTGTGTGTGTGTGTGTGTGTGTGTGTGTGTGTGTGTGTGTGTGTGTGTGTGTGTGTGTGTGTGTGTGTGTGTGTGTGTGCGAGCATGCACGCGTTTTCATTTGCTTATTTCCTCATGTAATGTCTGCATATTCATGTTACAATCACGTGGTACGGAAAAGCCCACGACGAAATTTGCCAGCGCTTGTATTATTTTGTTCTTATTTGTTTTAATTAACTTGCTTTTAATCAAACTTGATTGATTCTCATCTGTAATAGCATATATGTCAGGCCTATATAGGCTTTCTAGTCTCATCTTGCTTACGGCAGAAAACCATTCCGCAAGCGTGCTTGTAGGAGCTTGCGTTTCCGGCGGCGTCCTGTCATAAAGCCCGTATAACGAAGTGTCACGTCTGTTCCTTGTTTGTTTCCTGAGCGACATTAATTTGTTAAAGCTCTGTAATATGCCATGGTTCTTACAGGAGATACTCGGGCGGTGCAGCATTTGCCGGCATTAATCGTCAAGCTTAAACCCGCTTGTAGCTGTAGCGCGTGCACTGTATCCACCACATGCCACCGCAATACCGCTTAAGTCAAAACCGCAACAAGCACATTAAAGCTTGATATTTCAACGCAGTTACGATTAACAGCCACCGAACGTACGCACTGTGAATTTTCCTATAACGGATGCAGCCATCAAGGGCAGCGGAAAATTGCGCGACATAACGCTCATGCAATAGTTTACGGTGTGCTTTTACTAGTCTCCGGAATTTTTAAAACATTGTGCGGCCACAGCTTCTTGTGGTGTCTCCCTATAACGCTCCAGAAGGAAATGTTATACAGCTCGCTAAGATATGCATGCAAGTTATAGCCCTCCCCGTCCGAAGGCTAAATGCCATGCAAACGAACGAAGCGCCACGTCGTGGCCACTTCGGGAAGCTTAGTAAGCTCTTCCAGAGAACTTTCTTGACAAGACAAAAAGAAACTTTTAGAATGACTCTGTTCGTACGTTGCCGCGTATATAGATGCCAGAAACGCACTCTCTCTCTCTCTCTCTCTCTCTCTCTCTCTCTCTACACACACACATATATATATATATATATATATATATATATATATATATATATATATATATATATATATATGAAAAGCAAGGTGCGCCAGGCCCTCAAGACGCGCCCTTTATCGATCAGTATATAGATGTGCATGCACGATGTATAAATTGTAAGACGAAGGAAGGGATAAAAACGGGCACTGCGTTACACCGCTGGCGGGCAATAAATTTTCAAGCTAAAGCGCAGTATTTACGCGAAACTTCGGTTGCGGAAGCTACAGCATACGCTCGCTCCCTAATTACGTGCGTTAAAAGAATAGCTGCCCCTGCTAACGACCGCGCTCGCGTCTTTGTAATTAGTCTGAACTTTCAAAACAGTTCGCGCACTTCCTCTTGCGGGGATAATGGAGCGCGCAAATGACAATTTTTTTAGAGCCGCAGTGATGGGTCATGTTTGATATCCGCGGGTAAATTGAGTCGGAAACAGCGAGAACAAACAACAAAATATTTTAATTGGAGTTTATGGTTTCAGTGCTTTAGAATAACGCAAAAAAGGTAGAGCACGATCGATTTTTTTTCTTCTTGTTTTACTGAGCTTCGAATACATCCTTCCTAGGTACGGAGATAAGAGATTCAAAAAAAAAAGAAAAAAAAGAAAGATGTCTGCGTAAATCCGTAATCGATAGTTGATTATGGAAAGTTCGGGAAAGCAATGAAAAGTGCAGCAAACGATAAATTTAGCCCCCGTTAGTAGCCGGTGACAAGTAACACATCTCACAAAAAGGTCGTTAGCGGTTATTCCAGACAATTCCTGCAATTTACTTCAGGTGCATGACACGGGAAGAAAATGTCAGAAGGGCTCAGTGAAGATCGTTGCCTCTTATAGAACAACACCCAGAGCAATAATCGAGAGTATTGATTTGTTTGCGTTCTATGTGCTTCGTTCTGTATTATATGTTCAGCTGTGCGTTTGCAGCTGTGTAGCCGTGACGAGGATCTCGACTGCTTGGCTATTATTGTATTATGGCGTTAACTGGAGTCTAAAAGAGAGGAAGAACTTAAATATAGAAAGAAAGACAGAAAAAGAAAGATGCGGCTGAGTATACTGATCATCTATCATTCCGCAGATCGAACGACCTTCGGGAACATATACACTTTAAGCTGTTTTTCTTAACCTTCACGATTAGTGCTCCGAGAGTTAGTCATTTTAATCGTTTTACAGCAAAATAGAATTTTTCCTCTGTGATTTTCTGATGCTTGTGATGCATTTTTGTGTTTCTCAGGTGGGAAAGAGCAGCAGGCTTCGGCGTTTAAGCACGAGGTCGAGGAATCGAATCCCGACCAAGGCGACCGCATTTCGATGGGGACGAAATGCAAGAACGTCCATGTATACCGTGCATGGAGTGCACGTTAAAGAACCTCACGTGGAAAACATTAATCCGGAGTGCCCCTATAGTATAGTGCACGGCAAGCCTCATAATAACATTCTGGCGTTGGCTAGTTAAACTCAAGAACATAGTTAACCATCGTTCATTGCCAACAGTCTTTCTTGCACCTATACCCTGCGCACATTTTTCTCACTCTTTCTTCAATAAAGTTTTCCGCACGCACGCACGCACGCGCACGCACGCACACACGCACGCGCACACACACACACACGCACACACACTACTAAGCCATAACAGGGACTTCCAAACAACTGAAGCGTGACCTATACCACTACATATAGCTTATTTTAGACAATAGCCTAACTTCACACTTCGCTGTCCGTTTAAGCTCTAGTATATATATATATATATATATATATATATATATATATATATATATATATATACGGGGTGGCTAAGTGGCTGTGACTTCCTCCTGCTTTCTGATGAACGCGCGCGGATTCGACTCCCGACAGCGGGAGCGGAATGCAAACATGCTTGTGGGCCGAGTTTTCCGCGCAGGCCAAACCGGAGGTGCCAAAAATTCATCCGAAGCGCCGCGGCGCGCCTCACAGTCGTACTACCGGCTCTGGCACTCTGATTATTATTATTATTATTATTATTATTATTATTATTATTATTATTATTATTATTATTATTATTATTATTATTATTATTATTATTATTATTATTATTATTATTATTATTATTAAAGCTCCTGTGACGAGCTTGGGTAGGTTAATTTATTTCTAGCTGATATTTACATCTTTCTGTACACTTAGTACGTTTACGTATACTTGTGGCATGTGTGTGCGTGTCTTGGGGTATATAGCTGGTTCTAACTAATGCCCCTGACACACGGGCATAAGTCCTTTGCAGTAAACCCCTTTTGTTACTGTGAATCACTCTTTTCAGAAAGGAGTTGCGCCGATGACACACGGCACAGCACTAACTTCTTTAGGTGGTTTCTCAGATGAGCGCTGCAAAAAAAAAAAGAAAAAAAAGCGCTGCTTGTTAGAGCAGCAAGAGAGTAAACATTTGAAAAAAAGCTGCGTATGTTGATTACATTTGGTGATTGTATAACCTAAAACATTTTTTCCCCACCGTTGATGACTTATAATGGGCATATCCGTTCATTTTATTCTCTTTCTTTTGCGTTCTTAGCATCAATTTAAATTTGCCCCAGCGACTATGGACAGTCGGAGTAAAGTTTCGTTCGTTCTCCGTCCTCGCTTCACCGTTGGAACTTGAAGCTTCTCGGACGATGATCGGCAGATGTTGATCAAACGCAGGCAGGAAGCGATGAGATCAGATGTACAAGAAATATTTATAGGTAAACTTTTCTATATACATGGCAGGTAAAACAAATACATTACAAACTTGAACAATTGAGAAACAAAGCCTCACTCTTCGACTGTCTCAATGACTGTTAGAGCCCAGACTCGTTTTAACGTACATAGTACGGAGGCTCACTGATCTATCAGCAATCCTGATTTCAGCCAAGTCTCAGGGACAGCATGTCGTCCCGATTTTTATAGCCCAAATATACAAAGAAAGAAAGGCGGTAGGGCCATTGGCCCGTCCCAGAGGTTCAGTTGCCAGTCAGAATCAACCGTTTGTTAAGCCACAACCCACAGGGATGGGCTTACACTTAAAAATAAACATATTGGAAAACAAAGCTCTTTTCCTTCTTCGCCAAAACTCCGTTGCCCTCTCATTTCTCCGTAGTTAGTGACGGGCTCAACAAAACACGCCAGGCCCGAACAAGTTATCGCTAGACCGTTTCAAATCCCAACGGCGTCTAGGCCGCAAATGTCTCGGAAGCAGGGGCATCGACACCACGTAGTGCCGCTGTACTCAAAGTTTGGCCATGTGGGAGACGGATGGCCCTCCTTGTCCTTCAAACTTATTGTCTACAAGACAAAGTTCTCCGAGTGCGTGTTTCCAAGACGCCGTCGTCCGAATGCACTCTTTACGTGTGCACCGCATTCCTACAGCGTGCACTGTAAGCTGGCCTTCGACACCACACAGGCAGTCGCACTCCAACAACAAGGCTGGCGATCGCGTTCCGGACGCGTAGAAGATTAGGTCCACGCTCACTGCATGCGGCACGGGGTCAGAGTTGCTAAGTCCTTCTTAACCTCGGCGGCGCCTCCAATTAGTCAGGCACTCGGGCGCCAGACCCACAATACCTTGTATCTGGTCTGTGTGGCTGGTCTGTGCGACCATCGGCGGACTGCCAACACCGTGCGCACAATACCGACTTCCCGGAATCGGCACTCGCCCTCCTGGCGCCTGCCGCGACGCGTCACCCAACACCGCGCGGTGCCTGTGACCCCACATAACACAACAACTGTCGCCCCGCTGACATGGGGGGAAGTGAACCCCCTCTCTATACACAAAGCACACGGCCGATTCGTGACACTTAAGAACACGAACAATCAGAGCGACCTTACAGTCGGTGTTTTGCTGTACGTGCTGTTTATTATGGTGCTGCCCACGTTTCTGCCGTTCTTTTTTCACGTTTGTGTTGCGATACGAGCCACGTGATGCGAGCGTTTGAGAGTATATAGCTAGAGTGAATGTTCATTGTTCGACATATCGCATAACCGGTAAAAATTTAAACATTTTCGCAAGGTGAAAAAGGAAAAGTACTTATGGGGCGCCGTAGATTTGTGACAGGCTTCCTTCTGTCGACGAGTTGTGCACGCTGAGTGCGAGAGTAACGCCCTTCCCGCTCGAAAAGTGGATGCGCGATACCCTTTCGCCCAAGGGAACTTTGCAGTAACGAAGATATCCCTTTGTCATGTGTCACTGCCCTTGAACGCCTTTGGGGCAGATGTCCCCTTACCTAAAGGACTTTAGAGTGCCCGTGTGTCAGGGGTATTAGTCCGCCTTCGCATTTGTCTTGAGCAGTTACTAAACCACAGACACAACGTACGCTTTAATTGCGCGAGTTTCATCGGTCGGCACAAAAGAATTCGGGTGATTCGGGATTCATTACAGGTTCCATATAGTTTCTTTGGACCTTCCGATCAGTATCGGAAGTGGGATTTGGTTCGGCGAGCGTAATAGTTTAACTCTGAAAGCGCGCACGAGTGCTTTGCACTGCTCGCAGCTGTAGTGCACTCGTATGACATATTCCTCGTGTGCGGCAGGTGCAGACTGCGGCGTGAGTCATAGGCCACTGATCCCGGACTCGGGGGGGTCAGAATGTAGCGGTGTCGGGTTTTTTTTCGTTTTTTTTTCTTTTTTTTGTGCCGCCGTGCTTGCATTTTGGACGAGGGAAGAAATGTCACCGGCTGTCACGGGAACATGTGCGAGTTCAGCTTCTTTATTTGCTTCCAGCAGTATACGTGCACTTACACGTTCTCTATACGCGTGAAGCCATGTACTCGTTTGGCGTGGCCCGAATATGGTAGATGAACGGGTAGATGAACCGTAGTTAGTGCACTGACTGCATGCGTATATTCCTTTTAAAAAAAATTAATAAAGAGATCGGGCAATAAACTCTACTGGAAAAGTTCTGCGTACTCGGGGACACGGAATGAAATTGCTTCCGAGTGACATTTCTGTGACATTACTTCTGTTATCTATAGCAGTAGTAGTTCAAAACTATTTTTAATAACAACAGAGAGAGAGAGAGAGAGAGAGAAGGTTATTGTCGCTGGCTGCTTGCACTGACCCGTGTTCCCGCTCTCCGAGTGAAGCCTCTGAATGACGACGAAAGTAATAATAATAATAATAATAATAATAATATTAATAATAATAATGAAGTAAAGGGATATCACTACACATTCGGGAATTAATTCGCAAAGTTTTTTGTTCATGGAGTCTGTTTCTCACGATCCAGTCACCTTCGCTAATGATATATGTCCGACATTACGATTGGTGCGCACCTACCCTTACGAATACTTTGCGTAAGAACTACAACATGCGGGCCCCATCGTATATAGACTGCTCTGATACACGGAACGAATGAAAGAATTCTGCAGTTTTACGTGCCAAAACCACGATTTGTTTGTGTAGCATGCCCTACAGTACACGCCGGATTAATTTTAGCCACCAGGGGATCCTTCAACACCCCCTCCACCCCCCCCCCCCCCCTCGCCCCTATACGCCTACACCGAAATCGCACGATCTCGTGCTTAGCAGCTCCAACATCATAGCAGCTAGCCACCGTGGCCGGTCCTGATACTTGGGCTGGTTCGAATTGCATGAACTGCACCGTAAACTGTTTGCAGGCTGGCAAAATTAATTATAATATTTATGAGTTCGTGTTATTGTACATTTTATTACATATACGAGCAGAATAATGTTGAATTCCAATGGCAGATCCAGATCAAGTTTTTCTGCTCTGTATGGAGCAATCCTATTCCAATGGCAGAATGGGAGCGTGAGCTGTGTGTTCCAATGGCAGATTGGGACCAACCGCTGATCCCGGATTGCTCTGTGGAGCAAAAATATTTGCTCCGCCGAAATCGGCAGATTTGACCGGAAGTCGTCGTGACGTATTTCCTTCACCCGCCTCTGCTTCCTGTCACGGTCGCCTGTTTCCGGTCGCGGGCAGCTATGGACGACATGGATATGGTGGCTATAACATGGAGAACGTGGACGCCGCTTCGCGCCGTGCGATTTTGTTCGCGCTCCTAGACAGCTCCGACTCAGACAGTACGATTTCCAAGTCGAATGATGATTCTTCTGACACGGACAGTGAAATGGTGTGGTGGGTTGCGCTTCCAAGCGCTTGTTCCTCTCTCTATTCTAGCGCCCTCTCACTTGATTTTCCTGTACTAAGTGCCCCCGCGGGAGCTCACGCGTTCCCTTCACAGATATGGTGTGAGCAGATGAGAGCGATCTCAGTCGGAGCGACGCGCTCCGTTCGTGATCCGGCCGAGCGCTCGCGATCTACCATTGGAATTCAACATTAGATTTCCATAAGCAGTCATTTGCTATAGAAAAGCAACACAGAACAGAGAAACTGTACGAAACACGGCGCCGTGTTTCGTCTCTTCTGCATTTGGTCCCTGTTTTGCGTTGCCGTCGAAATATGCGTCTTCACCAACAAACCAAAATATCTTTTTTTTTTTGTCTATTGACTGCACACTGATAGGAAGGCATAAGCTACACAATAACCGGCTACACCAATACACCCTATCCCACATCCGCAGTGTAGGGTAGCAAACCGGAGACTCATATCTGGTTAACCTCCCTGCCTTTCCTCTTCATTCTCTCTCTCTCACGCGAATGCCGCAAACACACTAACTCCACAAAATAAAAGAAATAAGAAATAAATCGCAAACGAGAGGAGAAACAAATTAAACCAGGAAAAGCGATCCACATGTGCCCGCCTTAAGTAAGACTTCACGTACACACTGTACATTAAAAGCGCTGCTGGACGTACAACGCAAGAATGTCATTATTTTTTTTTTTCGAGGTATCGGTCTCATTACATTTCCTATATACGAGTGTTCTACATGCCTGGCAGAACTGCGAAATCGAGGCGGGCGTCTTGCCTTGCACGCGCACACACGTACACAACCTCGGCGGCGGCTGGCGAACGACGGTGCAGCGGCAGCGGCGGGGCGCCCCGGCCGGGTGCACAACCCTTTTTGAGATCAAGGAGAGACGGGCCACCACCACCGACGGGCTGAGGCGGCGGCGGCGACTCGTCTCCGCTTGTCGCTGGCCTCGATCCGCCAAGGCAGACTCCGCGTGTACACACGACGTGGCCCCGCGGAGAGCGACGACGCTCGGCTCGCCGCCTCCGGGGAACCGGCGTAGTCGCCGAATCGAGGCCTCGCTGTCCTCGGGGGCCGGAGGGGGACGCGTGCCGCGGCCGACGAACCGCGTGTAATGCACCAACGCGTGTGACCGTCAGGGTGTGGGACGCCCGGCTTCGGCCGGATCCCGTGCAGTTTGTGGCGCATATATACGGAGAGGACGATGAGTGTGCTCGCGTGCGTATGCCTGTGTACGTGCTCTGTCTGTCTGTGTTCGCGTGCGTACTTTGTGTGTGTGTGTGTTATTAAATTATGGGGTTTTATGTGCCAAAACCACTTTCTGATGTTGAGGCACGCCGTAGTGGAGGACTCCGGAAATTTCGACCAGCAGGGGTTCTTTACCGTGCACCTAAATCTAAGTACACGGGTGTTTTCGCATTTCGCCCCCATCGAAATGCGGCCGCCGTGGCCGGGATTCGATCCCGTGACCTTGTGCTCAGCAGCCTAACACCATAGCCACTGAGCAACCACGGCGGGTAAATTTGTGTGTGTGTGTGTGTGTGCGTGCGCGTGCGTGCGTGTGTGTGTGTGTGCGTGCGTGTGTGTGTGTGCGTGTGCGTGTGCGTGCGTGTGTGTGTGTGTGTGTGTGTGCGTGTGTGTGTGTGTGTGTGTGTGTGTGTGTGTGTGTGTGTGTGTGTGTGTGTGTGTGTGATGGCAGCAAAAGTTGATCGTTGAGCTTGCTGGTACCTACACTTCGAAAACATCGCGGCATCTACGCCAAGGACACATAGAGAAACAAAGAATCGACCACTGTGGCGCCCCTCCCAAACTGACGGTGGTATTGTTGTGTGTTCTGTTGCCCGTGGTGCGGGGCCACGCCATCCCTATACCACATTACGTGGGAGTGCACACTACACAACATAGAAAAACACGACACGAACACCACGAGGGAGCAATGGGGGGCACTGGTGTACAGCTCGGCCCTCGACGACCAGCTCAAGCTGATACAGAGAGCTGAGAAGATGGCAAGAGCCAGCGGAGGCCTGGACTAGCGGCACCGACCATTAGCGATTCTTCTGCCAGTTATTCCTTTAATAATGTTTTTCTATCTATCTGTTTATTTCTGCGTACGTGTGTACGTATGCACACACACGCACACACACACACGCACGCACGCATACGCGCATGCACGCACGCACACACGCACGCACACACACACACACACACACACGCACACGCACGCACGCACGCACGCACACAGCAGAACGCAAAAAGAGCTTCACAAGAGCTCCCAATTGTGCAGCCGAGTTTGGGAAGACAGCTAACTTTCCTTTGGGGCTGGCGCTACTGCGGACATCTTCTGGTGCGCACGGCCTGAAATTGCAGTCAATTACGCACTGTTCCGCTTTCGCATGCTGGCATGTAACTGTGTTATTCTCGAAGGAAAACGAGTGGAACAAATGCGACGTCAAGGGTGCAGTGTACAGATAACGACGTCTTTGTCTGCCTTATTGTCCGGGTCGTCCTTGCAGCGCTCGCATCTCGCTTCGGAACGGTTCTGCCGGCGGCTGTAGGACGAATAAATCGCTGCGGCTCTGCGGCTTAAGAACGTATATTCATCGCGCGTCAACCTTGAACTGGCTGGCTGGAAAGCACACGAGTCGAGGAGCTGAGCTAGTAGCCTTCATTATCAGCCGTCTAGTTCCTAAGTTGTTTAGCAATATATCCAGTTCTCTTTCTCGTCTCTTATTCTTTGAATGTTACAGGCGATGACCATCATTTAGGCCACGTATTAATTTGAAAGGTGTTATGCATGTCAAGCCCTACATCGTGCAGTGGCTTCGATATCGGTCCACCTGCGGATCTGTGTTGGCTGTCTCCACAATTGTTACCCCCCCTCCCCCTTAGACTGTTTCTTCGTCAGTCGTACTGTAACTTAACCTAATGAATGGTACTCCACCATCTAACCTGATTACCCTAACTTCATCTAATGTAACTAAGGTAAGGTTAGGTTACATATTACTCAAGCTAAATGCAGGTGGTGCCGAAGATATTCTAACTTGACCTGACCTAGATAGGGCTACTCGGGAGTTAACCTGACCTAACTCAGTTCAGGCTGTGTTACAGAGGAGGTACTAGTAGGCTAGTTGGCTTTGGCCACTACTATTCTAATGACACTGGCAGAAGCAAGCTGCTGGGGAAGGAAGCAAACTAACGCGGTAAATCTTAGAAGCGACAGAAGCTTCATATTGTAACGAATTTCTACTATCGCGTGCGTACGGGACGCCTTTCTGGTTAACTCAAGTTGTTTTGTTTACATGTGCGGGTTATTGTAGCACTAGTATGTTACAGTCTCCGTGGTGTGTAAACTGTAGCTACATGGGAAAAGCGGTAGCGTAAGTTGCTTAATTGCGCCTTGGTGTAGCCGGCTTTAACGCATCGTACACATTCCAATTCGGCCACAGTTACTAAACATCCAATGATAAACCTTCACGATCTTTTCACGCTTTGACTTGTTAATCTCTCCTCGCACTAACCTCTGCGGGTCTCCCAGGTAGCTCGGTCGGCAGGGCAAGTGCTCCGATCCCACCGCCATCCTCCATAGGACTCAGCATGGGACGATCGACGATCGCGTCTCACCACAAACGTGCCAAGCTTGTGACGTAAACATGCGAACACGTTCTTTTGGTCCCTGTCTATGTACGCGCTGTAAGTGATGTTTGCAATGGAATACCAACAGGCCCGTACCCAAGCTCTGAGTTAATAAAGGATGTTCCAATTGCAGCAACCGTGTGTAGCATGTCAAGTTTTGCTGTTCTTCCATTCTTACGCGCACGTTCCGCGGAGTTTGCTTAGTAAACATTTAATAGACGGTTATTTCCACGCGTTGTGCGCGCACATTCTTTGCATTAACACAGATCCCCACATTGCACGTGATCTACGAACTTCCCTTTCTTTTCCCCTCAGATACGTTTCAAGGAGTTCATCTGACATGCGCTGTAAAGCACTGTACGCCACAGTTGGCCGGATAAATTTCCTTTCCTTCGAGAAAATTAGGGCATTGTACCATGACTATACTAATAGCGCAAGAACTGACGAAGACGTCGTCGGTCTTAGTCTACTTTTGCATTGCCGACAACTTGGTCAATTACTGTACTGCCAAAAAGCCGATCGACGCTTTGAAGACACTCTGATTATCAATTTATGATTCGCATTGTATAGTAAACTGACGATACCGATAATGACTATTTGGGTGGAGCATAGGGTCGCGACATGACCGATCCCGACGCCGAGTGACGAACTTGTTTTGCTTTGATATCGTTTCCTTCTTCTTTTTTCTCGTTTCGCGTGGCCGCAGCATCGCAGTAACGGCTGACGGGGCCCGCGCTGCTTCCGCACGAAATGGCATAGATGTACATATACGCGGGAGCGGCGTTGGCACGTTTCCCCTGATACATCATGAGCGTGTACCCACCACCGCGCGCCGTGGGGTCCTGCCGACCTCTCCGTGTTAGTGTGCCTGTATATGCTCCCGCAGGGAGCATATACAGTAACACTACTCCGTGTCTGACCGCCGCTTCTCGGAGCATGCGCACACGATACGCACGCTCCTGGAAGAAGCAGGCGCGCACGTCACTCAAAGGAGGGCGGTCACGTGAGGGACGGGACCGAATGTGCCGGCCCGTGCGAGAGCACCCGGTCACGTTCCGTCTGCTGCGGCCAGCGTGTGTGTGTGTGGCAGCGTGGTCGGTCCATCGAGACACGATGTACACCGGCTGTGTTATAAACGACCGCGTTTTATACGTGTTCGGCACGGAGTGTCCCCAGTAAGGACCGGGGGTTTCCTGGTCGCCTGGAGGTCTTTCTAGCTGACGATGCTGCTATAGACGTTGCCCACTTCGGCCCCTTCGAATGCAACTTCGAATGCAGCGCAACTGCAAAAGAAAAGAAACCTAAAAAGAAAGCCGCACCGTCGTAGTAGTACTTTAGTATACTTTGCTACTATACTTACCTTACTATACTATACTATACTATACTATACTATACTATACTATACTATACTATACTATACTTTAGTATACTTTGCTACTATAAGTAGTATACTTTGCTTCCGTTGAGTAGTCATACCGGCTGCGGTATCTACGCAAGTAGTGCGGTTGTGGAAGTCTCCGCGCGTTTCGCAGTATATGGGTGTTTTTGATCTGCGACGCTCTCTGCGGCATAACTACATAAATATAACTATAGTTTACGGTGTGGGCGTAATGTTACGTGGAATCACGCATTCCCTGTGGGCCTAAACGCTTTCAGATATGCGACGCCTTGATTTAGTATTTACGCCATATTGTGCGACATGAAAGTGGGAGACATAATTTTACGTCGAGCCACGGGCGTAGTCAGGATATTATTTCGGGGTATCGAGGGTGGTCCCTATATGTAAGTTCGTGCGTGTGTTTGTATATGTGTGTATATATGTACATACAAACAAAATTTCGGGGGGGTTAGAACCCTGCCCCATTCCGGCTCGGCCAATGGTTCGAGCGTAGCCTATGTTAAAACGTGCCTCCTTGCTCAGTGGTTGCGAGCATTTGGCGCATGTAGCCCGCGACCAGCAGGCAAAAAAGCAAATGGAACATCGCGCGACATTTGCCTCGTGCGTGCGCGAGGAGTGGCTTCGCTGCATAGCTGGAACATACTGGTTTACCCGCCGTGGTTGCTCAGTGGCTATGGTGTTGGGCTGCTGAGCACGAGGTCGCGGGATCGAATCCCGGCCACGGCGGCCGCATTTCGATGGGGGCGAAATGCGAAAACGCCCGGGTACTTAGATTTAGGTGCACGTTAAAGAACCCCAGGTGGTCAAAATTTCCGGAGTCCTCCACTACGGCGTGCCTCATAATCAGAAAGTGGTTTTGGCACGTAAAACCCCAAATATTATTTGGAACATACTGGCGGACCTATGGGCAAATCTGCTCCCTGCGGGAGCATATATCATCGGTTGCCCACGCGTGCTTTTACTCGCACATGCAGCATACGGCACACGGCATCGCTGCTATCGCCCTTAGACTTTATACGAAACATCACGGCGACGGCAAAAATGTGCCTGGACTGTCAATATAATTGCTATCACAATAATATCACCCAGCAAGTCTACAAGGAGGCGAAGAGGCAAGACTTCGACGTCCCCACGTGGTAGGCCCAGGCCCAGCCAACTAAACTGCTGGTTTCAATAAATGTCTGTTCCTCCTCCTCCTCCTCCTCCTCGTGCAGCCGACTCGCAGAAATTTGCGAAAGGTGTATCGCTGTTCGCTCGCCCCCGGAGCGCTGCCGCATGGCACGTCGGCCCATCGGCCATCACGACCGCTCACCGGGGGGCACCGGGTGCCGGGGACACGTGAAAAATGAAGGCGCACGCGCATGGCAGCGGTAGGCCGGCCGAGAGCGACGACTACTGCGGCGTGCCGCTGCCTGTTTGTGTGTGTGTGTTTTTGTGCGTGTACGTGCGTATGCGCGCACGGTGTCGGTGGCGGTGAAGAAACGGGGGGAGGAGAGGCGCGCGCGCGACCCCGCGCTGCTGCCGCGGGTGACGCGTCTAAGCGTAACGGGCTTCCGGTTCCGCGATCGGGCGCTGGTTCCGGTGTCTTGCCACGGGGCGCGCTCGGCTCTGTGTCGCTCTTGTATGTCGGGCGGCGCTTGCGAGCCTGCCCGACCCCGCAACGCCGTGTCGTCGAACCTGGGGGGCTGGGTGGGGGGACCCGCGCCTATATAATGCACGACGCGTTCCGTTGGCCGTCCGGAGAGAGTGCTCGCAAACAAAAAAGGCCGACAAGCGCGGTAAACACAAAGGAGGCGAGGCAGCGGGGTCGGCCCCAATTGAGTGAGCTGCGCTGCGTCTGAGGGCGGTGATTACGTAACCGGAACCACTCTTACAATAATAATATACGGCGTCACTGCTGGTCCGCATGCGCTTCCGCGGCATGTAGAAGTCACGCAGCTGCGGCACGGAGACAGTTTGGGCCGTTCTCTGCACCGAGCGCTCTCAAGGATATCGCTTTCGCTTCGCGCTGATTGGCCCGACAGTCGGAAGTAGGTGTGGCCAAATTAATGGCGCACTTCCTAGCAGCCTAATTCTCGCGTTGAACAGTTCTCGAGTTTGTGGGCGGGATGTCCGTCGCTCCACTGATGCTTCGCGGTGAATGCTGGGAACTCATGCAAGGGTGAAAGTACACGATGGAAATACATTGTTGATGTTGTTGACCTGGGTGATCGTGCCCTTATTCATATTGGGGGATTTGCCTGGTAATACGGCGTGTGCATAGAGCACTTTCTCTTTAATGCTATTAGCGTTGTTTAGACGTTGCCCAGTGGCCCAAGTCCTTGTCAAAGAGGCTCATTGCAGAGCTCCACATAAACAGTGTTACATAGCCAGTAACCCAAGTTGACGGAAAAAAGTTTAGGCGCCGACATACATACATACATACATACATACATACATACATACATACATACATACATACATACATACATACATACATACATACATACGTACGTACGTACGTACGTACGTACGTACATACATACATACATACATACATACATACATACATACATACATACATACATACATACATACATACATACATACATACATACATACATACATACATATAGCCCGCCGTGGTTGCTCAGTGGTTATGGTGTTGGGCTGCTGAGCACGAGGTCGCGGGATCGAATCCCGGCCACGGCGGCCGCATTTCGATGGGGGCGAAATGCGAAAACACCCGTGTGCTTAGATTTAGGTGCACGTTAAAGAACCCCAGGTGGTCAAAATTTCCGGAGTCCTCCACTACGGCGTGCCTCATAATCAGAAAGTGGTTTTGGCACGTAAAACCCCAAATATTATTATTATTACATACATATACATACATACATACATACATACATACATACATACATACATACATACACACACATACGTACATACGTACGTACGTACGTACGTACGTACCGCAAACTGGCTGAAGTTGCTAAAGAATGCTAATAGCATCAAAACATTGCTTCAGCCTGCACGTAGGGCTATAGTCTACCTCACCAATTGCCTCCGCGGAAGATAAATATATGAGTCGCGTCAGCCAACCAGAAAAGAGAATCATAAAAAGGACTCCTACAAAATCGGCCCCTAACTCTTTCGTTTCCGCGAGAAAATGTTCGTTTCTTGTAGATGTCGGGAAAAAATGATTTACCACTGCAAATAATATTCCAGCAGTCACTGCAGCATAGCATATTGTGCATAATGAAATGTTCTTTCCAACAATATACGTTGTCAAAAAATATTAGGCAAAACAGAAAAATTCTAAAGAGCGCCATTTTGCTGCCGCTTGATAGAAAAAACAACAAAAACATGGTATCTGCAAAATAATTAATGGCAAAGGAAATTCTGAATATAAATTTCAAAGATAAATAACCCGAGAATATTGCCTGAAAATATAAATGCTCAGTACACCGCCGTTCTTCGGATACGAAAAAAGAAACTAAGACCGGTCCATCAGTCATGCGATGCGGTGAAGCAGTTCCTGTATTTTGTGAAGCATATAGGTGAACTCCGCACTTTCCCGCAAAACGTATGGTTTTTGTTTAACATTATAGTCCTCGCAACACATTTTGCAGTTCTGCCTAATCGGCATCTTCTGAAGACGGTCCGATGATAAGTCTAAGGAACATACTTCAGTTCGTCTAGGGTAATGCACCTCTTCCGGGACCAATCGTTCTCAGCGAAGCTGGGCAACTACAAGATTACGCATCCAAGCATATCTGCTTGCATTTTTGCAGGTTGTCTTTATCACTTATGCCGAGAAGAAGAGTAAGAAGAAACCCCACGCCGTTGGAAACTGTCTTGCGCTGATCCGTAGTGCTGGGCCGAGATGTGATACGTGCGGTCTTCCTGGCGTGAACGGAACTTTCTTTGCTGCAGCACATCACATCATAACCGAGCGATGTATGCACCCTGAAGATAATCAGTAGAGCTCTCGGGTCGTGCAAAAAGACGGGCAGATAAGCGCGCACAAGGAAAGAGACTGTGTGTTTTGGCTGTTCAAGACATCTGACGTTATATATGTGTACGTGGACTGAACTAATGCACAGAACTTTGCGACTCATGTACTGTTGGACTGTATATTTTTTATTGATCCGGTGTTCTACTGAGTGTTATATTTTGTGTCGCTATTCTTCCTTTTTATGCAAATTTGTTTCGTTTGCCAAGTGACAAGGAGTAGCCGGTGCCACCTTAAAGGCGCCAACCTCTCTTAACATTAACTTCAATAAAAAAAAAAGGAGACAGCTCAAGGCCGCAAAGGAAACTCGCCGGTGAACAGCAGCGTATGTTCCATGGTGACTCAAAACATCGTCGCCGTCAGAGCTTGAATATGTTCTGCTGTCATCTTCGCAATCATAACTCTAGTAATCATCACTAAATTGAGATGCGGGTGCAGCATAGTTATGAGCACTATGCTTTTCACGCTTTTCAAACTTTTCGTGGGAGCGACTTTGGATAACTGCGCAGTGACACCGGCAGCGCCTCTTGCCTGTAGATTTTACGAGACAAGCGATATCAAAACTATTGGAAACTGGTTTAAAATGCCAGGTCCACGTATTGGACATGCGGCGGACCTTCAGCGATACACTTTGGCGCAATGAAACGATTCGGACTCCAGACCAAAGCTCACTATAGCTAACAGCTGGCGTCATTTTCGGTTAATTATCACAGCTCATCACTGTCGGACGGCAGAGCCGGCGATATAGTTTAGTTCTTGACTTGCTGGGAGTCATACGATTGCATAATTTTTATGCTAGTGCAGCGTAGACGGGAACGGCATGATTCTTTACTCGAGCGCATCAGAGGCTGAAAGCCACGCCTTCTTTCGCTACAACATACGCACATTAGCTCGCATAATGGTCCGTCAAAAATCAGAACATCCGCGGAGCGCGATAAAGTTAAACTGATTCTGGAAGTCCCGTACCCGTACTAACTACTGGATGTCCTTAAGTGGATAAGAAACGGCTCCAACCTGCCGAAATCGGCGATGTAAAGCATCAATCACCGGTGATCGATTTGAATAGGCGTGTTATAACGAAAGAGCTAATCGCCCTACACGTGACGCCAACTGAAAGGAAGTTCACGCAAACATTAGTAACGCACAACGGGCGAGCTTCTTCTCCCTTCTCTGGAACACGCAGCCTACTCTCGTTGACGATGGGCTGACACGAGCCCTACCGATAGCCTTCGCCGCACTGTACTGATTCGGTGAGACCTAGCGTATACGTTTATCCGGCCGATCTTCACCGCGTGTTCCCGAACAACAAACGCGGCGCGTCAAAATATTTCGCATGCGGAAGGCTCCGCGAGGTTGTTAAGCGGCACACGCGATCGCAGCTTTTCCTCGTTTCCTGAGACCTCACTGCCCTGGCAGATCGGCGGTGAAGATACGGTCCATGCTCAGCAAGAAGCACGGACGTCGGGTAAACGACGCTAAGACGAGGTCACGCGCACGGGTATAGGGTTCGTGTAAGTATATACGCAAGCACCGCACATGAATGTAGACGTATACTGTGAAAGACAGTGAAGAAAAGGCCGCCGTAATCGTGAATTTCCGACATGGTGATAGTCAAGCGTGGCTCAACTAGGTCACGGCTAACCGAAGAGAGATAAGAACCCCATTTCGAAAGTTTCTGTTGAGCTGACCCGTGAGTTTAGAGCCATGGCGTAGCTGTGGTGCTGGTTTCAGTAATGAACCTTCTCTATTCGCTGAACATTGCATCACTCCGGCGTTTTTTTTTTTTTCGGAATCGCCGCGTTTAACCGTACCGGGACAGTTAAGAGGCTAACTCATTAACAGTAACGACGTCGTCAAAACTGCATTTACAGTTTCCGAGATAAAACCCTGAAAAACCATTTTCGCAAGCTAACCGAGACAACCTGAAAAACTGACGTCAAGTCTGTGGACGTTTTTCGCTCAGGTCTGTAACTTTCCCGTAGCCAACCTGTGGGCTTATCAGCTACATTTTTACAGCCTTTCTGTAAATTAACTATTCATACATCTATTGACCAAAGACTTCTGAAGGTAAATAGGCTTGCTATCAGCTTTTGCCTGAACACACAAAGTGAGAGATGCATAATAGAGTACAGTAACACAGTCTGTATATAGAGAGACAAGAAAAAGAAAAAGAATCCCAGATGTATGCAAGTTCAAGCAACTCATATACACCAAAGACAGCGAAACTCTAAGGTCGTCTTTGCACCTTTCCAAATTCTGGGGCCGTCCTGTTTGTGTTTGGCCGAAATATGCTCCAACATTGGAACAAACACTTCGCTATATGCGGTACATACCTATATCCGGTACATAAAGTATATCTTTTGCTATACCCGAGTCTTGCCATACGCTGGACTTTAAGCGACCGTAGTACAAAGCATGTTCTTGTCAATGCTGTGCGCCAGATCCCCTATATATATGCCGGAACCTCTTGGTATTATTTATGCACCTGCCGCATTCTCGATAGAGATAACGCAGCCATTCTTTGCCGCAGCCGCTGCACGAAAACCCTTGTGGGAATTCCTTATGCATCTTTGCTGCAAAGGTATGTACTAGAGTCTACTAGAATGCGCTATATATAGTCTGTCCAGAGGTAAAACTGTGCAGTAGAAGTGCGCGTACAAGGGCTTATAAATTCATTTATGTAAGTGTCCCCGTTTACCGTGATGCTCCGCACAGTCGGCCACGCCGCTGCACGCATATACTGCACGTAGAAAACAGCCGTATATAAGGCCCCGATTCGCGCAGCCCGTCAAATGTACCCCTCACTGTCACTTCACGAGACAGCGTTTCCTCGCTGTTTTATTGGTGCTCTTTCTCTCCCCTTCTTTCATTCCCTACCCCCTGTGCAGCGCGGTTGAGGTGTCCTCTGCTAAGAGACAGTTACTGCGCTGCACTTTACTCCAACCTTTCCTTCCCATCAAGAATCTCCTTCTCTCTCTCTCTCTCGCTGTTTTATTCTTCGAAAACGGGACGCCGGCAACGTTGACCGATGCTCCCAACATCGCCGTTGTCCCGCTTAGCTTTCTTTTGCGAGAAATCGCCGAGGAAACGTTAAGACGGACGCCGCGGTCACGTGACGGCGACGCGACGGGGCGCGTTTGACGCGTGTGTGTGAATCGGGACCTGAGCAGGCTCGCTTTCGGTCACCGCGTTGCGGAGGGACGGCCAGAAAACGTCGTCTCTCGCGTCGCATGCGTCTCTTATCCTCGCGCAAGCGAACGCAATCGCAGACACAGAGAGAAAGAGATAGAGAGAGATTATAGAACCCCAATCGCTTCCTACGCTACTGTCGTAAAATGGCTCTACGCGCGGTAGCGCAGCTTTCCGCCCGTCGTCCCCTTTAGCCGTTCTCGTGCGCAATGCATCCCAAGGCTGTTGCTCCTATCGCCATAGGTGTACACACGCTCGGCCACCGACCGACCGAACTCCATAGAGCTGCTGCAGCTGGGCGTACGGCGTGGCGTGGCCCAATCGCTCGCTCGCGTCATGCCATGCTCCCCGCATGCCCCCAATGGCTCGCCGCCGTTGACCGCGCTCGCGAGTCTGCTGCTTGCTGGCTTTTATCCTTGTTTCTCGCGTTTCTTCTGTGCTCGTTGCTGCGGCCGTTTGCTTCGGGTCTCGGCGGGAGCGTATAGGTATAGCAGTGCACTACGCACGGGGGCAGCGTAGTTGAGCGTGTACACACACACACACACACACTAGCGCGCTCGCGGTTACATCGAGCGTCGACGGCGTCGTCGGGCTCTCTGGGCCGGTTTCGTCGAGGGGGGGGGGGGGGCTTTTTATGACGCTGCACGCTTCGCCGCGGCCCCTACCTATACGGTGGCAGCACCGCGGAAACGCCGGCCGCTGCTGCGGCCATTGCCACGGCGAATGCCCTCGTGCGCGTTTTTGTTGTTGTTTTCTTCGAGTTGACGGAGCGTGGAGTGGTAACCTCCAACCCCCGACGCACGCGAAATTACATGCACGCAGTCATTGACAATTGAAATGCGATTAAGCGAACGAGAATGTTTCGTTCTTTCTCTTTCTTTTTCGTTTCTGTTTTCGCTAATGCAGGTAATATAAGCGTGATTTCTAACTCGTACGCTTAGTGCGAGTCCTACACCATTTTGGTGACCGGTTAAAGTGGCGGTGCGAGATCGTGCTCTCGAGTTATTGCTTGCGAAAGGTGTTCTACTTTGTAACTTCTTGTTCGAGTTTCCATTGTCCATGGCTGAAAATACATGCATACATACATACATACATACATACATACATGCATACATACATACATACATACATACATACATACATACATACATACATACATACATACACGCATGCATGCATGCATACATACATACATACATACATACATACATACATGCATACATACATACATACATACATACATACATACATACATACATACATACATACATACATACATACATACATACATACATACATACATACATACATACATACATACATACATACATACATACATCTTTGCAAAGAAAGCTTAAAAGCAGCAAAGAAGGAAGTTTCCAATCAGTCAGTAAAGAGCATGGTTTCGTGTACTGCAACCTCCTTGCAGCACGCAGTTTATAACATGTCACCCGCCTTCTCGGATCTCTAGCTAGATTGTGGAGCACGGCAAGGAGTCCGACAAAAAAATAAAGTGGGTATAAAAAGAAAAGGCATAGAAATAAGTTTACTAACGTGCTTTAAGAACCGTAGGCATGGTAATGCCTACGGTTCTTAAATCGCTTGCGATTGACCTGCTCGGCACACTGAGAAATCGCTTGCGATTGAAAGATTGTGCCGAGCAGGTCAGACCACAGAGTCTCGCGGTCGGGACACTGGTAGGAATTCATGTGGTACAGTGTGTACATGCCCCGGCCTCGAGTACGGCTGTTCGGCCAGTATGAGAATAACGGGTATAGTGCGCGGAATTTGCGTAAGCTTCGACCTTCCGGCTTCAGGATTACGAGAACGCAGGCTCGACTCGAACTAATATACCTTTGTTTACTATTGCGTTGGCTCTTAACGACTTGACCATTTACCGTGGGTAATTTTCTCGCTAATAGGAAAACATGATGTACTTCAAGTATACGAAGTGCACGCCATAAAATGAACGGAACTGCGGAAGCTGTGGTTCCCGCGCAGAGTCTGTAGTTGTTCGAGAAGCCAGCATTAGAGGGTTGCTACACACGTGCAGACGCATGCGCCGGTGATCGCTTGCACAATGTAAGACAAGAGTTCCTGCCCCAGCTGTTCCGGATTATACCGCAGTTAAAGACCACAATGTGACGCACATTGCTCACAGTGGTGTTATCAAGCCTTATCCATAAGCCTTATTCTTTTTCCTTCTTGTCATTCTTTCATTTTTTTTTTAACCGCCGCATCAGTAGCACGCTCGAAATTAGGCTTGCTGTGCCCACCTGTCCTTTCCGTGGCGTCGTCGTCATCGTGTCACCAGGCCACTTCCTTACCTTCCAGCTTCACCCTCGCCATGTGGCGAAGAAAAGCAAAACTTTGCCCGCTGTCAACGCCAATGGGTGAACAACTACAGCCCCTTGTGAAAATGCATTTGTAAACAGGGCGCTCTAAACGTTGCACTATATGCAGGTGTCCCAACTATCATGCACCAAGATTTTAAAATATGCAAATGTGACGTAGCTGGACGGACCCAAAGTATTGTTGTTTGCCGTAGCTTGGAGATATTTAGATTATTTTTTGCATTCCGCCGAATTACATAAGTAATCTTAATTAATCAACTTCTCAAATATAATTAGATTAAAAGTGTCAATGAGAAAGTTGCAGAGCAAAATGAGAAACCCCCGACACAGCTTTCTGTTGCCCAGTACGTGCTGCATAAAGGTGTTTTTCCGAGCGTGAAAGAAGCCCGCGAATACAAGAAAAATTACTGCAAGACTTTGCGAGGCACTTTGCGTGTATTCGCGGGCTTCTTTCAGGCTTTCAAACACTTTTATGTAGCACGCATTGAGCAAAAGAAAGCTGTGTCCGGAGTTTTTCATTTAGTTCTGCAATTTTCTCATAGATACTTTTCATCTAATTATAATATTTGATTGATTAATTGGTTGGTTAGATGATTGGTTAATTAAGACTAACTATGTAATTAGGCGGAATGCAAGAGATATTCCGAGGGTATCCAAGCGGCAGCAAACAACGTTACCTTGGTTCTGCCCATGCATCTATGCATTTATGCGACATTTGCATATTTTTAAATTTTGGTGCATGATAGTTGGGCCAACCTGTATATCGCTCGCCTTCGGTGCTTGGCACTTTGTGAGGGGCCTTGTGCACCCCGCAGACTCTGAGAATGGCAGCATCTGTGCGCGTATACAACGGCGGCCATAGAAGTCACTAAGGTAGCGGACGATGATAACGTTATCTGCCTCGGAAAAAAAAAAGAAAAGAAAAGATAACGTTGTGCTGAGGAGATGGCGGAGTCCTCTGCCATACCCCGATTCTGTCGCTCTAAAAGAGTCCAGAGTCACACGAATCGCTGAAATCTGATTATCTTTTTTTTTCTTGAATATTTTTTCTTAAAGGGGAACAAATGGGGACGTGCGACGGAGAAGCTGGCAATAGGAAACGACAAAACACACGGCTCGAACACGCTGAGAATCGCTGCTGCAGTGAGGGGTAAGGAGGAGGAGGGGCAAGGAGGGGGGGGGGGGCGTATAGCGCAGTGAAAGCATACATGTAACTGCAATGAATTATAATCGCAAGGCTAATCGGCGATTATAAGCAGCCGGCAGAGGGAGACAAAACCGCGACCGTTTTCAAGGAGCCGGCGGGATGAAGCTCGACGCGCCGGGTGGGGGGGGGGGGGAGGGAATTGCCTGATAACGGTACAGCAGAGGCAGCCCACCATCACCACTCATGCACACGGCACTCAAGGCAGCCTCCCACTGACTCTCCGCGGCCCGTCTATAGCACTGTTCTTCCAGTTTCGCGTTTTCAGCTCACGCGCCGCTGCTGCCTCTGTCTGGCGCGGCCTCGGTGTCCCGAGATCCTCGGCGATTCTGTACGCAGCCGAAGAAGCGAGTCTCGGCGGACGTAGTATTTAAAGCCCGCCCTTGCCGACTCCCACCGCACCTGAGCAGCGCTCTTCGAACGTATTGAGGTCGGAAGTGTCCCGTCTCGAGAGCGATTATAAGGGAAGGGGACGGCCGGTTTTCGTGTCTCCTTGATCGGCGCCTGTTTATTTGTAGACAAAGGCTGCGTAGAATAAGGAACCCGGCGCCCGGCCTGCGCCGTTGTCCGCAAAGCTACCCCCCCTCCCCTTCCAGAGACCGCGACCTGATACGATGGTGGTTCTCTGCCCGCGCACACGAGCGAACGAGCATTTCTTATCGTTCGCTTTTGATCCTATAAGCGCGGCGGCTCTTGCTATGCGGCCCGTCTTTGAGTGTCCGGCACAGGCACCTTGCGCTGAGGCCGACCACAGTCGCAGGCGGCGCCAGAACACACAGCCTGTAAAGCTGCGTTGGGAGCAAAGTGCGAGGGACGCTATGTCATGGAGGAAAGAACAAGACTATATGCGAGGGAGCGTCACGCGATAGTATTGCCATAGATATACGCGACAGCGTAGTCATAGATATACAGATATAACTGAAGGCTCGTGGGAAATGGGTGTCCGCCGCGTGGTAGGCAAGCGGTAATATGTCTAGCGCACGGATTGTGTGTGGCGAGCGGTGGCGCGGACCGATCTCGATGCGGGCGTCGCCAAAACCTCGCAGCAAACTAGAGGAAAACCTTGTAAGGTTCGGAGCAACCGTCTGTAGGGCCCATTGCCCACGTGTCAACGCACAGACGGCACTCGAAGTGAAGGAGGATGTCGTCAGAGGACCGACTGTGTTCGAGCACTCAGTGTGGATGGCTAAGTGGTTTAATACACAGCAAAGCGGACAGCGGGCCATCTTGAGTATATCGTTCCAATCCTGACGAAGCCGACAAAGAAGGCAACTTCGCTGACTCATCAATGTAGTGAGGAACGATGGGAAAAATACAGAAGAAAGAAAGAAAGAGAAGAAAAGAACAACGCATATGAGTACTGCTACGCCTCCCGCCATCTCGCTGCTGAAGAAGGAGCCGGTTGGGCTCCGAAACGCCGAACCTTAAAAACAATTTTTTTTTTGCTTGGAGTTTATTTATTCTTTAATTAGCTTACTTTGCTGTTCAACAATATGTCGATGACCTATATACCTGGAATGCACGGCAGGAAGTTTGCCTGGGCACAAAGAATGCATGGTCAGGATTCAGTTTGCGCATCCGAGAGCAGGTTGTTCTCCGGAGAAGCCCAACTCTCGGGGGTCGTTCGCTGGGAACGTTACGTCGTTCCAGCTTTACGAACTGCCGGTATAGCAACAACTCGTCCCATGCATCTTTGAAATTATAACGTGGAATTGACGCCGCGGTGCGGAACTCCTTCGGGTACAGTAGGGCTATAATAATCCAGTCTTGTCGTTCCGTCCCTCAATCAAGGATTCAGGCCACTTCTCTCACTCCGTAAAGGTTTCCCCGTCTCTCTCTCTCTCTCTCTCTCGTTTCTTCGGTAAAAACAAACGCGCGAGTTAAAAAAACGCGGAAGCAGCGTTCACACGATTGTGACAAAATGTCATTTTACGACGCAGCGCATTCGTGGAAGCGGCGGTAATGCGCTATAGGAAGGCGACTCGCTTTGATGCGACAGGAAAGAAGCGCCGTTCCGGACGAGGTGAGTCGATCGTCTCGCACGGTGCATGCAAACGATGGCGTGCCGAATTGAGAGAGAGAGAGAGAGAGAGAGAGAGAGAGAGAGAGAGAGAGAGAGAGAGAGAGGTACGGCTGCCTTCCTCCACTCACCAGCAGGACGCCGGAAACAGTTTCCAGCAAGCTTCGGACGAAAAAGGTGATACGCGACATGCAAAGCGCTGTCGCATATGTTAGTTACCGTAATGCGCTAAAGAATGCGATACCTTATACTGTCGCATTCGCGTAAACGCAGCTAGAGAGACAGAGCACCACGCTGGAATGCTCAGCATTGTGTGGGTTTCTTTGTTAAAAGCAAAGCTTTTGCTTTTTTTTTTCTTGCGAATCCTTCCTGGACTTTCCTTACCGTGGCTGGGTGACGCTGTCTAGCCGAGCAGCTCAGAGGCAGGACAGCACTGCCATCTTTAGCTACCCTTACAGGTGTCCCGACTGCTGGCCTTGCTTTTTATTTTTTATTTCGCGCTCTTGATTTTCGCAATCCAGTCACAGTAAAAAAAAAATGTTTTGCAACTTTAATGGTGCTGGTTTGTCCCACCGCTAACTCCCTTACCATTCAAGATGTAAAAAAAAAAGAAGAAAAAAAGATTGTGCACGACAGCGAGCTCAAACTACACGGGCAATAAGAAAAGCCGTATAGTTTATTGCTGTTTTCATATCGTCCGCTGCATGCCAAAGAAAAAAAAACAAAAAAAAACCCACGCACACAGGCGTCAGAAATGAAAACCGTGTCTTCCCATCAACGATTTGATCTTATCCCTTAGACGTGGGACTAATCAATGTTACGGTGAATTATAGCGCATATACTGGAATAAGGACAGGGTAAAAAAATGAAGACAGGACCGCGATGCCTTCTGCTCGATGCCTTCTGCTCGATTCTATTCCGCTCTTATCATCCGCCATTTGTGGCCGGTGATTCGATAACGTGGGGCGTGGAGTCTCGCTGTGACCACTGACGACGCGCCAGAACGAATAGCATCGCAAATGGAATTGCCATACGAAATCGCGGCCCTGCGCAGCACCCTTAAGTGTGCAAAGTTGTTTACCATGTTCACCTTTCGCTCTTTTTTTTTCCTGGTTATATTCCGCCTGCCATTTCCTAAAGTCGACGCTCGCTTCTCTAACTGCAGGCAAACCAGCGGTCGACGATCCTGCCGTCGAATGAAGCTTGCGGTGAGGAGGCCGATCCACAGCCGCCCCGGCCGTCCGGGAGCTACAGGGTATACATGCATGCTATATATACACTACGTGATCGCAGGCTGTGAAGAAAACAAAATGGCTGTGGCTTAGCTAAGGTTAAGCCCAGGATGCGAAGCATACTAGCCTTTATTTTAGTTGTTGAACCACTGTTTAGCCTGGTGAACTGCTGTTGCTTGGCTTTATTTGGTTCGGCTGGACGAAGAAACAACTCGTGCAGGCGAGCGCACGAGCTGAGACCCGGCTATGTATCTACGCGGCCGCAAGCGAGCGCACGAGTTGAGCGATCCGCTTTTGCAGCTGTTATGACGTCATATGGTAGCTACGCGGCCGCGCGCGGCGCAGCAAGGAAGAGCGTGGTTGTGCGGCTAGTATGCTTCGCATAAAAGAAAGAAAGAAAGAAAGAAAGAAAGAAAGAAAGAAAGAAAGAAAGAAAGAAAGAAAGGAAGGAAGAAATCCCGTTGGGCCGCGCGCGGTCGCGACCGACGACGTCGACGGGTTGGATGCGTGGTCCCGCGGCCGTTCCGGCCAGGGCAAGGTGCGGCGTCGGCGGAACGCATCGCGAAGGGGTCGGCGAACCGCCTGCTCCCTCCCCCCGGTCGCTGGCAACGACCGGCTGTGCCGCCGGGGGCCGAGCCGATCCCGATGCCTGCCAGCGCGTGCCACACCGAGAAGAACCTTTTTTGCTGCACGAGGCAGCGGCTCTCTCTCTCTTGCGGAAGTGGCCGCCTCTTCTTCGGCCGTGTCGCCGACCGAAGGTCCGCGCCCGGACAAAGGCTCGTTACTCGACACGGCTGCAGCTGCTGCTGCTGCTGCTGCTGTCGCTGGGCCGCGAGCCCTTTGAGGCGTGCAGGCAGACCGCGAGCGAGCGAGTCCGGGGGACGACGCCGAATTGCTCGCACACGGGTCTGCGTGGCCGTGAGGAGTGTGCATACGCGAAATGTGGGCTGTACGGGCTGACGAAAGTGAGCAGAAACACTGCGAGATCACCACTACCACCACCACCACCACCACCACCACCACCACCACCACCACCACCACCACCACCACCACAACAGCAACAACAACAACAACAACAACAACAACTACTACTACTACTACTACTACTACTACTACTACTACTACTACTACTACTACTACTACTACTACTGCTGCTGCTGCTGCTGCTGTTACTGTTATGGACACCCACATGTACTCACATCGATAGTACCTTCTTCCCTCCCTCTCCTTTCTTTTCTTCCCTTAACCCCCTTCCGCTGTGTAGGGTAGCCAACCGGACGTGCGTCTGGTTAGCCTCCCTACCTTTCCTTCCTTCCTGTTCATCCATCCATCCATCACTCCCACCACCACCACTACTACTTCTACTATTACTACTACTACTACTACTACTACTACTACTACTACTACTACTACTACTACTACTACTACTACTACTACTACTACTACTATTGCCACCATCACCACCACCACAGCGTCATCATCATCAAACCCGCCATGGTGGTTCGCTGACTTCCGCGTTGCGCTACTGAGCCCAAGGTAGCAGGTTCGACTGCCGGTTACCGATGGTCGCATTTTGATGGGGCCGAAATGCAAAAACTTCCACGTACCGTGCTTTGGGTGCACGTTAAAAGGAATCACATGTGGTCAAGATTCACCCGGAGTCCACTACTACGTGCCTCATGGATTCGATGCGTGTGCTCTTGGTAGGAGCGCTTCCTTGCAGAAGTGACCTGCATACATTTGCTCACATTTAGCGACATTTTCCAGTGTGCACACCATGTTGCCACAATGTCCAAATCATTCTGCAAAGCTACGAAGTCACCATGATCATTAATGACCCAATGTAAGCTACATTCATCGGCAAACATTCGAAACAATGACGCGACGTTATCCGTAATGTCACTAATGAACAGTAGGAATACGAGTGGCCACAGTACTGATCCCTGGGGTACCCTAAATGTGACCGGGGCGTTTACCGAAGAAAAACCGTTCAGAACAACAGACTGCTGCCGGAAAGAGAGGTATTATTTCAGCAGTTCATTTGAGCACATTTTCATCCAGATTATAAGCTCTGACTTTTGATATAGGCAAGTTTTGATATAAGTAAGATTTTTGAGTACCGTAGGACCGGCCAACCGCTGCAGCTCCCAGACATAACGGCAGTGAGTCTGATCGGTGCGGAAGACGGACAAAAAAAGGAATTTAAGGAAAATAAGAAATAAATAAAAGAAAAGAGAGGAAGGAGGACGGTTCGCACATTGAGATATTGAAACCCGCGCTTGGACGGCACGCCGATATAGATTGAGAAGAGTACGCGGCCGCGTACACCACGGGGGCGTGCCCGTTGTATTATCGAGTCGCGTTATCAAGCAGGCTAGGTGACTGTTTGTCACCGCCTTGTTTCAAAGGGGATGCCATCAAATCCTCCTCCTCCTCCTTTTCATCATCATTATCATCATCATCATTACCACCACCACCACACCACAATTTTCATCATCATCATCATCGAATTTCCAGTCACCGCCATCCTCCGCCGTTCCCTTTCATTTCTTCGTACGCTTTCGAAGTTCGCTTTGGACAATCCGGCTTCTTCCCACGCTTTTTCGATTCGGCCTCGAAGATAAAGATGTTCTCGAGTGTCGCACGGTGCCGCTCCGCGCGCCGAGAAATAAAAGAAAGACGTCATTTTCGCAGTTTCATTTTTTTTTTCTTCTACCGTCCCTTCGTTGCGTATACTTTAATGTCACCGTTCTTCTTCGATGTCGGCGAGGAAACGAGATCTATAGGATACGAGCACGATGGCGGGGGACACTTTCCAACCTGTTTACGGTCGCGGAGTCGCCGTATGTGGGGCACGTGTATATCCTGCGTCGCGGAGGTGCACAGCCAAGCAGCTCCGTCTTCGCGCTTCTTTCTTGTTCTAGTTCTGTCCATATTTTTTCATTTTATTTTTTGCTTCTTCTTGTTTTTAAAAACTTCGTTGAAAAGTCGCTACCGACGCCAAGCTCGCGTTGTGCGGCCTGTTTACGTTCCTGTATATAGTTCTATAGTGTTGGCTAGCCCTCGCTATATATAGCCCCTGATTTTTTAATGCGATTCTCTCGAGTTAAGCCTGCCCGTGCAGTGATATAGTCTCGGGCGTCGTATCGCGTCACACCTGCAGACTCGCATCCGTGTCGCTAACTAAGCGCTGAGCGCTGTGCCCGAGCAAAACAAAAGAAAGAAACGTTAGAAAAGAACAGCTGCGGCTAACCGAGTTTCTAAAATTAATTATACGGGAAGTTAAATTTGCGCAGCGCCCGCTTTACGGCAGTTTCGTGAGCTTTTTCCTTAACGCTAACTTTGGTATGACTTGAGCCCGCGGTAACAACAAATTCAGAAAGGCGTCCTCGCAGCAAGAAGATGTTGCTTCTCCTTTGCATATACTCTGTGACGGGCTAAGTGTTCAGCGCGAGGCTCTGCGAACAAAAAACGAGTGGGTGCTGCCCTCCGAGCCTGCGCACTGCGAAACTTAGTTCCGAAGAAAGCCCAGCATTGAAAGTAGTTCGCCTCCCCCTCTGCGTCACGGAAACGAACGAACGTTATTGGCTGGCGCGTCTGTGCAAATGTGCAGACTGGTGTACTAGTGCTGAGATTTCGGCGCGAAATTCAAAAAAGAGATCTAGAAAGAAGAAATTGAAGCCTGGCTTTCATTTTCTCTTGCAATAATCATGCTACTTTATCAGACTCAACTATAGGGCTTCTAGTGCTCCTAGTGATCTAGTGACCTTTCACCCTGGAGTGGCTATACTTTACCGCCGTGGTTGCTCAGTGGCTATGGTGTTGGGCTGCTGAGCACGGGGTCGCGGGACCGAATCCCGGCCACGGCGGCCGCATTTCGATGGGGGCGAAATGCGAAAACACCCGTGTGCTTAGATTTAGGTGCACGTTAAAGAACCCCAGGTGGTCAAAATTTTCGGAGTCCTCCACTACGGCGTGCCTCATAATCAGAAAGTGGTTTTGGCACGTAAAACCCCAAATATTATTATTATTGGCTATACTTTCCTCACCTGTGCAGGCGACGTGTTGCAGCCGTGACTTTGCAAGTCCAGTCAGTCTGTCAAATGCATTTGATTGACTAGTCGTGGAGAAGGTCGAGAAGATTTCGTATGAAGTGCCAGGTCTGCTGTGACTAGCCGAGAAGTGGAGTCACTTCTTTTATTTTCACAACTGAGATTCCCACGCCGATTCCATGACCAATGAGACGCTTTGCACACAAATGCGTACACTCTCGTAAAAAATAAGCCATCTTTCTTTCTTCTTAACAATCTTGTAAGTTGGTGTTGTTTGGAGACACATAGGTAGTTTAGAGTGAAAAAAGAAATCCAGGGAGAATGGCGAAAGGCGTCTGAAAAAGTTCAGAACCCAAAGTGACAACTGTTCTTTAACAATGGAGGGCGCGTTGTGAATGTTGTCCATATAGAGCATTCTTCAACGTTCAGTGCTCTAAGCACGCCAGAGTTTTGCGTTCCTCCTTTATTGTGACGGAGCGCCGCGCTTCGGTTGGGATTCGAACCGGCGACCTCGTGCTCAGAACGCTGTATAGCCTCTGAGCCACCGTGATAGGTGTATAAGCATTTTTTTGACGATCGACGCAGCAGAGGCAATACCCTTTCTTATGGGGGGCTATTCCGTAGAGGCCGTAGAATTCCGCCGCGTTTTCTTTTCATGGCCTATCGTATTGCGGGGAAAGGTTTATTACAGTACGTTCCAGAGGCCCTTCCTTAAGATATGCTCCGCCCATCCAGGTGTCACCTAGCAATGCAGACACGTCTCTTCGTCATAGCTGTACAACATCCCCCCCCCCCCCTTTTGGCTTCTGCAGTACATATCCATTTTTTTTTCCCACGCTTCATCACAAGGCCTGGCACGGAGGGTTCCTGCCAAGAGGAGCGGAGCTACCCGTGATGCAGCGCGAAACGTGGTTTGATATGCTGCTTCAGCGGCCGCAGGCCATTCAATAATGACAAAATGTTACTGCCGATTTGTTTGGATATAACATGTCCACCTAAAGGACATGTTTATGGCTGAGTGGAGCATATGTACGCAGAGCAAGCACTTCTTGAACTTGTCCCCAAGTGCGGACGATTATTTCTGGGCAGACTCAAATTCATCCATAGTTGACGTTTTGAGTCAACCAAAGAGGGAGTAGTTACTTCGTAAACCAATCAGGGATGAGAATAAAAACAGGTACAGCGCAACACAGGACGAGCGAGCAAAGAGCACAGGACCGTCCTGTGCTCTCTGGACAGTCCAGCACTGTCCTGTGCTCTTTACTCGTTCGTCCTGTGTTGCGCTGTTCCTGTTTTTTATTCTAAAGACGAGTCAACCAGCCCCTTGCGATGACAAGGCGGAGAAATGGAAAATGTGGGCGGTATTCGACAGCGTACCACAATGGCATCCGCTCTCAAGATAAATTGAATGGCGTTGCGAAACCTCCAGAACGCGTAGCATCCGTGGCTGTATAGAGTGTAGTGGCCAGACCGTCTGCCTTCTAATGAAATTTCCGCTTATCAAGCGAAATTACTGGCATACGTGCTGTGGCGTCGGCGGCGGCGGCGACAGACAGAGGCAGTTAATCTTATCTTATCATCCATGTGGCCGGCGTGAGCGCTTCAGTGCCGTGCCGTGTCCTTGGCATTTGCGCTGAGTGGCATGAGAAAGGCGGAGAGGGGAGGTCGGGCGCTGCAGTCTATAGAGATGGTTCAGTCATGCTGTACTCCGAACTATATGATCGCGGACAACTTTCTGTGGCTATGAAGGGAAAGCTACGGAAGTAAAGCACGCACAAGTGAGAGCGCGTCTGAAAGTGTGTTTTCATCCACGTTAGTTTAAGCTGGGGAAGAGAAAACGTACACACCTTATTAGCAACCGTTAAATAAGACAAAGCGCACTGTATTTAAGAAAAAAAAGAACTAGCCAAAAAAGACGCGCACAGGAAACATACAAGAAACCAGGAAGGAGGCTGGACTACCAACTGTTTATTCGACAGAACGGGGCTCTAACTTATAAATAGCCTTCTGTCACATGACCATAGCACAATCAACTGCAGTGACGTTGGACACAATCAGCTGCAGTGACACAATCAACTACGTGACATTTCGTGGCTCATTGTCTGATACGCGGTACACTCATGGATATATAGTCTCCTTGAGCTTAACACGTGTCCCTGTAGACTACATTGCGTTGCTGCAGGCTTACATTTTCTCATTTGCTGCTCTATCTGTATTCCAGTTAAGAAAATGATTAAAGAAGAATTGAAAAGGGTATCTTAATCTTTCACACCTTACCACTCTGAAACAAACTGCCTGCTCGGTGTTGTTTCAGTTCTTTAAATACGGCGGCTCTTCTTCCGCGCTTACTCACATTTTACCCGCCCGTTATGCATGCTTAATGGCATACGTATACCATTCGTTTAATTTGTAAACACCAGGAAATTTCAGTGCTGTCCGTTAGTGTTATGCATAGGTGAATGGAATTACCTTCCCCGTAGCATTCTCGAAATAACCGATCCTGATTCGTTTCAGGATGCCCTCATTGCTTTTTATTACCCGGGCCCGGAACGTAGCCCACTTTATGCATTATGCATATGTCGGTAGCATATATTGCCTTATAGTGTGTGAAAATTTGACTTCTTTTTTTTTTTGAATTTTCGTCATTTTCTGCGCTACTGCATGGTTTGTAACTTGCAAACGCGGCGCATTCTTGTTTAAGTACTATGCAATGTGCATATTTTGAATCCTATTATATACCATTTATTGTATCTCTCGCATGTATGTTTAAGTTGTTCTTGTTTAATGTATAGCGATTGCCTGTACCCCCTCCCTCTCGCCCGTAAAATGCTCTTTGGACCCTCAGTTGAGTTTATTGATCCGCTACAGATGAACGTCCAGTATCACAGCACTACTTACGAGCCATAGCACATTTGTGCAGGCAGTATAGGAGGAAACAAAAGCAGGAAAGGATCTTGGAAGCAGCGCAGAATACAAGTATGTCACTAGTGATATCGCAAGCTATCGAGTCCAGTGATAACACACTGAACAGGAAACAGACGATAAAGTTGGTGCGAGTCCACACGAACACGCGTTGTCAGATTGCGAACAGGTCAAATACGCGATCGCCGCTGCATATTACAGAGAGCCTGTGTGGAGCTCACTATCCGAACCCAAGAAGAGCGTGGCGTCATCGACCGTTGAAGGGTTGGCAGAGGTCCAAGGAATGCGCGCCGTACGAATCCTATACCGTTCAACCCTAACTGCCGTCGTGGAGAGGTCGTTTGACGAAAGGGTCCCATAAAATCTAATCGCCGCTATACAGCCGACCGGGCCAAAAAATAAAAATAGAAATGAGGAACAAGACAAACGCGCACTGTCGCACCCGGTCCACGTATAGCGCCGGTTGTCACCGACGATGGGCAGCAGGCGGTGGATGATTTCCACCGGCTGTCGGCGAGATACGAGAGGCCGGAACAACCGCTGCAGATACGCGGTTTCCTTAGACGACCGCGTGCATGGCTGTACAGTATACGTCCCGCTCGCGAGGCCGCCAGTGCGCTCGCCGTGGCAAGTTCTCGCATCGCCCTTGCATGCACGTGTCAGGCCCTCACGACTTAGAGGCGCAGTTTCCTTCTGTTACTCGCAAAAAAAGAAAGGAACGAGGTATAGAAAGAAGAAGAAGGAAAAAAGGAACAATTAAGGACTGGAATTAAGACTCACAGTTAAGGATCGTGGTTCCGTTGCTATGGCGACCTGTATACTGCTGAGCACGATGGTAGCAGGTTCGATGCCCGGATGCGGCGGCCGCATTTTGATGCAGTAGAATGCAAATAAATAAATAAATAAATAAATAAATAAATAAATAAATAAATAAATAAATAAATAAATAAACGCTCGAGTACGCAGTTGTTTCTTCGCACGTTAAGAAACCATGACAGGCAAAATTAACCCCGAAACATCCACTACGGTGTCTTTCATAGCCCATTGTTGCGCAGCCTATGGGTTAAACTCCACAGTTAATTTTCGACTCTTATATAGGTCTATATATAGCGCAGTTTATGAAGTGCACGTAGTCATGTTGCAAGCTACGTTCAACGAATCGTCGTGTTATCAAGTGGCATAAACAGATCTCGATGTTGTTGTTCTTGATGACGGTGGTGACCCTGAACACATTTATTATATTAAAAGTCTAAGATCGGTCCGAGTCCGAGGAGACACGCGTATTCGCTGCACCATTGCGATATCGACAGCCTATACATCTGACTCAAGTATCCTGTGCTGCGACCCCGCCATCTCCGCAATGGCTGCTCCACGGGGATATCAAGTGCAACTGACGTGCAGCAGAATGTTTGTCTGCGCTTATAAATTCAGCACCAACATGCGGAGTCGCGCGCTATACACCTCGTCTGTGATAACATGACCCTCATTACTCCACCCTCCTTCTTCTTCACATCGTACCTCTGTTATTCATCAAACCCCTACACTGCAGCGTGGAGTAGCAGGCTAGAAGCACTTCGCTAAGACCGACCTCTCCACTTTTCTGCCATTAAATATTCTCTCTCTCTCTCTCTCTCTCTCTCTCTCTCTCTCTCTCTCTCTATCCGTGTACTGCACCGACCAGTGCAGACTGTCCCGGTCACACCCATGTACCGTATCTACTCCGATAGTAGGGAAACGGTACATGCGTACGATACGTCATCCCTCCTGCTAACGGAACAGTGCAAGCATCGGTCATTGCAACGGAATAAACTGTCTGCTGTTTGCTCTAAAATCAAACAAATGGATGGTCCTTTGGCAAAGGCTGGCTGTCATCGCCTGCATTGGTGTAAGGGCGCCGTCGCCTTGTGCTTTCATCCCTTTGTTCAGCCGCTATTCGCTAATGAGACGGCCTGAATTCAGCAGCGATGCCGGCATGCAGCCTGCCGAACAATCACCTGTACAGCGAACGAAGCTAGAGTGAATTGAAAACTTGAGCATGCGTTTTTCTTTTTTGCCTATCAAGAGGAGCATATCGAGCTCGAGGCATTGAGAATGCGTTTTCTCATTGTTTCCGCGAGGATCGAGAGGGGCTTTGTTTCGCACTACTCTGCGGCTTCTTTGTTTGGCCGTGAAAATTATTGTGCGAGCAGACGATATTCTCCAGCCCGGATCGGGAGCGTGCATTGCTCTTAGGGAAGGCTTGTGAAACGTATTTTATAAATAGAAATCCAAACAGCGCATATGGCTCAGAGGAAGGTGGAGGCCTGAAGTGTGTTCATCAGTGGTCGAACAAGTCACACACCCGCCGTGGTTGCTCAGTGGCTATGGTGTTAGGCTGCTGAGCACGAGGTCGCGGGATCGAATCCCGGCCACGGCGGCCGCATTTCGATGGGGGAGAAATGCGAAAACACCCGTGTGCTTAGATTTAGGTGCACGTTAAAGAACGCCAGGTGGTCGAAATTTCCGGAGTCCTGCACTACGGCGTGCCTCATAATCAGAAAGTGGTTTTGGCACGTAAAAACCCCATAATTTAGAACAAGTCACATCTGGAGCTAACGACAAAGGGACTCACCTTTGTCAGGGCCTTACCAAGTCCATTTGTCGAAGCGGTGCCTTCAGACGTCCCTTGTTCGACCGCTGCTTATTACTGAGGAAACAGGTGACATGTTGCTTGTAAAATGAATTGAACGGGGCAGGAAAGTGGGAGGGGTACGCAGATGTGGAAGACTTATAATCATACGCCATGATGATGTCTAAAAATTTGGGTTGATGCGAGCCTGTTTGATGCAGAACAGGTTTAGAGAGCTCTTGGTAGGTTTCTTTATCCCGCAGTAACACGCTCACTGACGATGATTGAGATGACAACGATGTTGAAGTTCTCGTGCTGTAGCGAACATTGCTGCTGCCAGCCCTGCATTAAGAAGCGAACGAACGGTCGAAAGAACGAACGAACGAAAGAACGACGATTTCAGTTTCACAAAACAGGTGGGCGTTGTTCATCATCGATTGGTGTTTGTAAGAGCGACGATATGCAGGCGGAGCCTGCTACGATTCACTTTGAGTAAAGCATTTTTGGTCATTATTTGGGGGAGCTGGAACACTTAAGAAAGAGAATAAAGTTAAGGACGGGTTCGGAGCTATGGACCGTTCTTGTCGCCTTTATTTACCGTTATGGTGGGTAGCTATGGTAAATAATCAATTTATTCGCCAATCAAATGCATTCCATATCTATACGGGGCTGCTGCTTTTAGCGAATAAGCATTCAGTCTTATCATTCTCTATTTTTACTTGCCGCGAGGTTCGTCGTTTCTGAAGTAACTTTGACCGTGTAAAAAGAAACCGTTGGCATTAAGGAAGTGGGCAGAGTTAATGGCTAACGGCATAACGCATAGAGAAGCCACGCACGGGTATGCCGAACTGCTGCGTGCTTGTCGCCAGTAATTGGAACAGTGAGAAGGTCGCGCCGCAGACTCCACATATAGTAGGGTATAGACACACGCAGATCGCTCCTTTTTTTTTTTTTTTTAATCTCGCCCCCTATCAGTCTACGCGTGATTCTACAAGCGCTTAACAACGTCTAAGCGGCGTTGGAGGTCAAGCGCGAAGAAAGAGAAGAAGAAAAAGGAAAAGTAATAAACAGTTAATAAAAGCAAAATAGAAGCGAACCGGGTCCCTGTATAGGATAATGGCACACGCGTCGCGACAGAAACGACTCTGCCAAAAGCTGCTGCAACGCGGCAGCGGCGATGTTTATCCTGTCCCGGTTCTGCAGAAAAAGGCAATTATGCTGACCTTGAGCTAGTTCGCCCCCCCCCCCCATCCTCCTCCTCCACTTTGGCAGCTGACGGCATGATTCACACGCTAAACGAACAAGAAGAAGCAAAAGATACAGGCAAGAACGAGGGAACCGGCCTGGGCGTTAGTGCCATTCCTGGGCTTCGGGCAGTTCGTCCTGCGATGTTCTGTTCTTCATAAACATGAATCACACGGCGTGAGAAAAGAAAAAAAGAATGGAAAAGGTGGATAGGTGACCAGGCCGAAGAGTTGGGAGGGAGGGGGGGGGAGAAAGAGAGGGGTTTCTCCATCTTTGGCTTTGCTGAAAGTGTGGATGACTATATATGCTACGTTAATTCAATTGTGATTGGTTTGGTTATATTGGAAATGTTGGCAACTTTCCTCGCCGATTCTTCCTTGTTTGATTTTCACGTGAATAGAGAGCAATGACGCGTGCAAGAAAGAAAGAAAGAAAGAAAGAAAGAATACACACACGCGCGCGCTTCGACGTGCTTGACCGATGCAGCGGGCATGACATGACATTCAGTAGAATGTGCACGTGTGTTTTCAACCAAAGAACACAAGCAGTTGACGAAACCGATGCAATAATATACAAAGTAGATATAAACCACCAATGTACAGGGAAGCGTTGAGACACTTGCACGATGGATACAGAAATGTATACGTACTACTGGATGCCGAACGTACTGGAAAATTCATTGCAAACGATTAAATGAGTACGTATACGTACAAGTCCTAACAACACAAAGCGTTCACAGGAAGGTGGAGACGAAGGGACGAGCAGTGGACGAACGAGGGAAACCTCGGCTTGAAGGCGAACGTAACATTTCGTTGAAACGTTGGCCGCGCAAAGTGTAAGGTTATAAGTCTACACACAGCCTATAGGCATATTATAGGCAATATCGTTCAAAAGTGAAACCCTAAGTCCATAGACTATGTATAGACGTACTTGTTTAATGTAATTTTGTATATGGAAAGTCTACAGCCTTCATAGACCAACTCAATATACTTTCTGTAGACTATGAAGGAAAGTGGTTGTGAGGGTTGTTTTTGTCACGGCGATCTTTGTCGGTACCCACGACTATCTCTAAGTTATGGCCCGCCTTCGAAAGGAACACGTAACATGGGGCGATATAACTGAAACACGGCGGTCAGCGTAGACGACGAGACAGGGAATAAACGAACAGGACGCAAAGTGTTCTCCTATATGACTGAACAAGACAGCGCATTTGTCCTGTTCGTATATATCATGTAGCCCGTTGTGTGCTAGCGTGCTACTGCAGTTCGGTACGACGAAAAATGGAATTATGTCCGCAGTGCACGTCACGGACACACAACATATCCTCACAACACACCCCAACACGCAACAAACTAAAATATCTCAGTACACGTCTCCATATATAGCGAAATATCTCAATTTCGTGTTAGGTTAAAGGTGCCTTCGCTGCGCCAGGTGCAACAGGCAGTGTTAGTCATTTGGGCCAAGTAAGTGTCGTACAGTTTAAAAAGCTGACAGACATTGAAAACTTCGAGTTCTTCTGCCGTTTACGACTGTAGAATTACATCAATTTTCTCGAGAAAAAAATACAAAAATGCTAAAATATCCGCTACGGTCAACTATAGGAGGCATGCCGCGCACAAAAAGTTATGTAAAGCTATTTCAGCCGTGACTCAGCTGAAATTAATGACGAAATAATTATCTGCTCCCTATAAGAGTGGACGACACTATCCTGTGTCGAGGAGCGTCCCAGCAGTGGCACTTCTGTCCTTGCTTTCTCTCAAGAAAAAGAAAGATCGCACTGCGCAGTTAAAGCTACACGCTTTTACAATAGCTCTTCTCAAGGTGCAAATATTTACATTGAAATGTGACATACGTGCTGTATATGTTACACGACCGAAGCAAGAGGACGCCTACAAGCGTTAAATTCGAAAGTGTGACATATATGTAAAGGTTACTGCGACGGTAGGGCTGGTACATCAGCCAATCAACATGGCTAACCCGCATGAGGCTATTTCGCGTAGCTTTGTTCTGCTTGTACATGTCGCTTCCTTCGTGTAGTGTGTCCTTTCGTTCTTAAAGGATAGTTGGCACGCCGCTAATCCTTCCCTTGCGCGACGCTTCTTCTGTGCAATGAACACGTACGGATCAGCGAACCACATTTGGCGAGGACTTTCTTTCTTTAATTGAAGTGACAGTCGAGAAAGGAGATCATGTCACTTCACAGTCATGACGGGTGCTACTTTTCGTGGGGCAATGAGGGAAAAGAAATAATTATTACGCAAGATAGGAAGGAACAAAAATTATCTACAAGTTACATTAGGTACAGACATGATCTGGCGTATACATGCCGGAGCGCGGACTGAACAGGAGCGTTACAGAGAGAGCTGAAAAGCATTACGAAGCAGCCTGATATACATGGCAAGAGATGTGCAGGTTCACAGGTGCGAATAACTTAGATTACAGGCACGCAGATGAAAAAGGGTGATACCAAATCGCATGGCACAACACTATCAAGTGCCATGAGCCTTTAGTATTACAAACACACGCACTTTCACGAATCTTATAATAAAGTGCCTGACTTATAATAAACTGCATTGTACCATGAGCGTAAATTAATCAAAACGCGAAGAAGAAAACAACTGTACTTGGAATACATGTTCTCTGGAACCACAAGGGAATTTCCTATGCGCAGCCATTCCACAAACGGTCTTGAAGCATGATTTAAACCTAAATGCGTATTGTGGAGCATGCATTAAACCACCCTTACAAGTCCAGACGAACACGGAAACCTGATCACGCGAATTTACTGACATGAGTAAATCACTTTCGATTTACTCACGTCTGAATTTAGGCTGATACAGCGTACGTACACCGAGGAATAAGGAAGAGGTGGCTGTCGTTAGGCGTAGGTGAATCTAGCCTTGTAAAAGCATGCCGCCAATTTGCGATCCCAGCGTCTTCATTTAACGTGTGCGAGGCTAAACACACATCAACATTAAATGCGGTGAGCAGCAGGTCACGTATCAACCGTGCCGCCGGAGGCGATAAACAAGGCGACTAGACTAAGCGAAGACACCTGTATCTCCTTGACCCTTTCTATATTCCTCCACTTCACCAAGTCTCAGCCACAGACCAATGCAATCTTGCTACGTTCGATCGCTTAATGTAATACCTACCGAGCATGCCGACGTACTCGACGTGTTCAATGTTACACTGAAGAGCCGACATAACTGAAATTCGGTGCTGGTTCATGGTTAACTCTGATGGTGCGGCGAAGACGTTGCATCGGTAGCCTTCACCGTTAGTCTTCGACGCGCTCTCATAATGTTAACCATGTTCAATGTTCAAATGTTCAGTCACGTTCAAGGTCGGCCTTCTGCACTGCTGATCGGCAACGGAGAGATTTCGGCGAGTGATAACGCATGAGGTATACCTAGCTTGCGCCGAAGCTATCCATGTAGTCAAGAGCAACGCCAGAACACACTGCCTATAGCGAGCGGTGGCAGCTAAATTCCATAAACATTCTCCGTAACACCTTTGAACGCTTACTATGTACGAGGCAAGAGTGTCCGAGATCAGGAAACGTCCAAGGTGCGCATGTTCCGCATGACTGGGCTCGTTTGCGGTTAGGGCTTAGAGATTGGAGGTTAGAGCGTCCCGAGCTTCATGCGACTCGGAAAAGCTCAATACGGTGACACTTGTCGCGTTTAATGTTGTCTCATTTTCTGCGCATCTCTTGCGGTCGGTGTCGGCACAATTGCGTGATTATGATGATGTTGATGGTTTGTTGATATCCCCTTTGAAACGGGCGGCGACCAAGTCACCTAGCTTATTTCATCAGCGTACAAGTTAATCCGTACATGCTTTATCAGTCTAGCGTTTTGCCTGTATCTCCTTAACCCTTTCTATATTCGTTGAAACTGCTATATATACCTTGTAGATATAAATGAGAGCTTCGTAGCGCCCTCTGTAGGGTGGCTAGGCGCCTATATTTAAATCCGTCGCTCTAGTTGTCGTGTGCGTGTATTATTGTTATTATTATTTTTAGCAGTTGTAGAAGTAGTAGTAGTAGTAGTAGTTATGGAAACGTACAAGCACACGAACAAAACAGGGAGGCAGCAAGCTGACAACTGCCACCGAAAGGGGCACAACGCCTGCCTGTACTCTTTCGTGTAGTGTCTGAGACAAACAAGCGTTTCTGTATCTTGCTTGGCTGAGTAGACCCTGAGCTTCCACTGCACTGCAAATAATTCGCGAGGCGAAGCCGAGGTTGTTCAGGCATTGCGCAGCGGGAGCAAAAGGAAAAGTGAAAGAAAGAAAGAAAGAAAGAAAGAAAGAAAGAAAGAAAGAAAGAAAGAAAGAAAGAAAGAAAGAAAGAAAGAAAGAAAGAAAGAAAGAAAGAAAGAAAGAAAGAAAGAAAGAAAGAAAGCGTAGTATGAGAGCAACTACGGTGTTCGGGGTACTGTAGTCGAGACCACGTGACTGCACCTGTCTTTGCCTTTGTCTTTTAAGCGCAGCGCCTACGCAGTAAACGCCTTTCTTTGCACAGCAGTGCACACTGCTCGGGCGCTACAGGGGCAGGAGCGTGGGCGGCCTTAGCCGGCCTCCCGCAGGTTTCACCTTTCTCGACAACGTACAGCTGCGGGCTGCCTATCGCGCAGCAGATACGCTGCGCGAGAGAGATTACTCGAATGCCGGTGTACACAGGTGCGCAACCCGAGGGTTCACTACAAAAGAGCGTTCTGTCGAACTCGGCGAAGGAGCTAGCCCCGAAAGACCGCGAGGCCCATGCTATTTAAGGAGCATATGTACCGGCGGGATCTTAAGGACGACGGGTTTGCGCGACCATCTGCGACTATTAATGCAATTTCTGCAAAACCACATGCGTCAGCGAACTTGCCGCAATTTCCTTCTTTCCTTCCCTCCTCTCTCTCCCTGTCATCTTTGTTTTCCCCTTTCCCATTCCCCCGGTGTAGGGTAGCCAACGGGACGTTATTCTGTTCAATCTCCCTGCCTTCTACTTTTCTCTTTCCTCCTCCTATATACTGGCGGGGAAAAAAAAATCCCGCTTCTTTTTATTGCCATATTGGATAGCCGTCGACTGAGTAATTGCGCTGTATGTACGGGACCTCAGTTCCCCGAGAGCTGAACCAATAATTAATTACGTTATCCTTTATTGCGACCAGTTCAAAAAAACCCGCGCGCCAAATGCAGCGCGGCTTCGGCCGTGGATAAAAAAATAATAATAATTGAGAATGCTTACGCTTCGCCTTTAAGAGTGGAACGCAATAGCGTCCAATGACCCCTTTCTGCTTTTCATGCTACCCGGCAAATGCAGCTTATGTAACCGTAACGTATACCTGGAGACGCTGGCTGCGATCCCTGTGCACGAAGGCGAACTTTCTGGTAGAAACGCGGCCCCTTGCGTGGGTCGATCTCCTGTTATTGTTTCGCACTTTTAATATTCCAGTCTGAGAAGAGCTCACATAAAGGACCCATGCGCTGTCGGTGTTTTCTTCTTCTTTTTCCTTCATTACATTTGTTTGTGGGCTGCCGTTCTCAAAATTCCGAGAAATAACTTTGTCAAGAATGAAAGACAAGGTATGAGCAACTTCGGTGGTAGAAGAGTGGTTGGGCATGCGCGGTTCGGAATTTGGTTCGAAATTACTTTTTGCCGAGCTGACGTCCGATGCCGACGCCGGACGCTGACACAGGATTTTCTGCGACATGGGCTCCCTAATGGTACGCCCACACTAGCGACAAAAACGCGCGCGACACGCCGCACGCGGCAAGCGCCCGCGCGGCAGACGCGTGCGGGCAAGTCCACAGACGCGTTTTGCGGCACGCGGCAGCGGCCCGTGGAGTCCCGCGTTGTCTCGTTCCATTCGATACTTCTCGCGACAACGCGCTCTCCATTCTGCCCATTTCGTCTTCCATCGGAAGTGTGTTTTTTTTTTTGCGCCACTGCCGGCCACGCTCAGGCATGTCGGATACGGACGAGGAGCTACTGGTGACTGTGAACACTATAATACTTGTTTGTTCTTTACTTGTGCGACGCCGACGTGCCAGACAGCGGACAAGAAAGTTTTGAGTGCGGTACAGGGACACTGAGGGCCAGGCGCACACTCTGCTTCCCCACCTTCACCAATTACTCACCTGTCATGCCAAACTGCTGTCCATAATGTGCCAGCGGTTGGCGCGCAGCTCCTTGTCCGACGCTCGATTTATCATAGAGGTACGCATATCCGCGAACGGTTTCCAAAAACGCCTCCATTGCGAGGCGAATTCTTCGTCGACGCCTCAGTGGCGGTGTGGTAAGGCTTAACAAAAACAGCCCCCTTGACTGGAAATGGCCTCTGAGATTTTACGGCGCGCGTGTCACTGTTCAGTCTCGGAGCCCATAGATTATGATTCTTTGCTTATGCGACAGGTGGCGCCACAACAGCGCGGCTCGTAAAGCGGCTCGCTTCTGATTGGTGGACGTTTCGCGTCTGCCGCGAAAAATGGGTCTCGCACCCATTCGCGCGTTTGCCGCGCGTTGCTGCCGCTTTTCGTGAATCTTGCCGCGCGCGACAGCATCGCTCGCCGCGCGCGTTGTGTCGCGCGCGTTTTTGTCGCTAGTGTGGACGTACCATAACGCTACCGCGTTAAACGACGACCCATCACGCTATCGATACCTGCGATCACACACACACACATACATTGTACATTGCGTGTGTACATGGGTGTGCGTGCGCGTGCGTTCGTGCGAGCCGGTGTTTAATGTTGTCCCGCTTGCGGCAAGCTCCCGCGGCCGCGCACCCCCTTCGAGTGTATACGTGTTCATGCTTGGCCGGCATCCGTGCGAACATGCAGTGCGCGTGGGATTTGCCTCGGGGGAAAAAAATATAAGAAGATAAAGGACGCTTCTCGTTCGTGCAGCGGCCATAAAGAGAAACGAAAACGCGCTGCATGCGTCGAGTCTCCTTGCGAACCTTCACGCATGCGCAGAACTCCCGGGGCGACGGTCCGTGGAAGTTGTTCCCGCTGGCTGCAGCCGCCTTGCGACCGCGTCGTGTGAGCCTGCGGGAGTTACGTGCAAGAATCGCCAGGGGGAACTGTGGCGCTGCGATCGCTCTGCCAGCATGACGGTGCGCGACCGCTCGACAATTTGCACGACCGCAGTGCGCGACAATGCACGACGGTTCAGCTACATCGCGATCGCTTGTGAAGATGCTCGCATCGTTGCACGAACGCACCATTGCGTTGCTGTGTCCGCCCGCGAGTTGCGAACTTCTCTCCTTCGTTTCATCTTTCAGTCCCCTTTCCCTGGGCGGGGTAGCAAACCGGGATGAACCTCGTTAACACTCCCTGCCTTTCTATGATCGCTTCTCTCTCGGTCTCTACGTGAATAGGTCTATATAAAAAAAGACGTTAGCTATCCTCCTCCGACCAAATGACCACGCTCGAAAACCTCGGCTTTCGTGCTTTTCGGTAATGAAACATTCGCTTTTAAATTGTGGCGCAGCATAAAGCAGTAGGTGCAGGGGGCGGTGTGTCTTTCCAGAAAACCGCTTTTCCAGTAAATATACACTTTGTGCGAGATGTATACCGCTGCAGCATCACCGACAAAGAAAAGGAGTTAGTGTGTCGGACATTTCAAAAGTCAGGAAAGGACACTGCAATGCAGGATGAAAGGCGAAGGCGATATGAACCGCTGGGTGATTTAATAATCTCAGGCTACGCGCAGCCCGGTGGTCGAACCTGTAATAATATATCCTTTTCAAGGCAGACAAAAGACGCTTTTTATCTGACCAAGCTGGGGAATTCGACTCTGTCCACAGGCATTCTGCACGCGTGGAGTATACTGCTGGAGACAGTTCCCGTGCCATCTCATTAGGCAAATAGATGTTCAGGTTTGTAAGAGACCGGTTTACAATAATTACGTATTATAAAAGTCATTTTGTCGATTTACGTTGGGTCTAGAGAGCTTATTACGCTGTGTTTTGCGAAACTTCCAAGAAATCGTATGTTTTTTCTGTGTATATACGTACGAGGGAAATAAGTCACCGCGCACATGAGCACGAATCATTGCATTTACAACGCTACATTGCGCTGGAAATTTTCGTTTTCGAAAGTCAAAAAGTTGTTAGAAAATATCTGTCCACACACAGAAAGAAGAACTTGAGCCAAGTTCATGCGGCTACCATCATTCCCATTATTGCCAAACCCCCATATGTATACTATATGGCGATATGTGACGAGACTGCGAGAAACGTGACAAAAACGACGTTTCTCACCGTGTGGAAGAGAACGACGATGGAAAAGATTACATTTCCGTCATCTCGGCTGTTGTGCAGCTAGCTGTAGAAAGCTTGTAAATATATTTTCATTTATATATCTATCCGCAGCATATTGGTGAATGTGCAAATGTACACACGCGAGAAAAAGTATACGGAAATTTCTTCGTAATTACCGTGCATAAACTGAAATTGACGAGTACACTGGAAAGTTCGCAGTGCCAAATTTATGCTGCAGTTGTCAATTTCAAGTTGCATTCACAGGCAGATAGATGAATCGGCTTTAATCGTGCAATCTCTGTCCGTGTAGTTTTGGTCACGGGTGTGCAAACATACATACATACATACATACATACATACATACATACATACATACATACATACATACATACATACATACATACATACATACATACATACATACATACATACATACATACATACATACATACATACATACATACATACATACATACGCGCACTGTCACCGCAATCTCTATTAATATTTTGTAGGAAACTTCGCGGCGTCAGCGAAGCGAACACTCATTCTGGCTCCGAGGGGGGAGACTGCGAGTCGGGGAAGGGCGCTGGGCCGCGCGTTTGCACTGCACTCGAACAGGATCCAGGATAAGGCGAGCGAAGGCGACTCGCTCACGCAAAGAGGGGCTGCGGGGAAGCGACCATGCGCGAACACTGTTCGTGCAGTGCGACTGCAGGGAAGGACAAGCGAGCGGGTGGGCGCCCGTGCTTCTTGTCCGCCCCTCCCCCCGCTCTTTCTGTAGGCCAGTTCCTTGTTGTTTGCGCCTAAAGGCTAACTGCAACGAAATTTTGATCCGCGTAAGAAGACCGCATACACTAAAAAAAAAAAAGTTTACACCCTTTAGGGCTTATCTTGCCCTCAAACGATAATCGTCATCTGCCTTGCTGGCGCTTCCTCTCTTGAAAGCTCGGCGCTCGCTACTTTCCTGTCGAGAATGCTGTGTCATGCTGATAATGTGCATGCCGTTAGTGACTTGGAAGTGCCGGGCTCGCAGCGTTAAAGAAAGGAAATGCGGGCGAGACGGGTGACGATTATTGTTTGGGGACAAACTTACAACCCAAAGGGCGTAAACTTTTTTTAGAGTGTAGATTCAGATACAACGCATGCACAGAGCAGTCTCCGCGGAGAGTTTCGCCTTCGAAAAACGAGTGAACACGTTGCAAAAGAAAGCTCGCAATAGTTAACGTTTTTGATACCGAAGTTGAAAAACAAAACCAAGCGAACAATCGCCGTCATTAATCGTTCACCGGAAGTGACACATGGCTTAGATCGCACAATTTATCCGTATTTATCCGGAGGAGGGCAGGGCCCCCCGCTGTCGAAAGTGGGGGGGGGGGCAGCAAAGTATGTGACTTGCCTTCCCCCCTCTCAAATTTTTAGAGCTGACACTTTCGGCTGCACACTGGAAAATCCAACAAAACTTCAGCTGGGCAATTTTTTTCTTTCTGAATACAGTGGCCACGTAAGTAATGCATCTCTCAACTACGTATCTCCCGCTTGGGCGGCGTAGATTGTCTTTCTTGCCACGTTGCGACGCGCTCGAGCTGTTGGCTACTGTTGGCTACTGTTGGCTACTGCTGGCACGCGGGATGCGCCATACACGCTCGCATTGTGGAGAAGGCTCGCGCTGGGGAGTTCCCACCCTCGCAAATGTTCGTTCGAACTGCTTGCATCGTGCACAGTTTATTGGAACCGCACTAACCATATTTAAAAGCAAACTCAGCTGGCTACGTTTAAACTGAAGGCGAGGGTAAGGGTCCAGATAAAGTATCCAAATCAGCCGCACCCAACGATCGCGCGCCTTCCGGCATGAAATCGTTAGATTATCAAATACCGGAATCATATTGAATCTCTGTGCCAGAGATCGTCTATAGCGTTTCAGTCTCAGTCTTTTATGACGAATGGAAGGAAAAAAAGACTAATAGATTTCTTAGATGTCTGACTGTCGGAGTTCAATCTGTAATCACGACTTATCCTAGATATGTGGGTGAAAACGACCTTGTCGAACTTTAAGAGCCAATACAATACCAATATGATACCGACATGAATTTTTTTTTCTAACGGCACGTGTCGCTTCTGACGTTGTCTGTCCATTTCATCTTTAGGCTCTTTCTGCAGAAGGGTTACACTATAGCACTTGTTTCCTCTCAGGAGCAATAACAGCTGAGATTACACATTTTGAGGAAATGGGCGCGAATTTTCGGTGACGTGTACCGAAAGTTCTAACTGGGTAGATTACTTTAGTGCTTCGAAAAAGTTAATGAATACTCCCTTTCTCCCAATTTTCTTGCCATACGTGCCGCATTTAGTTGCTTTTTCCCGGTATCCTCTGTATCCTATGTAGGTTCATTACATTTTTTTATAGAAATTTACTGATTCAAGTGTCCCGGGGTGTCATACAGCAGTTAATCGAGATGTCTCCCAGAACCCTAAGACAAATATGCGCGCTATACGAACATCAAGTTCTGTGAAAATAGGTGGAATTTTCAACGTAGGGCGTTGCGAAACTTTCACGTTCCTGCTTGAAATGGAACTGTTGCAGATAATTACTGAGCCCACGTTTTCTCCCTATAGTTTCGTGCGTCACGTGAAAAGTCCGCAGTTTGTTTCTCCGGTGTCCTCGCCGAACTAAACAATGCATCCTGTTTATATGTGAGAAAACTTAGGCGCACAGTATTGGTGACGTGTAGGCAACGTTCCAAATGAACGGGTTAAACGCGACTTTTACAGTGGAATGCGTATTCGAGAGCTCCCGAGCGTTATTAGTGTATTGTACGATTGGTGTAAACAGCAACCGAGGTCAAACTTTGTTAACATAGGGGAGCGCTAGGCTAATTTTGTGTGCGATTTCAAACGCGCGTTGATTAAACACAGCTTTCAGAAAATTCTTCAGCAAGTTTTCGCAGGTGTCATGCTGCTTTTACTATCTACGTCTCCCGATGTCCCAAGCAAACTCTGCGTTTCATAAATTTTATGCCTAGAAGGGATAGGTTGCATTTTAAGTGCAATGTGTAGCGAAGGTTTAGACTTTCTGATTATTTAGAAGTGTTACCCACATTGATTGAATCATTGCTTTTGTTTTAATTTTTTTTTCTCGGGCACGGTATGTTAGGTTCTCCTGGTGGCCTCATTGAACTAAACGAGGAGGCTTATTTATGCTTGGTGACAGTAAGGAGCAGTTAATGAATGGCTGATCTGTAGGCAACGTTGAAGATGTGGGGACACCATGGTTATTGTTCTGTGGAAGTAATGTGAGTTGATGAATTATTGGCTTTTAAAAATTCCCCACTAGAAGTGCTCGAATGCTTCATATGCGAGCAATGTTTCAGGCGGAACAGTCATATACGGGAAGCTTTTTAAAAATGTGGGACATAATTACAGGAAACTGAAACCGTTATCGCAACTTCTCGAAAGAAAGAGCCTTGGTGGAACTTGGGTTGTAATTTTTCAGGGTCGCGCACATCTGCAGTACGTTTCTTTTTTTTTTCTTGTGAAGTTTACAAGTCCTTCATGTTGATTGTATTCTGTTGTGTAAAACCTTCACAATACTATTAGTGATTAACTTGTGCTGTAGACTCAAACCCCTAACACAATTCTTTGCTTAATTATTGAAATTGATTGCAGCAAATGTGCGTTTTTCTATATGCGCTGTACTACTTATACTGTGCGGGGTTAGTGACCTCTGTAAGGCACTGATTGCCTTTTGTAATTTCATCATCTTGAGATTTTATGTCAATTCGAGGAATAAATTAGAATTCAAATAATTTTTTGTTTCTCCAATGGTTCACCATGTGTGATTGAAAACGAAGCCTATGTGTTTGTTAATTATAAAAATAACTGACAGATGCGTTTCCAGGCTCTCTTTGCTAATGTAAATGTAACTTGCCACTTATATATATATATATATATATATATATATATATATATGTATGTATAAATTTCGTTTCCAGTGGGCCTTTAAATGAGTAGACACATGCATACGTACAGAGCTGCAGAGACACTACCACACACTCCTCGCACATAAACCGCTAACAATCAGCGGTAGTGAAGGTTTGGTCAACGTTTGCTAGGTAACGTAAATCGATATTAAAGTGTTTCGGACTTGGCGGCATCGACGTTATCGTGACGTGATGGCACAGACCAACATTTACGAACGCCGTCTAACAAAGGCCCGTTGTAAAGACTTTGCTCAAGAAACGAAAGAAAAAAAAAAGGCTGAGGAGGGTGCTGGGCCCGTTTCTTGCGACAGTGATCGCGCGCGGCAGTCGCATCGATCGACCCAGGGTGTCTTGACGCCGTGATGCGTACGCCTCCTGGGAGACGAAGCGGAAACTGGCTCGTAGAAGCAAGTGTTATCGTAAGTAGTTTTGGGTACGTTGTTGTACGCCAGTATGTTTTTCTATAGGGTATAGGAGGGCTTGTAACTGTATACAACACACATTAAAAGAATATTGAGAGGTTGGTAGTGTCATGTCAGTGCTTCGACGTGCTGACATGTTATTTTAAGCTTACCACCACCATAATCATAATCATTATTATTATTATTATTATTATTATTATTATTATTATTATTATTATTATTATTATTATTATTATTATTATTATTATTATTATTATTATTATTATTATTGTTGTTGTTGTTGTTGTTGTTGTTGTTGTTGTTGTTGTTGTTGTTGTTGTTGTTGTTGTTGTTGTTAAATGAAGGTCCAAGCATTCTCTACCTCAGAGAAAAATTGTAGCAGGCTTGTACCGACCTCCCATAATCACAACCCAATTTTAAGCGAAAGTGTTTCTTTTGTAGAATTTCAAATAAGAATTTCAGTTGTGTGTAACAAAATCACACAATTTAAAATGTTGCCCGTATATGACTGGTCCGTTGGAAACCATTGGTCACATATAATGCGTTCGAGCACATGATCTTACTTCGCTAGAACATTGGACATAGGGTGGCGACGCCTCCTAGCTTTTTTTCTGCTGCATTTTATCTCGGTTGCGTTCGCAGTTTCACCGGGACAGCGGGATAAGTTCTGCGTTGTTCGTAAAACGCAGCGGCAATGTTCAGGATTGCTTCCATAAGTAATTTACCGCTGATGCCGTTATTGGTCCACATGTTTTGAACCAGCTAAACATTGCCCATAGCATGTCTTAAATGAAAAAAAAATGCATATAAACAAGGTACAGTGTGTAGCTCACCCGCTACAGTAGGAAACCTATTACGATCCTATAGTATAACGCATGAAAGAAAAAAGAAAAAAAGATAGCGGGTTAAGTAATTACTTGCAATGCTTCTAAATAAGGTCAGGCGCGCTAAACTCTCGCCACATAATGCACTTAACGTGGGCCTCACTTCCACAAGATATATATTTGGTGCAATGCAGAGTCATCTCGGTACATGGGCAAGCATTGCTACAAATGGCTGTAAACGATATATCTCGAACGCTCGATGCAGAATTTTGTTAATTTCTTTTCTTTCTTTTTTTTTTCATGATGTGCAGTCGACCCACGCGCGTTTGACTTCGCACAGGTATGTGCAGTATATAGCATTTCCCCCCATTTTCGGTAAATTTCATATCACTGGCATTTGCTTGTTCTGCCAGGGCAACGAGCTAAATTTACGCCGGTCTTTAGACACGCTCATCACTCCAGAGCGCTCCCAGGTGTAACTTATTGCAAAAAAAAAGAAGCGCAATTAACCGACACACTTTAAATTCCGTCTAAGCATCACTTACTACATAATCCTTACATTTACCGAGTGCAAACAAGCTGACTAGTTTACTTCAATGGGGACAGCCAGAAAAACTCATATATAGACCGCATTGAAAATCCGACGGAACAAGGGTTCAATGAATACTCGTAACGCTCCTATTTGAAAGAGAAACGTTAAAATTACGCTACATGTTGCACTTAAGATGACCCCGATTTCAGTTGAACGTAAATTTCGTTCGCCACAGAGTTCTCGCGGGACAACACGAAACCTATACCTGATAATTAACAGGGGAGTAAACACGTTCTAACAAGTTACTTAATGAATTTTCTTTTGCAAACGCTGTATTATAGCCACAGGCACTCAAGCTCGTGTACAGATTTGTCATAGCGATCATCGCATAGCATTTTTCGTCGTTTGATCTTGGTGACGTTCGTAGTCATGTCAGGGCGGCGCGTTCACTTTAGCGCCACTCCTAGAGTACGACTCTCTGGGGCACTGGCATACATATTTTTTTATTATTATTATTTCAAAGGCCACAATTAAACGACACACCTTGAACTCTGCCTGCACATTACCTCGCGACTGGCCACTCGAGGCACTTTGCGTGCATTTGCGTGCCTCTTTCACGCTCGGAAAAACACTATAATGTAGCACGTATTGAGCAACACAATGCTGTGTTGGGAGTTTGTCATGTTGCTCTACAATTTTCTCATTGACACTTTTCATCTAATTATAATATTTGAGAAGCTGATTCATTAATTAAGACCAAGCATCTAATTAGGCGGAATAAAAAGATAATTTCAGTATCTCCAAGCAGACGGCAAACAACATTACCTTGGTTCTGTCCAGCTACGTGGTATTCGCATATCTTGAAGCTCTGGCTAAAATTTTATGGACACCTTGTATACAGTTTCCTCGGAACACTGACAAGCATAGAATATAAAATGTTCGTATGAAGCGCTTGCGATCAATTACTAAAGTTTTTACAAGAACTGTATTTCATTGCCATGCATTTAACTTGGCACGCCAATTTTCCCATTGTGTTCTCCCTGTGTTCGCTAAATGTGATCGCGGTGGCGTTTGTAGTCACGTCGTAGCAACGTGATTATTCTTTCGCTGCTCGTAAAATACACTGATGACGCTCTGGAGCGATTATGTACGTAATTTTTGGCAGTATACGTTATTTATTGCAAAAGCCACAATAAACCCACGGGATAACTAACGCAACCACCATCGGATTATCATGACGAAACGCCGTAGTGGGGGAACTCCGGATTAATTTTGACCAGTTGAGATTCTTTACCTTGCTGCGCGGTAAAACTTCTCTTGGGTGTGCCGTCGTCTATCTCCTACACTAAATGTGTTCGAAATGACAAATCCGGATTCAAAAAAAAAAAAGGAAATGCTGATTGAAAAGTGTTTCGACATCCACTTTCTGTTTGTTGCGACAACGCTGGGAGTGTGTCCCTTGTTAGTTTTGTTGTCAACAGGCCATGCGAAAATCAGCGTACCCTTCCACGGCTTTTGCCAATCTCTGCGTACAGATTCTCAATCGCATTACCTATGGGAAGTTTCGCAATCCGGTATGACTGGAAAGCCCCGATTACCACTAAGTGTGTGCCCCCAGGTAGTGTGCCTTCCAAGCACGAACGCAGCAACCGTGCTGCTTAGCTTCGGTGTTCTGAAGATGGCATCGACAAGGGCCACCTGTTGCCAAGGGTGCCGTGACTGCATTGTTTTTTTGTTTGCTTGTTTGTTGTTGCTGTTTTGCCCGGCGTTTTCTTTCCCAGAAACGTAACGAGCCTAACGCTTCCTATCTTGGTTGATCTGAGGTGAAACGGCACGATACGCAGTAGCTCAGAAGTTGGGGAGGAGGGTAACCTGGTCTTGAATCTTTTAAGTGATCCGACGTGCAGTACCAAGTGCAGGAACGAAATGAATCGGCGTTACGACATTGCTTGACGAAACATTTTGCCGGATGTCTTGACAAGTCTCGGACATCAGGAAGAACGCCGGCAGATTATAGCCTAGAAGCATCCAGACGGGCTCACGATTCTGTAATTTGCCTTTGCGCTAGCATTGCTGTCGGTACATTGCTGTCGGTAACTCTCTCTCTCTCTCTCTCTCTCCGGTTGAGTGTGTGTCTGTTTATACCAGCCTTTGCGGCGACGCTAGCCGACATTCCTATCAATGCCCCCACCCCGACTTTACTCAAACGTCTTTTATGCCCGCTTGCGGGCAGTAGCAGCTCGCTCACAACCTTTTGTTGTCAGGGCGACGGAATTTTTCTCGCTTCACAGAGGAGGAGGACCGTCTGCGAGACAGGTCGGGCGGTGGCGACGAGCGCGCGTGGTGTCGCGGGGAGGGATCAGTCCATCGCAGAGCAGTCGCACGATGACCGACCGACCCGTCCGCCGAAGCGCTGTCCTTTTGTGAAAGTTACTTCGCCATAAAAGACAGCGCCCGTGGGGCTGCCCGCTGAGCCAACCAGCTCTCTACACCTCTCCCCTTCTCTGTCCTTCCCACACAAACTCACACACGCACACGAAACGAACGAGCTAGCTATTGAATGCTCCTGCCTCGTTGTTGTGCCGGGAAGGGCAGGAGCGAGTCAAGCAAGCGGCAGAGGCAGAAAACAGCGCACGCTGGCAGCGGGGCTGGCATTTATGTCGAGTTCTTTTTCTGCCGCCTGTTCCTCGCTCCGTTCTTTCCCCTTCTTTTTTTGGTTTCTTTTTTTACTTCTTCTACTCTTCTTCCCGTGGCGGCTCCGAGCGGCCGGCCTAGTTTCATTTCGAGAGACGACTGCTTTGGTCGGCCGCGTGGGGCGGAAAACGCAATCCACCGAGCCGTGTGTTGGTGCGTGCGTGTGCGGGCCCCCCCCCCCCCCCCCCTTCGGCGCTGGCCGCGATGGCGCCTGCTGAAGCGCGATGAGGCGAGGCCGGCCCTGACAGGCGGTGAGGCGATGTTGCGCAGGGGGGTGTACAGAGACAGGTCGAGGCAGGCCCCCCCCCCCCTCTTGTTGTGTGTGCGCGCAGGTTCCTGTAAAATGGACGGCCAGGACAGCCAGATGGAAAAAAAAAAAAAGGATGGTGGCCGAGAGAAATGTTTGTTCGAAACTAACAGTGCCGCGGGAGTCGTCCGCTTTCCGAACAGATGTGGGATTTCTTTTTTTTTTATTCGGTTTCCCGAGTATTGGTCGGAGTGACGATTCGGTTTGCCTCATTCGCAGGGTGTGACCTTTTAGAATCAAAAATATCTTTTTTTTATAGTTGCCCGTTTTTCACCCACGCCAAGCGTTGTGTGTGTGTGTGTCGCGCCCCCGTAAAAGCGTCTTTAACTGAGACATAACTGGACGGTCTCCAGAGCACATTTTTTTATGTTTTGTTGTTTAGGTATGTGTTGCCTCAAGCGCAAACACTTTTGTTGCCCAGTAAGCCGTACATTATGCGCAATCGTGCAAGTTTGACCCAGACAGAAGTTCGCGGGAAGGTGGAGGCTCGAAGTGACTCAACAGTCGTCGAGCAAGGAGCTTCGCTAGCGCCAACGTTTCGACAAGGGGGACTGACTGCTCGCCCTGACGAAGTCAGGCTTGTTTGCCGAAACGTCGGCGGCTCCGGCGACAGCCTCGCACTTAAGACCGGTAACCGTGTAAGATACGTAAAACGCTCACCTCGAAACTGTGATAGTTGCTACATTCAAAGGTTCTGCGTCAACAATTTTCAGCTGCCTAGTGTGCAGAGTGTTTCTTTCTTTTTTTAAAAAAAAAAAACATACATATTTTTCATAAAAAGATAATAAGCACAGGGAGCGTGACGTTTTTGGAGGTGATTTCCTATACAGGCGAGCGGACGTACCTTGACGCTATAATAACGTGAGCATCGGAAGAATAATTAACGTACATTTATTAATAAACTTTTTGGTTAGTGGCTTGGGGGCAGTCGCCTAAACTGAAGATTTGGAGGCAACATGGCCTTTTCATGCACACCAATGTTTTATATATGTTGAAAATCGTGCCTAATTCGATACACCAGCCACCAAATTCCAAAGCCCGATTGAGGCAATATCGAGAATGAGCGTGCCTCACTTCGCCTCAGACGGCACATACCCCGTAAAAGAAGTAGGGAGCGAAGTTTGAATGATGGGCAAATTCGCGGCAAATTCTGACCCGATACACAGGAGCGGATAGCTTTCCAGACAAGGCGTGCCGTATATCAGTAGCTGCCGCGACTGGCCGAGAGAGAGAGAAAGAGAGAGAGAGAGAGGGAACATTATTTGACCAAGGGGTTCGGGCAAGTAGACGTTTCTGTTCCAACCTTCCTCGCGCTTGTCGTCACGGGATAGATTCTGTCTGATACGCTGTAGCGGAGTCGTCTTTCCTGCTGGGCTCCTGTGGCGCCCGGTTTGGATATTACCTGGATTTACCGTAGAAATTCGACGGTGATAAATATCTCGAATCAGATGCGACTTTTGAGTTTTCTTTCTTTTTAACGAGCGTGCGTTAAAATGTGACTGCCTTCAATTTCACCACTTTAACGACTGCCCTTACATAAGGCAATAAGAAACAGTTAATCGATATTTTTTTTGTTAATTAGTCTTCTAAGCTCACGTTAAAAGCGGCAAAGTACAACCGACCCGTCGAGGAACTTGTCTGCAAGAACGCCAGGTTCGCTACGCTTATAGCATTATGTAAAACATCTGTATCGTCTTTTAGAAAAAAAGAAAAAAGAAACACGATGTGTACTGCTGCGGGTTCCACTTCCAGCCGCAATTGAATGGAGAGAAACGCATAACGCCCTTATACTGACATTTCGACAAACGTCGATGCACTCCTAGGTGAAATATATCGGGTACCCTCCACCCTACAAGACCCGCGATCAACCCTAAGTGTGCGTAGTATTTTTGGGGGGACATTAAAATCGGTCGATCGAACGACTAATCCCGGTACCTGCGCAGCAGCGTCACGCAGTCGCCCGCCCTATACGAAATGCGCACTTGCGGATAGAGTCGCATTTGTCATTTGTCACAGCTCTGGAAAAGCCCCGGGCCCCAACTACATTGTGTGAATTCCAGGCACATGGAAGCGCGGTGTTCGTAAACAGCTACGTCTGTATCGTTTGTTTACTTCTTTTGCTTTCCTATTTCCCAACTGTCTCTTAGTCTCTGGGTGAAACTTGTAAAGTGCTTTTATTTTTTTTATTATTTTTTAATCTAAGGCGAGTGTCTGGACCACTGCGCCTGTTAAGAGGAGCAACGTATAATTAGGGGTGGGCGAATATTGATTATCGAGACCGAATCGAATACCAATCAAATAGTGTCAGAAGGGGATCGAATCGATTACCGAATACTTTTGGAATAGTTTTCGAAGAATGAATAGCCATTATTGCAATAATATAAAACGATGTTCACATCTCCGCATTCTTAGAGTTAGCAAGTTTCTGTCATTACATAGTACCTTATGAAGCGTTGTTTATTAAAAGCACAAATGGGGCATTCGTAGCAAACAAGAAGTTTTTTTCGCTTGCACATGCAGAGCTGCGCACAGAGTGCGAATGACCGCTGTGTTGCAAATGACCACCAGCTGTGCAAGTTCTCATGTTTTATGTCCTTGTTATGCCCCTAACCCGCCGAGGTTGCTCAGCGGCTTTGGTGTTGGGCTGCTGAGCTCGAGGTCGCGGGATCAAATCCCGGCCACGGCGGCCGCATTTCGATGGGGGCGAAATGCGAAAACACCCGTGTACTTAGATTTAGGTGCACGTTAAAGATTCCCAGGTGGTCGAAATTTCCGGAGTCCTCCACTACGGCGTGCCTCATAATCAGAAAGTGGTTTTGGCACGTAAAATCCCATAACTTAATTTTTTTTGTTGTTGTTATGCCCCCGCGGGGTTAAAAACTTACTGTACTTTTGCTCCGGTTTTATGTTTATTTGGTTGCAGTTGACGCTCTGAAACATTCACGAACTATTCGAAAAATATTCTCGTTTACGAATAGTAACTATTCGATTCGAAGACCGAATCGAATAGGACACCACCCGAGCAAGTTCCGAACATTCGCACTCCCCTAGGTATAGTGAAGCCCACGAAAACGTAAATTAACTGCTTTTACAAATACAAAAAATTGAAGTACAGAAACTTGGGACTTCGTTTGGTTCTTACTAACAATAAATAGAATTGGACAAGCGGCTGTAGCCTGAACAGATATTTATAGTGCTGTAAGTGCTACTGTGCTCTTTAGTTACGGTATGCGGTGACATTATTTGACCGTGATTGTATCTCTATGCTCCTTTCTTTCTTTATCTCTACTTTGCTATCACTTTAGCTCCCCCTCCCCTCTCTCCCCAGCGGAGGGTAGCGAACTAGATCTACCCATCTGGTTAACCTCCCTGCCTTTCCCCTTTCTTTTCTCTCGCTCTCTCTGGTTTTGCCTGATCACAACTGCTGAAGGACGGCACTGCAGAATTCAGCGATCCGCCTGCGCCATCTTTTGTTTTTTCCTTTAATGCAGTCACGACTATTGCAACGATAATTGCCTACATAGTCTTTGCCATGCTTAGTAGGCGACGCAGCGCGAGCTACGCCAAGTAGTGCGTCCATAGAAGTATCACTCCGCGCATTTCGCAGTGCAGTTGCTTTTCGTTCAGCAGCGCTTTCGACCGAATAATGGTACAACTTATGGACGTAACGTAGCGTCAAATCACGTGTTGTCTGTGTATACCTTTGCGCTTCCAGTATGCACCGGGCTGCGTTGTATTTTTTGTTTTTTGTTTTTCCTCCTCGCGAGCTTAACCAGCGCAAGCACGCTTCCGCGGTCCGTCCCACTGGCGTTTCCATTAGCCTGACGACGTCAGTATACGGGCCCAATATAGCCCCGGCTTTGTCAGATTCACGTAGACCCATCGCTCCGTGTATGTATTAATTCTGTTTTCTGTGTGTGGGGGGCCAGCGACATTAAGTGCATGCGCTTTTTGTCACGCACGGCGAACGTGCGTCCTGCATGGAAGGAAGACCACACCAGTAGCGAACTTCTCGTAGATTTCGCTTTATTTTTATTTTTTTTTCGTTCTTCATTTCGAGGTTGCGAAAGAAGGTTGCCTCCCCACTGCGTGGCTGACGCCCCACTTCGCTAACCATGCGCGCAAAGATAACCCACAGAGGATGACTAACCCGCCTTTCACAGTGATGACAAAGATATAGTTGCCCCCGTCGACTTGTTGGCCAGCTTGGCAGAGACAAGTTCACGTTAGAGCACGTTTTTCCCTAAGTACGCAGTACTTCTTTTTTGTATAATCTTTTATTTCTTTATTTTTTACTTTTCACAGGCACCACTCTGGTTTCGATACCACATCGCTGCAGCAACGCTCTGTGCCAAGTACAGGGGGGTGCACTGTTTCAGTACGACGAAACCAGAGGGCAGTGCGTTCCCATTGTGGACCCTAGCGTGCGCCGAATTCCAGTTTGCGGGATCGATAATGCGATCTCCGTGACCTACCCCCTATTTTCTTGCGCCCCCGTAATAAAAGCTGACATTTCGTTCGTTACTTTGCCATCATCTGAATGTTTTGGCAAACATTCACGCGAAAATAGGTGGTGCCAGGTTTCGCGACGTCAGAACCCGTTCGATCTCATTGTCTTGCGAAATGTGTCGCAGGCGGATTCGGCCGCTATCAAAAGGGCGACCCCACCATAATCGCAATGAGCATTATTAGCACTGAACAAAAGCGTTCGCTTCGGCTATTTGATGAGCTTTGCGTTTCTCTCGATAGCGTAGAGAATAGGAATTTTTTATTATTATTAATATCGGTGGCCCTGAACAGCTGCAACGTCGCCGATAGCGCGCCAACAGCACCGACGGATTTCGCACAATAAGAGAAAAAAGAAGAAAAAAAAAACACACCACTGTAGATTTATTTTACGACGTCACCAGATGATTGGTAGCGTAGTAGTAGTGTTATCTACAGAATTGTTTTTCATCCATCTTTTTTTTTTTTTTTAGTTTAGGAGTCGCAATATTTCGACGAAATTTACGGTCAATGTTACAGCTTTTGAGCAATAGCAACGTTTCGGCAACGTTTTACGCAAATCCGAGGCAAGAGGTCGTTGCCATTACGCACGCCGAAACCATCTAGGTCCTCCGCATGAGTTAACAGCCTGTAGTGTGTTCAGATATTTCCCAGCTCCTGCTTCTGAAACAATGACAAAATGCGCATTAAAGAAAACGTGTTCTTTAACCTTCTAGGCTACGGTTGTCTCTGTGTTAAAAAAAAAAAAAGTTTTGAAGCATACGCGAACGTAAGCGTTTGAGCTCCGCCTTCGAAAGCTCAGGTACTGGTCTCCTTTGAGTAAAGCCAGAGTTCAGGCGTAAATAAAACTGCCAAAAGGGGTTCTGCTGCGGTATTGAGCTCGCTAACATGGTGAACTTCGTATCTGTGCTGCGTACTCGACACACAAATTCATTGACGAGGATGCTCGTTCTCGTAGCATTGCTAATTCCGATTGCATATGTTGCCAATTTTATTATTATTCTTGCGAGATTCGAGGACTCTACTATCCTTCGGGTGCCTGTTATAGTAAAGCATTACCGAACTAATTGTCCTGGCGCACTTGCACAGGTCCCTAAGATTTAACGAGCTCTCTCGCTCAATATTTTTCGATACCTTCTGCAAACCTTCCAGTCACTCAAGTTCGCACGACTGGCCTCCCCTTTCTGAACCGAAACAACAAGAACGCCTCGCTATTCGCACATATGATGCCGCGGCATGAAGTTGCGCTGTGGAAGCTAAGCAAGAAGTGCGGCCGTAGATGTGTATCTCTCCGCTCGTTTCACGGTGGTTTGGGATCTGCGACGGCTTTCTACGCATCAAACCTCTTCGTGTACTGCAAACATACCCCGTGGAGCTAACGTCAAATCAAATTACGAACTGATTTTGTTCCTTTGCGCTTCCGGTATCTGGCGCACCGTGTTTTGTTCGCGAGTGCGGACCTGCGCTGTGGAAGCTGCGAAAACCGTTCAGGTCGGTCGCACGAGGGAGTGTGTCACACCGCTAGTTCCGTAGTATGAATATGTTCAAAACTGCAGCCTCTTCGTCCACGCGATAATCTCTTCATATATTGCGACATTAAGTACGAAGGTGAGGCAACATATGAGTTAGGTAACGCATTCTCGTTTCTCTAGTTTAGATGTGACGCTCTACTTTTTGGTCGCGGACGCAGGCAGTGCGAGAAGTCACTCCGGCCTTTGTAGCGTCGTCTGCTATGTAAGGAACCATGGAGGAACGTATAAGTGCTACGTGGCGGCATCTGCGCGTCGCCATCAGAGAGAGAAACGAAAAGGGAAAGGTAGGGAAGTTAACCAAGGACGTGCCCGGTTGGCTACTCTACGCTTGGGAGGGGGGAGCATAGATAAGCAGAGAAAGGAAATAGTTGCAGAGGAATGTCCATCGGCACAAGCGCTGGTACAGAGCAGTAGCCTTCAAGAAGTGCCATAGGAAATAGGGGAAAAGGTGGGCCCTGGCTGTCCTATCTCCCTGACCTCTCTTTATTTAGCCAGTCTCAAAAGAGATAACATTAAAAATGATCGCCATAATCAATCGAAATTGGCGCGGAATAGACTCGTTGACAGCGTTCCCCAACACTTGCATCGTAGAAGCTGGTGCAGCCATCCTCGTTCCTTTCGAGGGCGACACTGGGGCGAACCTGACTACAAAGAGTGCAGGGCAGACAGAACGGACTTGTAGCTTTTACGCCATGTACCGCTAGTACTCGGGTTAGTTCTGCACCAGTCAGTTTACATTCGCAAACCTCCTTCTCAAGGCATGTTGCCCTCAATTGTTGATGAAGTCATGAATGCGGCCCCTTTTCAGTTTTTGTTTGCTTCAAAATTGTGCATGCTTAGAAGAAACAGGAGAAGAACAGAAAAACAAACGCTCAGGTTAACTACGGTTTATATTTCGGAGCGAACCTGAGCGATACTTACCTGTCTAGTATGTTATCCGTTTTACGTTGCATCACTTATCGATATCCTCAAGGCTTCAGACTCGTATATCCGCAGTAATGTATCCTCTAGTGACGAGCAAGCCTCACAATGTCTTCGCTGCATATCCACAGTGAACAGAAAAAACAAACGCTCAGGTTAACTACGGTTTATATTTCGGAGCGAACCTGAGCAATACTTACCTGTCTAGTATGTTATCCATTTTACGTTGCATCACTTATTGATATCCTCAAGGCTTCAGACTCATATATCCGCAGTAATGTATCCTCTAGTGACGAGCAAGCCTCACAATGTCTTCGCTGCGTATCCACAGTGAACAGAAAAAACAAACGCTCAGGTTAACTACGGTTTATATTTCGGAGCGAACCTGAGCAATACTTACCTGTCTAGTATGTTATCCATTTTACGGTGCATCACTTATTGATATCCTCAAGGCTTCAGACTCATATATCCGCAGTAATGTATCCTCTAGTGACGAGCGAGCCTCACCATGTCTTTGCTGCATATCCACAGTGAACAGAAAAACAAACGCTCAGGTTAACTACGGTTTATATTTCGGAGCGAACCTGAGCGATACTTACCTGTCTAGTATGTTATCCGTTTTACGTTGCATCACTTATCGATATCCTCAAGGCTTCAGACTCATATATCCGCAGTAATGTATCCTCTAGTGACGAGCGAGCCTCACAATGTCTTCGCTGCATATCCACAGTTGCGTGACAGCAATAGTTTGGAACCAACACTGAGCGATCACCACTTTGAAGGAGAAAATAATATCACTGAAATAAGTCGGTGCAGGGCCAGGGGTGTTGATTTGTGAGCCACTTATTCAAAAGCCCAGTGTTTCAGTGCATTTCTCTGAGCAGTTGAGCTGGAGCGGCCCATCGAAAAGAGAACACCCGCACGTTCAATGCATCCACGAGATTTATTTACTGTACAAAAAAATCTCCTATAGTTGTACGACTGTACATTTACATAATGCCTTTATACAGCTTTCCTTTTTACAAGACAGAGAGAAAAAAATAAGAAGAAAAAATGAATCTTTACAAGACAAACTGGCAAAATGCAGTTTCAGTCATACGAGGGTTGACGACGACGCACGATGTGTGTGGTGTTTGTGGTTGATGAACATGTGGCTTTGTAAATAATGCGCGATAAAAAAAAATTAAAACAACAATGTGTTTCGAGAACTCTCATCAATCACGTTTGTTAAGACATTTCTTCTCATTTACGCTCATTTATACAGTCTCTATAATTTGTTTGTTTTCTACCGAAAGAAAAGAAATTATACAGAAAGTCGCATGGCAAGGAAGACGAAAAAAATAACACAACAAAGAGCCAATTTCTTTGCTTTTTGACTGGTCATCATGCGAGTGGAGCGATCACCGGAGATAGGCTTGCGAAGAGAACATTTTGGGAGTTTAGAATGACAAAACAATGTACAGGGATCGAGCACTAAGAAAAGAAAAAAAAAAACAACAGATGGCTTCTTTACAGAACACTGCGTAGAAGAAACACAATTCCAACACACTTTTTTCGAGGCTGGGTACTGCCGGTGCATCCTGATCGAGCATGTAAAAAAAAAAGGTATCGCACAGAATTAAGAAAAAAAAATGCGAAAATGGATAGTATGATCCAGTGAAACCATCCTGAAGCCATCTCGCCAATTCTTTACGAAGCCTTTCTATCAAAACGCTCAGTGAACAATTGCCACGACAGAACCCAACCATGAAGACATTGACTTCCTTATAGTCACCGGTAAATATCCAATCTCGGATTAGCACAGACAGGCACGCGGCCAGACTAAAAGTGACAATAGTAAAGTAAGCTATACATAAGTAACAGTTAGGCAGGGCAGTAATACTTCAGCATCTTGTCGAAGACGCTGCTGGAGTCGAAAAAAAATACTCTGTGAAAAAAGAAATTCAGTGACCAGTTACAAAACCGAGTTCTGGTTTTTTGTTTTTTGCACAGACTGAACAAAACAGAATGCGATAGGGTGTATGCATGTGTCATTTTTTTCAATAACCGCAGTGAGACGACGACGACGTAATAATGATGGCTGTAGCGGCAGCGATCACAGTGGTTGGTAAGAGTAACTAACAGTGGTGTCGGCGAAGAGTTACTCGGAGGGGGGGGGGACAATCGATACACGAAAAAGGAAAAAAAAAAATTGAGGCCATTAAAAAAATGTGAAGAAAAAAAAAAGCGTTACACAGAGACAAATGCAGAAAACTCTCTCGCCCACCCCAATTTAAAAACATAGCAGCAGAATAACAAGTTCTTTTTCTGTCTAATTACTTAAAACCAAGCGAGGATCTTCGAATTAATCGGAGGGCTTTTACCATTTTTTTTAAAACATCCAATGCAATTTCTCGAACTCGGGCAGCAGCCACAAGAAACAAAGTCGGTTACAAAAGGGACATTCGAAAGTGCTTGACTGACCGGCTAGGCTTGTGTATAATTATGCCATTACAATTTCGACTCCTTTTAACCTTTAAGACACCTCGCCCAACTTGGCCTACACAGTACACATACTTTGCTTATTGACGATATTATATTTCCCTGTATTTCTATTTGTCAATGCTGCTTTGTGGACATCGCGAATATATATTTTTTTTCCCTCTCTTTGTTTCTGCGCATTCTCTTTGATGTTGTTTTTCCTCTGAAGAAAAAAAAATATGGGCATTTCGGGGGCAATGGTCCCTGAAAAAACTTGTACTTCCAGGTTGTGTACACACGAACACACAAAAAACGTGATTGCTCCGACTTTGAGAGAGACAGTGATATACACATTCCAAACAGCAGTCTGTCGTTGCCTTTCAAACGCGTCACTTTTGCCCCTGACTCTCGAAACACTTTGTGTGTGTGGGGTTTTTTTGTTGGCATTTTGCTTCGTTTTGTACAATCGCCTACACGAGTTTGTTTTTTTATCGCCTCTCGCCGCTACGAAAGTTTGTTTTTAACTTGTCGTGTAGTGGCTGTCATTACTATACACACATATACATAATTATATATAAAAAAACTGGGGGTGAGAAGGACAGGAAGAGCACTTCTTTTTTCTTCACGCGTTCACTTAAATAAAAGCTCTAAAAAAAAAATAAACCGAAAACACTGGGTGGAGACGTTGACGGGACGAGGATGACCTCGCGTCGCCGTAGTTGGTGCCTCTTTCAACAGTCAAGTCTCTCTCTCTTTTTTTTCCCCGGTGAAGCACGCATCAACTACGACGACGGGGTTTACAAGACTCGAGGGAAAAAAAAAAAAAAAAACTTCGAAGAAGGGCCTTCTTCTGAAAGAACAAAATAAAAAAAGTTTGTGTTTTGCTTTTTTTAACGAGATCACATTGTACCATACCTCCCGCCCTGGCCAAGCGAAGGAGGCGCTAGGTTGGGAGGCGGGCTGACCACCACTGCGCAGGGCGCCCCGTCGTCACCGGAACTGATGGTCAAGTCGGGGTCGCTTGGTCGACGGGGCGCACTCGAACCGATCCGGAGACGATCGCTCTCGCAAACAGCCGTGCTCCTCGACTCCGGCTACCGCAGTCGCACGGCGGCGTTTCGGAGCCGCCGACGAGGGATGCGCGAAGTCGCAAGACGAGAAGAAGAAGAAAGCCGCCGGCGGTCTCGCACTGAACGACGAACACGGCACGTTTTTTCGTTCTTTTTTTTTTCTTTCCTTTTTCTCTGCACCACGCAGGGCTGCCTGCCAACGACCGCACCGGTGCGCTCCGACAGCGCCCGCAGTCGCTGCCCGGCGATAGCGACGCTGCGGAGGTAATCGAGGACCGGCGGCTTTCTTCTCTTGACGAGGCGCGCACGCACACACACCACCGGGCTCGCCGAGGAGACCCCGCAGGCGGCCGTGCGACCGCGGTGTGCCGGGAGCCGAGGAGCCGACGGGCGTCACACGGGAGGCGGCGTCATCAACCATCGGAATCGCGGAGTGGCGGCGTCGGCGCGGCTGCGACACACGCAGCCCACCGGCCCCAACCCTCAAACGCACTGAAGCGCGCACATTTTGGCAGTCTGTCTCTTGTCACACATAGGAGAAGCGCTCTTAGCTCGACACGTACGTGGCCATGGGCTCGAAGTTGATGTTCCGCGGGTCGGCGTCCCACGAGCCCTTGCAGCCCACGGGCCGCGCCGCGATCCGCTCGAAGCCCGCGTAGTGATGATGGTGGTGGTGGTTGTTCAGGTGATTGTTGTGCTGGTGGTGGTAGGAGAGCGCGCCCTGCGGCGAGTTGGTGAGCAGCGAGTAGTGGTTGTTGTTGCCGCCGCCGAGGCTGTGGCTGCTCGCGCTACTGTTGCTGCTGCTGCTGCTGTTGCTGATGGACGCGTGGTGGCCGCCGTCGTACAGCACGCAGATGGAGCCGTTCTCGCCAATGCGATACGAGACCTCGCGCGGGTCGACCCAGAGCGTCAGCTCGTTGGGCAGCAGCTCGCGCAGACTAGCTTCTTGGAGGCCGCAGGCGCGGCCAGCCTTGGCCAGGATCGGGTCCATCTTGTGGTTGATTCGGATGCAGCGGTAGCCCGAGCCCTTAGACGGCTTCTCGGGAAACCAGTGGTGCTGGTAGTGGTGCCGCAACAAGTCCTCTAAGGTTCCTCGGAACACGTCGAGCAGTCGGGAATCCAGGTTCCGACCGAGCCGAAGAATATTCATGAGGAAGTCGGACGCACTTCGTATCTCCAGTCTCATGATGAGCTTCGAGTCCAGCAGTGGCCAAGCCAACAGCAAGGTGGGGAGCACACTTTGACCGGTAACCGAGCACGAGCCACTTTGATTCCACCACGGACCTCCTTCGGCCGGGGCAAGCGACTCGCTTGTAGCGGTAGGCCTAGCGCTGACTATCCAATATGGCGATCGCTGCGGCGCAGGGACCAGCTGACGACGCTCACTACGGAGATCACAGGGAGACGACGACTCACCAGGCGCAAACAATCACACAACAGCCACAACGACGACGATGACTCGGGGTGCACACAGATACACTTGGACGGCTCGACTGAGGTTACGGCTACTGTACATATATTTTCACTTATTTTTTGGCAGGTGGGTTACAACGCGAAAGACGGCAGAGCCGCCACCTTTGGTGTCCTTTACAAGGCGTACGACTGAACGCGGCGCACCGTGCCGCTCGTATATATGCGGCCGGCGTCGCCGAGCCCTCCTCGCTGCCGACGTCACTGATGACGTCGCGCTCGCACCAATCGGGTGCTGCCGCTTTCGAAAAAACAACCTGTCCATGGACGGGATTGGCCGCTCTCTCCGGAAGTTGACGTCAGGGCCGGTGGGGCGATGCGAGACGCGTCCCGTGGAGAGAAAGGCCTTTGTCGTCTGCTCTCTTCCGTAGCAGACGCCCGACGCACCGCTGCGACCGACGCTCCCGTCCGAGGCTGTTTCACCGAATCTCTGAAGTAAGCCGGTCCTGAACCGACGTTATTTTCTCCTGGATTCCCGTTAATTCGAATTATTTTGGCTTGTAATAAATGCTTAACTTGAATCGCTGTCTTTATTTTTTTTTTAATCCGTGACGGACGTTTTCACGGCTCGCGAGGGCCGGTTTCCGAGCTGCCTACGTGGACGGGCTTGTTTACAAATTCGTCCCGAGTAGTACGATCTGGATGTACCCTCGCATTATTAACGAACAAACAGAGTTACTATCCAATGACTACGAAATACTGTAGTCGTCGCTTGATTAGATCTGCTTGCTTGCACACAGAAATATATTTCCTGATCGCCGTTGTTGCTAGGGCTGCGCCGCCATATTGGACGCTCGGTGAGAGGCCAGCGGCCATCTGTGAGTCCAGCTGTTTTACATTCGGCACCTATTAGCCCTGCTATGTCACCGAAACGTTGCACGAATAAAGTGCTTTATGATTCCCCGTGTGATCACCTAATGAAAGCAATCGTTACGGTACTAAATATGGGGCATTTAGGCCTACGATGCTGTTGGGGCGTCGGTCCCTTTGTTTACATCGTCGAACGGCTCATCCGACAACTCGCGTTCATCCCAAGTCATGATTTGATGACTGCGCAAGCTGGAATCATGAGCTGAGGTGACCACAGTGACTCGACAACTTTCCGAAGCTGCCGTGTCTCAGTGACTCGGCAGAATCTGCGCGTGACCTTGATGCACCGACTCGGACGCTCAGCTGTGCATACGTGATGTTGCTCCCGTTCTTTGTTAAGATGGCGTCCCTCGCTCCCCTTTCCGACTATTCTTCTTTTTTGGAGGAGGGGGGGGGGCGTCGCAAATACAACATGTACTACGGAACAGTCGACGTTTGCTTTTTTTATTACAAAGCATTCATATTAGTATCCGCATTGCGGATGACTTAGTTTTTCGTCGTTTCATTAAGGCAGACGCAGCGGATAATTGCTTTGTTTACAAACAAGTTTCTTTAGCGGCATGAGGCGTTTACGAGCGTTTTCACTGCCTTATTCATTTCAATTGACTTTTATGTTAGCTGAGTGTCTGCGAAGGGTTTCTGCGTCTGTGAATCTCAGTTTTTTTCAACAACATTTTGTTGCCGTAGCACATTGCGAATGAATTTTCGAGCCCTGTCACAGATCGACCTTCTATCGTTCCTCCTATACGTCTCTTGTCTCAAAATTGAGTATGCCTCGTTTACAACGCTTTATGTAAGGCTCCTCAGGGTTTCTCGTTGAACCATGGTTGAATGCAGACTTTTTGTTTCGTTTTTTGTGGTGCTGCTGACGCGTCTTTGCAGCTGAACTTCGGAACAAAAGAAAATAAGAAAACATCGAAGCACTGTCTGAGATATAGAGGGCCTCAGGTCCGCTTCGTTTGAATGCAACCCGCGCTCAACAAATTTATTATTGTCTTTTTTTCGTTTCTGAGAGATACCTCATGTTGAGTTACCCTCGCATTGTACTGGTAGTAATTGTTTCTTCGGATGAACGATAGTTTTCTTTCTTTACGTTTTTCATAATTTTTTGGTGCGTTTCTTATTGTTGCTTTTCTAGAAGCTCTCGTGTTTGAATGCGCAAACAGCTGACAACACCTTACCGGCTCCTATGCTGAGGAATGAATAGTGGATTTTACGTTGAGATTATATACCTTTCGAAGAATGCTTTTAAAAAACTCTTCTTTTTTCACAGAAGGTGTTGTTTTCAAGGTGTGTAGGAGGCACATGCATGGGGTATCTGTACCACCCTTATCAGGTTAATAGACAAAAGAAAAATTATCTCATGTCGAAAACACATGTTTCTACGGAGCACGTAGCCCTTAGCTCACGCGCTTTGGGAATGAAGCAATAATACCTTTCAAAACAAAATATTTTTTTGTTGTACAAGATGGCGCTTCTGGGTTATGCGCACGAAAGTGACGCAGGACCACGGTCGCATGTAAGATGTACCGCAGGTGCGTTTGTCCTGTGCCCGTCCTTTTGTGATCGTCGGTTTTGCGTATACGTGCGCGTAATAACATCTTTTCGTTTTCAGCCTCGCTATTACAGACCGCGCACTCCTCCGTAATATGTGCTGGTAATGTGTAGCGGCGTAATGACCTAGGTGATGTCACTTTGTTCTCAAGTTCCAAATAGTTGTTAGAGACGCGTCCAATTTCACGCTACATCTGGCATGTCACTATAGCCACGCTGTTAGCTATTCCAGTGGACTTCACTACAGCCAGGAAAGTGGGTAGCTTTACGAGAAGGAATATATATATATATATATATATGCAGGAAAGAGACTACGAACCTTTTGGAAGACGTATTAACGTTTACGGCTGGTGGACCAGCCTTCGTCAGAGTACAGTAACCACTCTGACTGTGCTCTACTGTACTCTGACGATATATATATATATATATATATATATATATATATATATATATATATATTGCCTACACTGGCTACACGAGTGTAGTGTAGGCAGTCGCCGTTCTTTTTTTCCTTTTTTTTTTTACTTCGTGTAGAAAAGTGTAGCTCAGTCCATATACACGAAGCCGTACGAAGTCGTAATGTAGCCTGAAAACTACACTTTCTACAGTGCATTTTCGGTGAGTGTATACGCAGTAAACGACAAAACAAACAGGCTGGCGTTGCAAACGTGTGGCGCCATTTTTGTCTCCGACTGTCGGTGCGGATATAGCGACGATAGTGAATATTCGCTGCAAGGACGGCAGCCAAGTGCTGGCGTGACCGTGCGTCGCGGAGGAAGGTGAGCTTAATCTTCCAAGAAGATAACATCATCCTAATCACGGATGGTGCGGGCCGTTTAAGACTCCGCGCTGTATCATCCGCATTGGTGCGGGCCGTTTAAGACTCCGCGCTGTATCATCCGCATTGAGAAGTTGTCTTCGTGCACAGTGAATTCGCGATGCACTTCGCTGCTGTTTGTACAGATTTGTTGGTGAAAACAGACTCGTACATTGGCGTCTGGTTTCAAGCACGGGCATATACGCAGCTGCAGTAAGTGCGAAGTCAGGCGAAGTGCGGAGTCAGGTGTTTTTCGTCTGCTGATGCAACAGACGACGCGCAGTCTGCTCTGATTGGCTATACGGCCTAGCGAGCCGAGCGCAGCGCACGACGTCATAGCATCTGCCCGGCACTATACATCCGTCTGCACGAATCTGCACGAAGTGCAGGTAAAAAAAAAGCAACCCTGATGAGGGGGCCCTTCGCTACAGCCAAAACACTATTTTGAGAGATAACAGCGACCGACGTAGAACCTGTGTAGTAACTATACATACCTGTTTGGTTTTATCGCATCGCTTAAAAGCGTCGGGCTCGTGATTGTGCGGTACTGGGCTTGAATCGCGTTGTGGAACTGTCTTTCCTACGTTAAGTTGCTGCATTCCTATTTCTCGTTTGACTTCTGCCGTACTTGTTCTTCTGTTCCTATGCTTCACCACTGCGCCTCACACTGAGGGCTTTTAAGGCGATTCGTTGCGTAACCCAGGTAAAGAGGGGGAGAGGGGGGGCTCACGTAGATGTCGCAATCCAGTGAACAATGACGCGTTGTTACGTTGTTACTGGGTGCCCCAGTGATAGAAACCACCCCATCCACTGACTATAGAGACTCTGTGCACATGCCATGCGATGGAATAAGAATGGGCCCCTTTAATTTACCAACTGCGCGGTGAGGAGACCCGTCGAAATAGTGCGCAGTATATTATGACGGGACTCCTCACCGAAGTCAGTATCTTGCGAGAAACGGCCTTGATTTTATTCTCCATGTTTACTCCGCCAGTGCCGCCTGCATACGTGCGTGCTGTTTTGATACAGTTGAGGAGTATATAAAATATCCTTATCAAAAAGTCACATACGACACATCTGCCACGTATCCAAGAATGAGAAGCCAACAAACAAGGACACCAAGGCATACATAGGGGACATCGCCTGCACTTACCAATTGAATTAAAGAAATTATAAATTAATGGCAATGAAAGTGGATGAAAAAGCTTGCCGCAGGTGGGGGGGGGGGGGTCGATCCCACGTCTTCGCATACGCGAGCATTGCACGTGTAATGCGAAAACGGGGGGTCGTTCCCTCCCCCCCCCCCCACCTGCGGCAAGTTGTTTTTTCCATCCACTTGCATTTCCATTAATTTATCATTTCTTTAATTCAATTGGTAAGTACAGGTGATTTCCCCTATGTATGCCTTGGTGTCCTTGTTTATTGTTGGCTTCTCATGATGTGATTAATAAATATCGGGCCCCTGGTTAACCCCCTTTCTTCTCATATCCAAGAATGTCATATATTACAATATGAAAACACCTACAAAATATGTCTCCATGTGACATTATAGGATATGCCGCATATCCAATACTGTCATTGAATACATGAATTTAGATTAGTGGACAAATAGAATACGTTTAGCCCTACAATATATATATATATATATATATATAATATGCTTTTCTAAACTTCAGACATTCATTAGTTATTTATTTAATTAGAGACGTTCTGTGTATATCCGAGCATCGGGGTGCAGTTACGAAGCCTTCAAATGCGCCAGCGTGAGCTTCCTGCGGAGCGTTTGCCTATTTAGTGAGCCGATGTATTTGCGCACTGTTCCTTCTGCTTTGCTTGCCATCACGTGAGCTGTCTTCTCGAAGTTTCTCATCCACTTTACGTTCTCTTTCTTTCTTTCTTTCTTTCTTTCTTTCTTTCTTTCTTTCTTACTTTCTTTCTTTCCTTCTTTCTTTCTTTCTTTCTTTCTTTCTTTCTTTCTTTCTTTCTTTCTTTCTTTCTTTCTTTCTTTTCCGCAGCGCTGGCTCGGTGTCTGTCGCCGGCGTTCTTTCTCAACGCCGGCTCGGATCTGCCCAGAGACCACTTGCGTCGTTCGCCTGCACTGCTTTTTTCTTTTCTTTCTTTTCTTTCTTTCCCGAAACGCCACTGGAAAGAACAAGCTTTAAAATGTCAGCGCACACGGAGCCCGCGGCAGCTGGCGCGAGCTTGTCCTCCGGATTCCACGCTAGTGACAAGGCGCCCCAGGACGTCAGTGCGAAAAAAAAAAAAAAAAACATATCGCCACATATTACGGCCATTGTTAGGCCCTGAAGTCTGCTGGTCACTCTATTTTTCTCTATTATTTCTTTTCTGTCTTTGTTCGATTTTGCGGAGTGCTTCAACCGCGTCGACGCCCTGCCACATATCAGCGAGCACTTCCTGCAGCTATCTCGTGACTGCATGCGTCATTAGTGATGTATTTATTTATTTATTTATTTATTTATTTATTTATTTATTTATTTATCACAATACCCACAGCGCCCGTAGGCATTACAGAGGGCGGGGGGGAGGAAACGAAGAACCAATAAATAAAGCAGGCAAAACATAACATATACCCGGAATGCTGTCATACTCGCACATACACACAAAAACACTATCTTACTTCAGTGGGCGTATACAGTTTGAAAATACATCATTTGATAGAATCATTGCGACATCGGATGGTAGGTTGTTCTATTGGCTTATGGTTCTGGGGAAAAATGTATGTATGTAAATGTATGTAATACTCGGGTCCCGGTTAAAAAAAAATGTTTTGCTCAACTCGTATACCTACGAGAGAACACACGACGACATATCTGCTGTGGATGTGCACTGAGACTCGGGATGTAATTCGCAAAGATGTTGAGGGGGGCCAAATTCACGCCTCGCTTTGTGCGGAGGGCTATACGCGGCGGATAACGGGCGACACATTAGCAAAGTCATTGTTACATGTAGCTGCGCCACGCAGAGCTGAAATTGCGGGGTTTAACGTCCCCGATTACCACAGGCTGCGGGAGACGCCGCATACCGGGGTGACGCGTTCATGCTTCGGGATAACTTCGACCACCTGGGGCTCTTTGGCGTGCACTTTAGGACATCGCGCATTATACACATCGGCAGAAAGGCGCAAAAGCCCTGGCTGCGATTACTCAAGGCAAGCGTACCTTACCCGTATTCAGAAATGCATCTTAACTTGAAGTCCATGCTTGACGATTTAAATGACGCCTGTCGTGAACGCACCAAAAGAAACGCAATGAGCGTCTTGGACGCGTTCGCATCAGGCGTTATTTATATCAAGTCAAGCATGAGCTTCAAGTCGAGATGCATTTCTGAATGCGCTGGTTAGGGATCATTTGCGACACGACGCCGAGAATTCATTTGAGTTTAGTGTATACGTCTCTACTTTCTCTCCTTCTCTTGACCTTCTCCAACGAAACCTTCCAGCGGTGGCCTGCAGTGGTAGAGCATCCGCCTCGTATGCTGCATTGCGCTGGGTTAGAATCTCCAGTATACCGCCGCAAACCCATCGGAATCTCCGGTATACTGCCGGAAACCCACCGGTTCTTCTAATAGGTAGAGACGTCCCACGGCCTGGGGTTCGGCTGCTTGTACGGAGTTTTCATCTCGACATGGGGGGGGGAGCTGAGGAATGTTTTGAGGCTTCTGGGCGCCGGCCCCTTGTACAGCCACTGACGTTTCTTTGGTAGAGCATCCGCAGTAGCTTTGGCATGCACACCAGAGAGCTACCGCCGGGTACCTACCGCTAAAGTATGTGTAGGTATAAACGTGTTCCCCGGCCTGGTGTTCGTGCCGCTTCTTAACGCTTGGGTAGGACGTCCGGCTATTGGGAAATCGCTGGCATGGGATAAGCAGGCGTCCTTTTGAGAGTTGCGTGGTGCTTTGCCTTTGTTTTATTTCTTACACAGCCGACGTAAGTGTCTGTGCGAATCGTCTCCCAAGCAAGGTACCGCTGGAAAGCACCCGGACGCCTAAACGGCGACCTTCTTGTACCGTTCTTATGCATACCGGTGGGCGTCTGAACCGCGGGGATAGAACCACGTATCTTCCTCAACTGAGCCGGGCGCCCATATATATATATATATATATATATATATATATATATATATATATATATATATATATATATATATATATATATATATATATATATATATATATATAAACTTGTCTAAACTTGTTTACGCAGTTCGAGGGCTCTCATATCGATAGACCAGTATGGCCAAACCCACGAGCTCTAGCTTTAATATTCTTCAGAAATTATTCTGGCAGCGTATAACACATATATATACACGTTTAACACACACAGTGGCGATGGAGCGCTACTGATGATTGCCGTCGCTATCCCAAGTACGGAGTCATGTTCCCCATTAGACTATGTAACCATTTTTTTAATTATGCGCCTGCTCTAGAATATTTAGGGTGAAGGCCTTGTGTCTCGTACCCAGCCTTGCAGCCTTTTGCCCTCGTAAGAATTTTGTTATTGTTTTTTTTGTTCTTAAGACATTAACCACAGCATGCATACGGTTAGCCACAGCGTGAGCTGCCCATTGATACAACGAGTACTCTGTGCCCATTCTTTGGATAAAGCAACCATGGATAAACAACGACGTCATAGCGACGTCATAGCACGCTTCGACGCGTCAGTTTTTATTAAGTTCTCTTTCTTTCTATAGCCTTGCTGGAATGTCTAATAACCTCGTATGCTTTCACTGCCACTCTCGCCGAGCTCTATTTAAAATTTAGCATCATTTTCACAGTACTAATAAATGTAACCTGCGGAGCTATTGTACCTCGTACAGACGACGAAACGTCCCTTATGGGTAAATATTGAACCATCAGAAGGCAAGGAAGCTGGTATACGTCGCAGCAGAGCCTCCTTAACCAAAACATACCGAATGCACAGTTTGATGATGAATCACGTGATCAAGCGCCTTGGAAGTTTCTCACGAAGAGCTACACGCCATGTAGAGCGCACGTCGCAATTCCCACACGCATACGGTGGCATCCAATAGCATCGCTGCAGAGTATATATACAGACGTCACTGTGTCGCGCCGCACCACCTGCACTCGCAAAGAGCCCGCTTGCAAGACGACCTGCCTTGGGTGACATCTCCTGCCTTTGCCCGAACAACGCCGGCATGGAGGAGATGCAAATGTGCGGCGTAGAACCGAGGATTGATCGAAAACGCCCGTTTATGGCCACGTGGCAGTGAAAAGAGTTTCGAGTCTTTATTGCATCTCCGTGTACGCACAAATTTCACGGTCCGGAGAAAGCTTGGAACATTCTCTGCCCCTTTAGAACAGAAACAACTTCTCGCCTCAGTATTACTTCTCGGAGAGAGAGAGAGAGAAGACAGGAAAGGCAGGGAGGTTAACCAGAAGCACGTCCGGTTTGCTACCCTGCACTGGGTGAAGGGGGCTCTCACCTCAGTATTATTTCTCGAAGAAGGAGCACCGCACATCCCCCGCGACTGACAATGAACACACGTGCCGTAAACGCGTGAGCATGAATACTAATGAGAAGAGCGAAACCAGTATAGGTGCAGATTAAGTAAAACGACAGAAAGCGAACTTAGCACAACTGGGGGTGCACGAGAAAACACTGGGTTCGCAGTGTGCAGCTGCAAATCACCGGCCATGGGTAACGGTGAACAAAGCGAATGACTAAGACAAGATGTCATCAGCCTTTCAAAGGCCGGCGCTCTTTCACGCTAACGCTATGCCCTTTTGCATGCTGTTTATCATATATCACCGAACTCTGGTATGATAATGTTATTCTCTCTCTCTCTTCTCTCTCTCTCTCTCTCTCTCTCTCTCTCTCTGCAGCATCACTTTCGACGGCTCGTGTTGCTGGGGAACTCACTCTTCGGCAGTGCTCTTTCATTGTCATGTAGCAAAGTTTTCGTCGAAATATCGCGGGAGGAACGATATGTATATATGTATCACTACGGTTGCAATAATTCTAACATTTTCGCCTTGCTAATCTCGCTCTCGGTGTTATTTCTTCTGCGTATATATTTCGTCTTGCGAAATTTCCCGAGCTAGGATCCTGCCCTATTGTGCACTATATACAGTCGGGATCGATCAGTATGCGAAAAAACGCAGAGTTAGTTTTCGAGCAAATAAGAACTCAGGAGAAGGCAGATTCCAAGCCGTCGCGGGAATAGGTTCTACACAAGCAGTTGTTCAGTTGAACATGTGCAGTCTCCAGAAACACACGTGTGTCCGGCACATGTGTGTGTGTGTGTGTGTGTGTGTGTGCGTGCGTGCGTGCGTGCGTGCGCGCGCGCGCGTGTGTGTGTGTGTGTGTGTGTGTGTGTGTGTGTGTGTGTGTGTGTGTGTGTGTGTGTGTGTGTGTGTGTGTGTGTGTGTGTGTGTGTGTGTGTGTGTGTTGTCGCAGCGGCTTGGATGCAAACTTGGCTGTGCGACGCATGTGGTGCCTTGAGAGACTGTGCGACAGCGCCTACGCAGACAGTCTTGTATTGTTCATTCTTCGATTTTATTTTGTTTCTTTCCTACTAAAGAAGCTTTCTTTCCCTAAGCCACCGTGATGATTCCGCGTCCATCGGTTGATGATTGTAGTTCGGGAAATATCTCGCAGGATATATTTGTGTATATACTTATATAAACGTCACATGCGCTCCAGAACAAGCTTTAGTAAAATTGCCTTTATGAGCACTGAACGTTGACCTCCATCTATAGGAGTGCCAGTGTGCGCGCTTTTGCTTTGTGTTACTAAACAATAAATTAGAACTTGAGACTGACTCCAACCAAATAACTGAATTTTATTAGCCCGACGTTTCGGAGCCCATTCGGCTCCTTCTTCAGGGGGTTGTTCTTCGGGGGGTGGCGGTGTGCCTCTTTTAAAGCGTCTTTTTTGAAGAAAGGAGGGGGGGGGGAACACGGGAGGTGGGGAGACACTCCACAGACGGAAAGGTGGGGGGGAACAAAAGGAAAGGGGGGTTTTGTGTTGTTGACCGCTTCCAAGGAGCTGCGATGACCGGTGCTGGGTGGAGTGCTCACGAGGGTGCCCTTGATGGGCCGCGGGGGGGGGGGGGGGAGGTTCCCAACCAGACAGGCAATTCTGTCGAAATGTTTAGCTTCTAAACAATAAATTACGACATTAAACGGTTGCCTCGTATGTAATGCATATATATCTCGTAGCGGAATAACGCGTGATAACCAACGGCCCCTTCGAAAATTCTTGTGTTCGGCCTATAACCCCATCCTCAGGACACTGCCTATTTGCCTCTGCATATGTATACCCATTCGTGGCCGATCCCCTAGCAAGGGTATATCTACAACTATGACCCAAAGCTTAAATGAATCTAATGGACAAATAGTATCTGCCACTCTCCCCAACCTCGTTGAAGAATGGATACAGTGGGAAAAAAAAAGGATTCAAAGCCCATTGTGTGAAGACCAACCAAGGGCCTTCCAGAGGGCCCACGATGTCGCTGAATGGCTTGGCCTGACAGTGCCAACGTGGAAGCGGCCCGCCTTGGCTTAAATAGTCGAGCCTCCGGACCTCATTACAATAAAAGTTTTCACACACACACACTGTGATGCAAACCTTAAATGCATCTAACGGCCAATCTCTAAGAAAGGGTATCGGCCACTCTGACACAGAGGCATACAATCCCTAGGTGTATCTAATCGGTATATTAGATGTGTGTGGTCGTCCTTCTCCGCGTACACCTTCCCACACCATTGTTCCTTTGGCGAGTATCAAAACAGCGCCGACGTGTCGCACTGTCCACCCCATGCATGGAACGGTGGCTGCATCTCGGCGTAGCTCGTGGACAGACAGTGTATAATGGATAGACGATGAATTGCGTGACAATGAAGTTGTTGACCGGCGCAGTGTATGCAGACTGCATGAGATTAGAACGCAGGGTAAAACGATAAAGAAAGACAATTCTCGTTTACTTCGCGCACCGTTTAACACCTGCTTCACGACAGCCATCGCTTCACGTATACATTGAAGTATGTGCGCCTGTATCTGGACAATTTTCATTTGTTAACCAATGCTGTCCACACATAATATGCGCAACTACGATAAACCCGATAAGAGTGCCGTCGTGAACATTACGACACTAGGTGAGCGGTAAGAATAAAGGCATCGTATGTTAACGAGTCAAGAGTCCAGTTGGCTGCCCTATGCTGGGCGAAAGAAAAAAAAAAGGAAGGGGGAGGAGGAAAGAGAAAAGTAGAAGGCAGGGAGGTTAACCAGAATAGTCAGGTATAGTCACGTATAGTCCCGCATAACTAATATGCGTGCGAACAAAGGGTAAGTGCCGAATAAAAGGGTGATGACCTTACGAAAACGCGGTTACACGCTATAGCCTGGACACTGTTTTAGGCGACGACGCGCTGCAGGGACATTCCGGTGGCGCGGCAGATGCACTCGGTGCACGCGTGACGTCATACTCGCGTTCTCATATTGTTCGCCCTATGACGCATTTGGCCCAGCGTCGCGTCTTCGAAGGCGCCGAACTTCTGTCCTCGTGTTTGGATGAACGTTCTGTCAAAAAGAGAGAGGGAGAGTAAAGAATGCGACAATATTGTTTTAGCGAAGCAGCAAGGACGCCCTGTCGGCGAACTGCTGAGGCACGTACGTAAATCACTGCAGAGTCTAAGCAACTGAGAACGCGGCGCCAAACTTCGTTTGAATTCGAAAACCCAATGCGAATAGCCTCTAGTATTGGGGGATCATTCTAGCTAGGAAACAGCTGCAGCGTGTGGCGGGTTTCACCGTATGCATAATTAAGTCGATGTGCGTTGCTGTTTGCGTACTTGTAAAGAGAGAGAAAGCTCTTCACCGAAGTGCGGATAATTCTTCTGCCGTATATATATGGGTGCCGTAGTGATACAGAGGGAAATGTGCGGAAGAATGAAAATGGGTTCCGAGTCCGTACAGCAGATAATTTAAAAAATCCTGACCGAGAGCTTACCACTGCCATTGAAAAGTGTACAATCTTTGCGTTCTACTTGGGCTAACATGTGAGGCAGATACTTGGAGATTGACAAAGAAGCTCGTGAACTAGTTGAGCACCGCGTGAAGAGCGACGGAATAGAAACAATGTTAGGCGTAACGTTAAGAGACAGGAATAGAGCGGTATGGACCAGAGAGCAAACGGAGATAACCGATATTCTAGTTGACATTACGGGAAAGGAAAATGGATCTGAGCAGGCAATTTAATGCATAGGGTGGATAACCGGTGTACCATTAGAGTCACAGAGACGGTGCCAAGGGAAGGGAAGCGCAGTAAAGAATGGCCGAAAATTAGGTGGAGTGAGGAAATGAGGAAATTTGCAGGTACACGTCGGAATCAGCTAGCGCAGGACGGGCGTTATTGGAGATCGCTGGGAGATTTTTTTGTCCTGCAGTGGACATAAAAAAATAAGCTGATGATGTTGATGACGATACCTCGCGTAAATGGAAGCATATGTGGAACAGAGAGGCCCCGTAGGAGAGGAGGGCTGGAAAGAAAAAAAAAATATGTCGGGAAAATATACGATCATAGTATGTGTACAGATGAGGCAAAGGTGATGGTATTAATGCAAACAGATTAGAGCTTTTAAATTAAGCCACTGTCTTCCACGAATGCAAAAAACAAAACAAAACTCAAAGCATGACGTTGCTTTTAAGGAAGTCGCGTAGGATATATTATACAGAGTGTTTCAGCAAATACCTTCAAAATTTGTTAAAACTTTCCTGTGGAAGATAGCACAATTGTAGTTCATGGGCTGGTGTACTCGAAGAGGCGGACATTACTTACGCAAGAAAATTGAAATACATGATCAATTAATTAACAACAATTCGCTAATTACGTTTTAACTAATTGTCATATGGCACATATTGCAATATACAAATTCTAGCGCGTGAGACATTTACGAGATATGCGCCTTCAAACTTGCGGTAAAAATGCACTGTCGTTCCACTTACTTTACCAGAACGTCGTTTTGTGCACTGAAGCAGAAAAGTAACTGGGACGCCAATGCATTTCTCCGCATAGTTCGGGAAGAAGTACCTCGAAACTGGCGTCATCCTGAGATTCGTTCCAAGTAGATCCACCTAACGAACTCTCCGGCTAGAATTTATAAATTGCAGTATGCGCCATAAGAAAATTAGTTAAAAACTGATTCGGTTCATTTTTGTTAATTGGTTGATTATGCATTTCGATTTATTGTGCAAGCAATGCCCGCCTCTTCGGGTAGACCACCTCACGGACTAGAATTGTGCTATTTGCCACAGGCAAGTCTTTACACAAATTGTGAAAGTGTTCGACGAAACACTCGGTGTATGCTTCCAAGATCTATAGTGAATTTTGGGAAGCAGACCCAATTCTAGTGAAGCAACATGTCTTTTCATCTCTGTAAACTGGGCAATAAAAAAATAAAATGTTATCCAGTTTCCAACGAGCCTCAGTTATCATAGTACGGGCTGTTGGTCAGTCCTATATAAGTAGCACAAATACTATACTGCACTATACTATACTATACTATACTATACTATACTATACTATACTATACTACACTAAGCTATAGTATACTATACTATGCTATAGTCTACTATACCATGCTATATTATATAGTACGTAGTATAGTATAGTATACTATAGTATAGTATAGTTAGCACATATTCGTGAATTCGGCTTCAGACGAGGCCGATGATACTTTGTTTCTAGGTGACGGCGAAGCTGTTGTGAAAGTCTTGATTTTAAGACGGTGTCAATTGAGCGCAGAAGAATTGAGCGAGAGAGAGAGAGTGAGAGAGAGCATTTAATGGGAGGAGAAGCATGGTAAGCCACAATAGACGAACAAAAGAAACGCGGGTGACAACGCTGCCTTGAACCTTGCGCAACTTGGTGTGACGTCATGAGTTTGGCGGCGGCTTCTCGGCCCCTAGTACATATTTCAACGGTAACGACGGACTACATTGTCACGGCCGCTCAATGGAAACGCACCAAGTGCGTTCCATTGAGCGGCCGTGACATTGTATTCTAAGTGATCCGAAGAATGAACTTGGCAAATTGCAACAACATTCACTGACGGAAAAGTACTTTGAATTAAAGGACAAGACCGTCTACATTGTTATGTATTAAGGTTCTCACGAGGATATGTGTTTGAGAACGATTTCTTTCTTTCTTTTCTTTTTTATTTAGTGAACTTCTTGGAAGTGCGCTTTGAGTGATGTCCGATTAACCTGCTCGCATTTATTAGGTGCATCATACGTTTCATTTCATCATTTCAGGTCTAACTCATTTCATCGTAGACTTCATTCGTGTCGGGCCTGACGCCCACTTCAAAGCAGTGGAATTCTCTTTCTGCAACAGTGCTGCGCGATAACAATGCATCGCGTGAGCCGGGGTGGGACGGACACGTCGGGACAGATGCTTCAGCGCAGGGGGCCTGTGTCGACAAAACCGGCCTGACTCATCCGCTTGGCCCCCCCGCGAACTCCCCAGCTGGGTGTGGTTCTCCCTCCCTCTCTCGGTTGAGGCGTGTTGAGACCTGACCTATGCAACCCGTTCTTGCCCGGCGCCTACGTGCCTACCTTGACGTCGGCGGCGATGCCTGCCTTGGGCGGCCGTGAGCGAGCATTTTGACGACACGGCACTCAGGCCTTCTGCCTGTTGCTTGCGGAGTTTTGAGGAGCGAAAGAGAGAATCACCTTGACGCAGGTCGGCTCTTTCTAAAGCTTGTTTTGCCCCCACTCTTGCACGTTACTGTTTTCAGCGCACGTGGGTATGTATGTATGTATGTATGTATGTATGTATGTATGTATGTATGTATGTATGTATGTATGTATGTATGTATGTATGTATGTATGTATGTATGTATGTATGTATGTATGTATGTATGTATGTATGTATGTATGTATGTATGTATGTATGTATGTATGTATGTATGTGTGTGTGTGTGTGTGTATGTATGTATGTATGTATGTATGTATGTATGTATGTATGTATGTATGTATGTATGTATGTATGTATGTATGTATGTATGTATGTATGTATGTATGTATGTATGTATGTATGTATGTATGTATGTATGTATGTATGTATGTATGTATTTTGGTGTTAGTATTATGTTTGGCAGCGTAAGAGTTCGTCCGTGTTTTCGTGTTTGTGTGATGCGCACCTGCGTAGGAGCGTATGCGCGTGTATGTGCGGTGTGTTCATGTGAGCACGTGCGCGTCTTTGTATGAGAGCCTGCGTGTGCTTGTCTACGTGTGATTTGTATCGGTGTGGGCAAGCGCGCATATGTGTTTCTCTGGTATGTGTCTGTGGATGACTGCATTGGTGTCTCTCTCCCTCTGTCTGTGTGCGTGCGTATGTGTGGGTGTGCGTGTGTGTGGTTATGCGTGTGTGTGTGCGCGCGCGCTAGCAACGTCTTTGTACCGACGCTCATGATTATTTTTTTTTTTTGGCCTTGGTGGCCAGGCCAATTACCACACAATTTTGCCACTGGCCATTGCTGGATGAACAAAGATGTGTCATAATCGACGCCGGTAAGAATCCTCAGCACCCAATGTAAAATCTGACGCGCGACTGTGTTCCGAAGGATCCTTTATAAAATATTGTTTGACAGATGTAAGCTCGCCGGTGAAAATCTGTAGCGTAGGGATGCGCGTAATCGTGTTATCGCGCCTGATGAGACTTGACTGATATAAAGGTGTGCGGGCAGCGAAAAAAAAAAATGAGTACAAGAAACTCAGTGCTCTTCCACTCTGTGAAGCCTTGCGCCATTAAACATCATATATTCATTCATTCATTCACTCTGTGAAGAAGGATGACCAGCGAAGTTGTGTATGGGGGCCCCTTACCAGCGAACTGCACCTCTGCCGCGAAGCAGCCTGGCATTGCACTATCTGCGGGATCGGCCCAAGTATGGGGAGTGGTCAACGCCTGCTCCACTTCCACAGTGGGCCGGCCCGCTATCTTCTGGATCGTCCGACGAATGGGGTTAACGCCTACGTCACCTGCGCCACAGGTCGGCCTGGCATGGAACCATCTTCGGGATTTTTTTCTGCACGCGGACACGATAGTGGGGAAAGTAGCCCTTAACAGCTCCGCTGTAAAAGTCAGTGTCTCATCTTATTTAAGCGGTACGCCACCCACTGAACAGCGCATGAGTAACGTAGGAGGCATTAGCAACCCCCACGTCACACGATAATCTAATTAAAAGTCCTTAAAATGAGTTTCGTTTTTACGCAAACAACCTGGGTACACTGTTTCATGCTAAAGCGTGCGATTAACAAATTCTGCGTTTGCCTCTATTGATGCTCGCGTTACCAATGCTTCCAACCACTGCGTGATAACGATGCGTTTACTCATTTTCCGTCAATGCATTCAATGTATTCATCACTGCATTCTCTCAATGCACAGATTTTTTTTTTTTCAGTACTAAAGTTCGTGTGGCAAAAGCAACGAAAGGACGAGTGGAGCAAGTGTGCGGACACAGCTCGGTGTGTTCGTGTACTTGGTCAAGTGTGGCCCTTTCGTTCTTTTTGCGCACAAACATTGTTGAATTTTTCTCATTTCGAGTATCTGGAACGTCGAGGTGCCCGGTTCCAACGCTGCTCGCACGCTCACATCCTCGTATACAGTTGAGCATTGGGCACAATCAGAACATGTATTCTTATACGGAAACATGTTTGACAGAACAGCCGTCTGTGTATATTGCTCTTCGAGGTGCAAAGACCGGCCGAGACCGGTTCAACTTTGAAAAGCGTACGTAGACCTTGCGTTGACAACTTGATGGGACGCAATCTGAGGCGGCGAGCAAACACATCCTTCGTGTTGGATTATCTTCGCCCCCCGCCACCGTCTCTGCGCACTCACGTTCGCAGCTTGTGATTCGAACGACGAATTATAGTGCCTGGCAAAGCAAGCGGAGGGGCCGGCGTCGCAGTACACGGCGCGATCATCGAAAGGCAAGGCAACGTTCTTGAAAAGCCCGAACAGACGACGTCTTCAACAGCTGTCTGCACACAAGTCCCCGTCCCACCGGCAACGTGCAGCGCCTCAAAAGCTGCAGATCACATCAGCCAATCACAAAGAAGCTTGATATAAAAAAAAAACGCAGTTTCGCCCGAGAAGCGAAGCATCGATTGCGATAGCAATTTAGTAAACAGCTATACGAAGTAAGGATAGTAACTTTATCGGCCGTATAAACTTTTACGCACACACGCAAACATGAACACATCACGCTCGATGAGCACGGACATCCGCTGTGACAACGCTGGTGTGAGCAAGAGCGGTAGCAGCAGCGAGCGAAGTGACCTTCGTGACCTTCGTGCGGCCTATCGCTACAGCTCAAGAGCGGCGACAACACATCGCGCCAAGTCTGCGGATCCCTTTCAAGATAAGGCGCAAAGTCGTGCAAAGTACGCGCTTGTTGGCGGAGCCCAAGTCCCCCTCCCCCCCCCCCCTCCTCTCGCACTGCCCCGCCACTTTCCTCCATATATGACGCGCGAGATTCATCCTCGATCGTCACTTCCCTTTGCTCCCTGTCGCAAAATGCGCAGTTGTTGCCGGAGCACAACGCCCTCCCCCTTCCCTCCCTCCCTCCCTCCCTCCCTCCCTCACAACCCCCAAAACCGTTTGCCCTCCGCTTTTACCTTCGAGCGCGCCATATTGAGCGGCGATCGGCGGCTTCCCTTGCGTGCTTTCATTCGCACATACACCGTACGACGCGCTGCGGTGGTTTTATCGCCCTTGGACATTATAGGGAACATCCCGGCGACAGCGAAAATGTGCCTGGAGTGTGCATACGATTGCCATCGCCATTAAAAAAAAATTGGTGGTGTACATCGTCTTCTTTCAGTCCTCCTCCCATGCGCAATGCCGGTTGAATTTATGAATCGCGGAAAGATTAGGGGTGCGGAATGGTTAACGACATAGTTCGGCAGGTTGAGATCATCTAATCTAACGAAAATAAGAAGAGAATGTATAACAAACCAAGAGTGACAAGAATATTGACACGTAGCAGATGATATTTGACACGCAATTGTTCAGGAACCTTATTCACACAGACTGAGAAAATGCTTTTGCTTTTAGAACTGCTCGTGAGATCAGATTGCAGTCGTGATGCTTCGAGTATTTCGACGAGGGTACCCGTTCTTACCAAGACAACAACAGCTGTTTTCTTCCCCGCCACCTTTCCCCCCCAAAAAAACCAGCTATAGCACTTCCCCCTCCCTATTTCCCCATTCTTACTCCCTTCATTGTCACTACTACTTCGCAAACATTGCTAGTTCCCTTACTCAATGCTTACCTTACTATTCAGAGCCCGCTTGGGATCCTCGCCCCTGAACGCGAGGGAGCTACTCTAAAGGTGCTGCCGAGGAAAGCGGTTCTTGCCTTGATCTAAGCTTTGTTTACAATGAGCTCAACACTGAACCTCAATAATTAAGATCATTCCCACGCTAAGTGCGTGTGAATGATCTTTACCCATGTCTTCTCTTTATCTTTCTTTCACTCCCCTATCCTTCCCCCCCCCCCCCCATCGCGTAGGGTAGCAAACTGGTCAAAGTCAATCTCCTTGCCTTTCCTTCCTTTCATCTCTTTCTCAACTCAACATGTCGAGTCAGGACTCGAAAGTCGAGATGACCCAGATTAACACGAATACGTTTGCATGCCTCTAGCCAAGCATGCAGACTGAGCAAGTGCAGCCAATCCTTGCAGGTGAGTTGACCGCATTCGCCTCAATTCTCGCTTGGCTCGATACGCTTGCGTTTACACGAATCCGATGGCAAGCCGACTCGACCCGACTTTGTTGGTTTCATGTAGACGTAGCCACAAGCTGATCGCTCATGAATGTTACCAGTTCCCTTCACAGGCCCTCGCCTTACTATGCCCACGTGAAGAGAATGAGCTGTACAAAGTTATAAACGCCGTTGCCTTGACATACACAGGTCCCCTTGTCGAAAAACGTTGGCTCCAAGTAATCACCCACTGTCGATCAATTGCTGGTCGTTCGTAGTGCACGGGACTGGGATAGAGAGAGAGAAATAAACTTTATTGCTAGACCAGGCTTCTTGAGCCCAAAGGTGGATGGCCTCCTGAGTCCAGGTAGCCATGGCTCGCTGCCGCCGCCCGAGCCCTGTTTACCAACCGTAGCCGGTTGGTGAGCATTGGAACAGTCAGAGTAAGGGTCGAATAATCCGTTTTAGCTTCTTTCGTTCTTTCTCTCAGACCCGCAGCCGGTTCTCGTCGTCGACTGGCCGATCGACGCTGCGCCCGCAGCTTTTTTGGCCGCACCGCACGGCATTGGCATATATAAGCGGAGTGCATACGCGGTGCGAGCAGTGCGAGCGCGTCCTTGCCGCTGCAGCCGTGGCGAAATCGGGTCACCGCAGCTGTCATTCTGGACTCGGTCGTCGCTCTGCTGCCCTCGCGGGTTTCGCTGCGTCGACGGCTCGAAATCCGCGATAGCGGGCCGCGACCCCGGCGAGGTTTGCCAACTCTTCTCGCACGCACGCACACGTCGCCGATAGCGCTCGCCTCCCCGCCAGCACGCGGCCTCGCGGTAACCTGTGAAGCACAGCACCGGTTGCAAAGCGAGAAAGCATTGCTCCAGCTTGCTGACGACATCGCTCTACACCCCCCTCCCCCCTTCAAAAGAAAAAAAAGAAAAAAAGAAAGCGAGTACACGGTAGTCAGATAGCGTGAGAGCACTACAGTGTATGCACAAACAGTTCTATTTCAACATGCGGACCTTTGAGAGAAGGGCCCCTGGCACAAGTGCAGCGAGAGAGAGAGAGAGAGCGAGAGTGATAGATAAATAGATAGAGAGAGAGTGTGTGTGTGATTAGATAGATAAGAGAGAGTGTGTGTGTGATAGATAGATAGATAGATAGATAGATAGATAGATAGATAGATAGATAGATAGATAGATAGATAGATAGATAGATAGATAGATAGATAGATAGATAGATAGCGCGCGAGAGAGAGGGGGGTAGGGGGGTGGGCTAGCTTGGCTTGCCGCTCCAAGAGTAGCGTATGATGATGACGGGCGAGTGTATGACAGTGGGGACTTCTTTACACTGTGTCAACGCGCGCGCGTGGTGCTGCGCACGTATTCCGGCAGTACTGCATGGAACAGAATCGACACGCACGCGACGTACGCATACGTGCGCGCACGCACGCACACTCGCACACACACGACGCCCGTGTTTGTGAGCAACTCTCCCCGCTCAGTCTGAGCTTTGCGCTGCTTTCAAATGATGTACATCCTCGTGCCAAGTGTAGCTCCACATCAAGCTGCCATCGAAAGCGCGTTTGTGAGATTTCTCGTTTTGCGTGCAGCCATGCATCTGCTTTTTGCGCTGTTATGTATAGGCTTGACACCACTCTCTGTCCACAAAGAGAAAGTACACTACACAATTCCATATGTTCCGCCATATGTGGCACGGGGGTGGTGTCATTAATTATCATTGGTCTGTTCGAAAGGCTGACATTGTCGGCCACATTGTCAAGCGTGGCCCCCTATAATCGCGGGGCAAACCTTTTTATTTGTTTAATGTTGCACGTAAAGGTTACAATATGAAATTCAATGCGGAGGGGAAACACAGACATATGGAGCGATAAACGAGAGATGAAACGGCGAGCGGGATTCTGCTTCTTACCACGTCACGTTTAAGCGCAATATTCTTGAAATGTTGGCGAAACAACTGGACCTAAAGTGCTTTCGTGTGCGTGTGTGTGTGTGTGTGTGTGTGTGCGTGCGTGCGTGCGTGCGTGCGTGTGTGTGTGTGTGTGTGTGTGTGTGTGTGTGTGTGTGTGTGTGTGTGTGTGTGTGTGTGTGTGTGTGTGTGTGTGTGTGTGTTACATACCACATGTTCGAGAACGTACCCCTATAAAATGGGCTCTGCATGCTCATACTAATGAAAACTGCTTGCTTGCAACTACTTGCTTTCTTATTCGTGTTAAGACTTGAGATGTTTCGTGCGTGCTAGGACTGTGTCCGACCTCGGGCTAATTAATTAGTCGTTAACTCACTATGAAGTTTCGTATGGGAATCTTCCCGTATAATGAGCTGCACGTGGACCGATTCGTCCTTACCCGCTTCCCCACACAGACCTCGAGCCAACGTATATTACTCGCTCTATATATATCTGTGTGGTATAAGGAGAGGGGCTGCGGATACAGATGCTATGTTACAGATCACAGTGAAGCTGCCCTTCTCGCGGTCGCAGTTTCCCTATTTTACTGCCATACGTTTCGCCAGTGGAGAGCAAACTGGGTCTTCCGAAGCGTTTCCAAGAGCACGTGGACGTAATTCGACTCTCGGCGCTGTTATATGGACAAATAGAAGACAGGTGCGCGAATTTCCCGTTGCGACTAAGGGGCTGTGGATGATTCATGCACTGCTACCCAAATTCCTAATATAAGTGTCGTAGATTTCATAAAGAAACGAACAGGACTTTTCGTTTAACGGGGCACTAAAGGTAACGATAACGTGAGGCGCATTAGTAAGCTATTCAGGCTATCAAAAAAAGAAGAAAAGGGAGAAAGCATGAAAGGAGGCATGGTAAGGAAGCAGAGTCACAAGAACGAAATATTGGTGGCGACGCTACCTGTACTACCGAGCCTAAGCTCAGAGTGACGTCATGGATCGACGTCATAATGACGTCATTAACTAGACCGCAAGGGTCTGGTTAATTGTTAACGTAAAGGTGGACTACCTTGCGTTCCGAGAGGGCCAATGAATGAGTTAACCGAGTTTCTGGGATGTTTACTGCGCCGCAACGGCCCAAACACGAAAAAGTACGAGGGCGAATGAGAAAGTCCTTGCCCCTATCTTTTATTGCCCAAAATAAGGTACATACAGGTAATTACAAACACACGTACTGCTCTGCGTACCTTACGCTACTTTTCCACATAGTCCCCGCCCCAGTTGAAACATTTGTCCCATCACAGCACTAAATTAGAGATGCCCCTATGGCAGAATTGGTCCGGCCGACTGCGGAACTACCGTCGGACCACCGCCGACACCCAAAGGCGGACCGGCGAGTCAGGGACACCGAATTAACACGGTATGCCTACGTAGTATTCGAAGCCATGATCGGCGCATTGTTAACGAGATGGCTCGCAGTCGACCCCAGTCAGTTTTGTCGATCGTGTCGACTCACTCATTTTCAAATACTCCGAAAACGCGTTTATTTCTTTTCTCTCTCTCCGTCTCTCTCTCTCTACAATCCCAGTCTCTGAATCTCCCTGTTGGGTCAGTTTGGCGGAGAATTTTTCAACTGCAGGACGCGTCGGCGCGCTGCCCCTTTGGCTGCACGTGTCGGGCACGCTTCCGCAACTTAGTCGAACCACGGGCGGCTTCGTCAGCGCAGTCATTTCCACTGACACTGTGCCCAGATACCACTGATAGCACGCGCGGCTTCCCTGGTGACTGTCTTGTCTTCGAAACAAGTCGTTCACGGTACACCAATCAGCGGAGTCAATTTCCCCCACTGTCAGTCCAAAAACCACGAACCAAATAAAGATATTGGGGTCGGTATATAGACACAGAACTCAAAAACCGGCTTCTGCTGCTCTACTTGGTCACTTGCGCATGCGCTATGAACGCATGCGAGATAGGCTGCGACATCTATAGCCACTTTTACACGAATCTCATCGTGTTTCCTCGTGCGTCATCATTCTACGACGAGCCACCGTTTACATGGCAGCGCATGAGCCCTCGTCCGCTTTCGACCCGCCGTCGTGGCTTAGTATTGATTAATTACTGTACTTAATTTAACATTTATGTGCAATGTTTCTGCACATACGGTTGATTGCGCGACTCACTGCCACCATGTAACACGTGGGCTAAGGGGACCTCAAGCTGCCTCACTGCAGCTTTTATCTTGGCCCCCGCCATTGTATTTTTAGCAATGGAAACAAAAAAAGAAAGGAAGTGGCTATGGCGTTGCACTGCTATGTGCCGGAGGGCGCGGGATCGACTCCCGGACGCGGCAGCGCCGCGTTTCGATGTAGGCGAAGTGCGGAAACCCTCTTGTCATTTGATGCGTGTTAAAGAACCTCAGGTGGTCGAAATAATCCGGGGTTCCTCAGCTACGGCGTGCCTTAATCAAGGCGTGGCTTTTGGCACGTTAAAACACAGATTTCTTTCTTTTTTGCTCGTGCGCCAGCGACCGGCACGGTTTCGGGCCTGTTTTTAGTGTACACATCCCGGTTTGTGAGTGTGCTTCTACAGACAAAGTTAGAAAATGGCTAGTAAATTCATGCGTTTACTAGGTCGCTGTGTATTTTACTGCCTTCTTACTAGTCCTGTACTAGCCAGTGGCTTGTAAAGCTAGTAAGTGCTTCCTTTCATAACCAGAAAGTCTTCTTAGTAGATTTTACTAAGTAACTACTAAGCCACTACTACCTCGCCTGGCCGCGGTCTATTATGCTACGATTACGGCCGTTTTATGCAAAATTTAGATTAGCTGTAGTATTATTCATTACTTTGGGCTAAAAGTTACGTGCGACGTCGTAGCATACATATATGCAGACGGTAGGCTGTAAAAAGTTTGGTACAAAACCTTGATTATTTATCCCGGTACATAGGGTCCCACCAGTGCACCATGTGGCCCCACAAACTAGGGCTCTAAATACTCTTGAAGTCACTATTCGAGAACGTGGCGCGTATAGCATCTTTGTCGTGTTTCTGTGTGCCTGTTCGTCGTTATCGTTGGTTGATGGAGATACGTTCAGTGGCTTTGTTAACTGCACTATACCTAGCACTTAGTAACTAAGTTAGCGCTATTTCCTAGCTTGAGCAGGCATAGTGAAAAGCACTAACTATCATTCTACATGCCTGAACTTACTAGCAAGGTAGTGCTTCTTGTGACAAGTAGCGGGTTAGTACTTACTTCGTGAATATGTCGACCTTTCTTCTTTTAAGAATGTGGACTCACTCCTTTGATGCGCAAGTCGCTATATATATATATATATATATATATATATATATATATATATATATATATATATATATATATATATATATATATATATATATATATATATATATATATATATAGAGAGAGAGAGAGAGAGAGAGAGAGAGCAAATTATAAATGAAAGGTAGGGAGGTTAACCAGGAGTGCGCCCGGTTGGCTACCCTACACTGGGGAGAGGGAGAAGGGGACGGAAAGGGAACGCGTGTCACCCCATAATGTCGCAAGCGGCTGTCGCACCTCAAATGGGTCAAGTCAACTTCAGCGAATTCATCTAAAGGGCTAGCTTCGCGCGTTCAAGTCGGAGGCGCCCCGCATCACTTGCCACGTCTACGTCAATGCGACACGATTGCCCGCGATTATTATTTTAGCGCGTCGCATTCAGGCAAATCGGAATGCTGCGCTATATATATATATATATATATATATATATATATATATATATATATATATATATATATATGTATATAGCGACTTGAACGCGCGATTTGCGTTCCTCTACACATGTTTAAATTAAATTATGGGTTTTTACGTGCCAAAGCCACCTTCTGATTATGAGGCACGCCGTATGTGGAGGACTCCGAAAATTTCGACCACCTATAGAGTTCTTTAACGTGCACCTAAATCTAAGTACACGGGTGTTTTTTTGCATTTCGCCCCCATCTAAATGCGGCCGCCGTGTGGCCGGGATTCGATGCCACGACCTCGTGCTCAGCAGCCGAACACCATAGCCACTGAGCACCCACGGCGGGTGCTACCACTTGTTTCTTTGCAGCCTCAGAACATTCTGTTCGAAACCTGAAAACGGTGCTATATACTGAGAAAAATTCTTTTTGTTTCTTTCTTTCTTTCTTTCTTTCTTGCTTCCGATTTCGGACAGCATAAAGGCTCATTGGTGCATTACACATAGGAAGGGATCAAAAAGACGTAGATGTCACAATGTGTGTCGCGAGGGCAGTTCCAATTTATCCAGCGCACATGAATGCACACTTGCTGATAAGCAATACTGCTACAGCTCGCTATAAGCTACGAGAGACGATACCAAACTTTCGTCGCATTCCAGAAAGAAGAAGTTTCATCTCTTGCTATGCGATGAGCGAGTGATCAGCAAAAAAAAAAAAAAAGAGAGAGATGTGGTCAGCCTTGGGAAGCTACAGTCGCGCCATTGTTGTTATTCCGGTGTTCAGAGGCCTTGCCGAGGGACGCATGCGACAGTGTTATCCTTTCTCCCTGTTTTCGCTGAGATTGAGCTCGCTTGCCGTTGCCGTTCGCTTATCGCTGTTGCTGTAGCTCGCGGAAATCCCGAGAATGCACTGGAAGCATGTCGACACTCGCGTCACTATCGTGGACCGCGCAGTAAGGCAAAAAGAAAAAAAAAAGCCCCTTCCTGCTGACATTACTTCTTGCGCTATAAGCTAACCTAACCACCGTGATAACCATGACTGGGGCTAGCCAGCATTCCCGGGGCTAATGCCATATAGCGCGCATACAGAAGAAATCGGACCGGAGGATGGAGCCGCGGTAGCTTAATGGTAAAAGCATCGCGCGCGCGTAGTGAGAAAGGTGCAGGGTCGACTGCCACCGGCGTCGGTGTCGTTGTTTCCTACATTTTCGCTTCCATTTTTCTCGTTTCTACAGTTCAGTGACCGAAAAAGAAAAGTTAATTTCGATTATGCCTTTATTGGCTCCACTCCATGTTGGTTTCATCAGTTTGTTTACTTGCAAGGAATTGAGTTACTCGCGGTTTCCCCTAATTCTTTTTACTCTAACCTAACATATATACAGTGACACTTCAGAGTATTCAGCGAAATTTTTAAACTGCGCAAATAAGACGGGGCATACAGATGGGAAAGACAGGGAGGTTAACCAGATTAACCAGAGATTATCTCCGGTGGGCTACCTTGTACGGGGGGGAGGGCCAGAGGAATGCGATAGGTGAGAGAGAGAATACGATAAGAAGATGAAAAAAAGAATTAAAAAGCAAACATACACACACGCACACACGCGTAGACACGATACACATGAACTGTTTCTGTGGGCACTGTCACGCAGCCTGCCAAGGCGTTCCGAACTAGTGTTACGCAGTGTCACCGTACAATGCTACGTCAATGCTATATAGTATACGCTAGAAATATGGTCCGAACTTAGTATACTACATGTGTATGCCGCACACACTGCTGCAACTAGAAAAAAAAATGATGTGGAGGCCCTGTCATGACGTCGCCATGTTTGCAAACACCCTCGCCAAGCAGGCCAATTCACCGTGACCTCGGGTTGTTATTTTTCCCGTTCTCGCGCGCTTGTTTTTGACCTCGCGGCGACCATCCATGCGCCGCCGAGTGCTGTGTTATTTCACCGTGTTTTCGTTCCTCCTCCTCCTCCTTCTTATGAAACGCGTCCTTCTGTCTCTGCCATGAATCACTATATAGGCGAGTCGTCTGCGTCGTGCTTCCGGGTTTGACGTCAATGCGGATCGAAGAATCGGGTCGAAACGAGTGACCGTTTCCTTCTTTCCGAGTAATGTCGTTTGCGTATAAAGAAGGCTCGCCTTTATCAATAGAGCATTCGACAGTCGAAGAAAGAATTACCTGCGCCAACGCTGCGCCTTTCGTTTTTTTTTTTTTTTTCTCTCTCTATTTAAACTTTGGCACACCCCTGATAAGAATAAATGGCGTTCATTTGTTCGAATCGCTTCTCCTTGAGCGTTCACTAAAGGTGTTTTGCGATGGTACTGTGCAAAACTCCTGTGACATTACGTCACTCTCATTGCTTCCGGCGCTCGCTGCACCCCACAACAATGGGTTGTTAAAGGGATAGACGACCGCTCCGAACATGAATCGAGATAAGCCGGCTGATGGAAAGATTGTCTATCGCATTGGCTGAAATGAGCTCTGTTTTTCTCATTAAACGTGGACTTATATTTTTAATGCTTCATTGAAATGTCGCGAAAGATTACCTTTGGCGCCCCACGCGACAAGAACACTAAGATGATTAAGTGACCTATCACGTGACCTTCTACTAGTTTACGAGGTTCCTGGTCTTTTTCTTCTTTTCTTTTAAATTGAACCGCAGTAAAACATCTTTTATTATAAGTTTTGTCTAACTTACAGTGAGCAGATAACCCTTCGCTTGTAGTGAGTAGAAAAGTGACGCTGCCTTTGCTTGACGTTTTCGATGAGTTGGCTTGGCTCGTCTATATCGACAGAATAACGACGCTGGGGGTCAGCTGGCCATGACGTCGCCATGCATACTTGGGGGAAAAACGCGGTACAAATATAAGAAAGGTCTGTACAACAACGCAGACTTATTGTACCAGCTTTTTATTTTCAAGAGTGGTCGAAAAGATCAAAGCATAGGTAGGTTAACCACAGTTACACCCACTCCTGTGAAAGCAGATTGATGGGTGGCTTTCACAATTTGCAAGTCGGGCTATCGGCATCGCATTCACTTCCCAGCGTTGCCGCAGGAGGGACTCTTTTTTATTTAAAGGCTGCTCAGATCGAAAGATTCTCCTTACAAAATATCCACGAGGTTTTGGAAGTAACCATGCACTGTAGGTGTAAACACTGCCGAGGGTGAGCTTTTCGTTGCGCCATAAGAGAACTAGGTCCTTAAATATCGGTTAATTGTCAGTCCCTTTAACTAACGCTAATGGGTGTTCGTGTAATTGGCTCTTGGCTGTTTTACGTTTTTGACGTTATAACTCTATCGACTTTTTTCCCGTTCGTTCAAGCTCGTGTGCAGCGCCTACCACTTAATTTTTTATCTCAGAACGAGCAGTGACATCGCAACACGCCAAAGGCACGGCCTTAGAGATTATAGGACGACGCTCTGTCGCAACAACGGGACTGTTTCAATCTCGAAGGTCATACAAAGCCTTTGTATGACCTTCGCGTGCTATAAAGTACAGCGATTAGTAAAAATATGTTCCTTGCATCACATTTGCATTCCAGCCGGACTCTGCCATCGCGAAGCAACCCTGCTTTGTCGAATATGGCTATAGGGATGGCCTTCGCTAAGTATTTTGCATTCCGAATCGGATCGGCCAACGGCGCCTCGTGTGATGACTGTGGCAGCGAGGAGACTCTTCAACACCTTCTCTGTGACTGTCCTCGCTACAATTTACAGAGAGGATCGCTCGCAATCGCGATAGCGCGCTCTGACCAAAGACCTCTAACAGAGGAACTTATTTTACAATGCCGACGCCACAAGCCATCGCAGCGGAGGGCGACGAGGGCGCTGTTGCAGTTTTTAAGGGCAACAGAACTAGACAAGCGACTGAAGCCTGAACTGATGTTCATAGTGCTGCAAGTGCTACTGCGCTGTGCGGTGACGGTATGCCGTGACAGTGATCGATCGTGATTGCATGTCTATGCTCCTTTCTTGATCTATACTTTGCTATCACTTTACCTCCCCCTCCCATCACTCCCCAGCGTAGGGTGGCAAACCGGATCATCCCATCTGGTTAACCTCCCTGCCTTTCCCCTTCCCATTCTCTCTCTCTCTCTCTCTCTCATCGTCACTTCCGGACACCTTTTCCTCTAATTGTAACACGGAAGTGTTCCTGAATTTAGTCTTCCCTCCTCAAGTTGCCGAGGGAACTGCGGATCGAACGCCAGGTCTGCCGGTAGAAACATTTAAATGAGCTTGACGAAGTCGGGTCGAATCCGATTGAAGGGCCGAAATGCAGTTTATCAGGTAGAGTCGGGGGTGGAGTGACTCTTCCCGGACCGCGAGGAGGGCCGAGGGGAGGCGTGTGGTTGACTCACGGGACCAGCGTGGGCGAAATGGGTCACTCGAATTTCTGGTACTACCTGGCCGTGTCGAATCCATGGAACGCTGATCTATTCCGATGCGAATCCACGCTGATTTCCATTACTAAGGGTGGCATCGCTTGGGGCTTCTGATGACACGAGGTATTAATTTTTTCACTAATCTCCATATAGCTTCTAGAGCGAGAGAGAGGGGGGTAGGGAGGGAAGTGACTAGGATAAGTCAATGAGATTAACCCCACTGAGCCCCGTCGGCTGCTCTCTATAGAAAGCCCCTATGTGTTACCCGTAGGCTTCCTTTCAGACATTTCTGAAAGAGATGGATGGCTATACCGGAAATGAAAAGCTGGATGGGGAGGGAGGGGGGGGGGGCGGCACTCGTATTGAGAAATTTCTGGATGGTTGCCGTTCCAGATACTCATCAGTCAAGCCAACAACTCGGCAATGCATGCAACGGCGGTTCAACATCGCTTCAACCTCGATTCAACCTCGGTTCAACAACATCGGGGAAAAGGACCACTCGGACACGCGCTTAGCCCTCGCGGGCTTCGAATGCGCCAAGAATTTCCAACGCCCTTGGGCGTGGCAAGCTCGAACGTGAGAGGCACGTTGTTATCGGGGCCCTCAAGCCTTGGTTCAACGTTGGAGTGCGCTCTCATAGTTATCTGAGAAGTCTGGAATCGCGTGAGACGGAGTTAATTGGCGTCGCCTGACTGTGCTGTTACTATTTACCGAAGCACGTGAGAACAAAAGTTTGCTCGGCCTTCCTATCGCTTTCTTTAAGTCTCGCTCGAAGTGGTGGTGGCTCGCAAAGAGCAATCGCGGAAGGCATCGCGTGAACGACGCCCTTCTATGTGAAGTGTGTCAACGTCGCCATTATCAAGTGCACTTCACATTTATACCTCTCGCTTGTTTTTCTTTTTTAATTAAGTCGAAGTGCTTTATTTTGCTTCACATAATCATGGTTATACAGATATTTGGACCGATAGCCGGGGGAGGCTAGTTCCCAGTCCAGTGTCAAATTATAACAGACAGGTCAGGTGCAGATTTTACTGCATAGTATTCCGGAACACGTCATGAGTTATACAGACAAGGCTTTCCTTTCTCATTCTTTTTGTCGTCGCACTCTTTGTCCAGGACGCCCGACTCCTGGTCCATTTCACTGTCAACGGCCGGTTGATTCCTTGCTTCGCTATCTTTCATTTCAGTCTCTTGGTTATGCAATGCCTGTTTTCTTTGTTGTTTTTTTCCTGTTAACTTCAAGGGGGCAATTTCTTTGCTTGAACGTCGCCATATCTTGCCATGGTCAAGATGGCAGCTGCCACCTGCTCTTGCCCGCGTCACCCTATCGCAGCTCGTTTCTTTCTGTCTCCTGAATAGTTTCTCGCTAATGACATCTTCGAATACTAACTGAAGAGTGTTACGGCAATGCCAAGACGGTATGCTCTAATGTTGTGGGATGACGCAAGACCACATTCCCGCTGAATTACGATAATAATTGGGCCATAATAGCGATACCTAAGCTTCGTTATCACCGCTTGAAGCCGGCATCATTCTCGCGGTATAGAACATATAGTTGCTCTCTTGCACGACTAAAGTACAGTTACAATCATACTTCACCTTAACACGCCTCGAGCGCTTTTTTTTTTCTTCTTCTACTGGGGACGGTAGCGAAAATTTGCGGCTGGGAAGCTTTGAGCTTTGCTAGCTAAATGCGTCTTTCCTCCAAAGCATTTAACGTTCGCCCCTCACAGCCTGCGTTTGTTAAGTTGGGACGCTATAAATGTGTTTTCATTCTTCGGTTTAAGCTTGACGGTGGCTGTGTGCTGCAGTGCTGGGGCGCACTGGAACGACCCGTAGAAGATTCCGTAAGTTGGCCAACTGGAAACTTGGCAGTGAGCTCGTACACTCACCGTGGGTAGCACGTGCAGAGGACTGGACCAGCTGGACAACCGCCCGTTATCAGAACTAAAGGCTTTAGGCCAGCACTCCCAAACGACATCCGCGCTGAAGGCCTTACTCGCGTTATTAAGGTTCCTGCGGTCCACGGGGCTAAACGATAGACTTTAAGAACGCCTCCCCCTGCCGCTCTGTAGTGTACGTGGTTTGTTTGTGCTCGATCGTCACTCTCTCTGTCTCGCCCGTCAGCTCCCTTTCTCTTTTTATCCCCCTTCACTCTTCCGCCCATGCAGGGTAGCCAACCAGAACTACCTCTGGTTAACCTCCCTGCCTTTCTATGCATCTCTCTCTCTCTCTCTCTCTCTCTCTCTCTCTCTCTCTCTCTCTCCACTTCGCTACAGTTTCATATAGGGCGTGCCGGCTTTTTCTTAATAATGTCGGTGGTTCAATAGCACTGTGTCCTAGCCTGTGAACGCTTCCTGTAAAGATCAGTTAAATGTACTACGTTCCCAAGATTATTATTGCATTATACCGACCACACAGATAAATCTTGACGTTTAGAGTATATACGCTTCTCCAAAACTTTAAGGGTCATGCCGACATTGCATGAATTAGGAGTATCCACACTTATATTTTGTATAAACATAAAAATGTTTTAATAATTTCCTTTGTTACAGTGTCATAAAGGGATTTGACTGGTAGGAACTAGAGGCTTAGAGAGCCTAATCATTGTTTTTTACACATAAATCACCCATGGCAAGTTATAGCTCCGAGATGGTCGACTGAAGCTGCAATGACGAAGTTCGGACCACTCCATGCTCCGCCCATCATGTCCAGGCGGGCTTACGCCTGCAATGCTGGCTGAGCAGACGACACTAATGCCAAATTTTCCCCTCACAATTTTAGTTGCGAACTTCGACGAATAATTAAACAGCACTAAGAAAGACGAGGTCTGGGGATTATTAGAGACAAAGATAAGACACACGCGGACGCGCGTCCGCGAACTCAACTATCAGAGCAATGAACCAATTAAAACCCGGACCAGGACCTTAATTGATTGATGGGAAACCGTCAGTGCATTCTCTTACTCGCGTCGCGTCTTGGTGTATGGCTTCTCTCCGACAATTGCGGCTGATGCATTCGCTGCTGGCACACAGCATATACGTGACCTTTCGCAGCTGTACTTCTCTCAATCACGACTGCAACTCGAGCTTGGGCAAAAAAAAAAAAAATTTGAAAGCCTGCGGCTAATGATGATCCTCTGAATTCCATTGTAACAAACAAACCGCGACGCGATAAACGTCGGTGTGGGTGGCACGTGGGGCCCTTTTGTAGCAGCTTTTTTTTTCCTTTTTTTTTTGGCTGACAAACTGCTGCGACTGCTTGTGTAAAAAAGTGCGCGCATAGCTTTCCTTAGCCCAAAAATACGGCGACACATTATAGCGAAGATGAATGCCGTGGACCTTTTCGCGCCGCCGGAGGCACCTGCCTCAGGATTGTTTTTCTTTACCAGAAGTGTACAGCAGCCGCACATGCCAGTGTCGAACACGTGCTTCCGTTGGAGGAGGAGGAGGAGGAGGAGGAGGAGGAGGAGGAGGTGAAATAAAGAGAGAAGGCAGGGATGTTAACAAGAAATGCGTCTGGTTGGCTACCCTACTCTGGGGGACGGGAAAGAGGGAATTGAAAGATAAGATAGAGGGAGTGAGGGGAGGGGAGGAGGGCCACGGTGAGTTCACGCAAGCTAGCGGAGGGCCTTGCTTCCATTGGATTATTTAAGTACAACAAGCAGGTGCCTGCCATGGTGTGGTGTTGAACGTGGCCTCATCGCTACGTGATGCATAGCCTCCAAGACCAGACGGTGAACCTGCAGGTGCCACCCCATCTCAAAGGCCATGGGCGGTGATGCCGCGCAGCACACCAATGTTGCTCGCTTCAGCTGCGAAAAAAGAAAAAAAAAAGAGAAAGCTTGATAAGCATTTGCTGAAGACGAGTTGCTTGTCCGTCCAGAATGAATACATTGCGGTCTAAATGCATGAGACTAAACCTGGCAACGTTACAGAACGTTTCTTGCCACAGAAACAACCTTATTGCGCTAGAGTTAACAAATATGTGACGTCATAGTGTAGCTGAGGTTTGAGCGCGGCATGCCCTTCAATTACTTTGCTCGAACGCAACCTTTTTACTTCCGATTGGAATACAAACATAGTTTCGAAGAAATTTTGTACCTGTCTCGACTGATTCACGGTTTCTTCGGCAGCGTTCCTTTTAACACACTGTGAAGGAATGACGCGAAACAGTAGATCTGTTAAAACGTGCCCGCCCGACATCGTCGCGTGTCAACGACAATAAGGCGAGCAGACCGGACTTGGCGTCTCATGACGAACTTTTGCGCGCCAGCGCTATGTAAAGGAGAACGAGGGTGGAGCTAGCGTCGAATAAATTGATCTAAGCACGCGATGACGCTTGTCACTTTCGCAACCCACCCTTCCCTTCAAACGTGCACGGTCATCACAGTCATCGTGCCTTGGGACATTCCCGAACACAAGTCGGCATACCAACTCACGATTCACACTCATTTCACAGTCTATAGTGTGAGAACTAGAGAGGCGAATGGTGCGAGTTGACGGGAGTATGAATGTGAGTGAGTGTACAGGTGAGTATCAGTAGGTGAGTGCGAGGTTAGCGCCGGTGAATGTGAGTGGGGCGCCAGCTCGAATAGACACGAGTGGAAGCATGGCCTCCGAGAGCTCGATCTCGGAAGCCATGCTGTAAGTCAGCGAGTGTGAGTGGACTTAGGTATGAAAGGAAAGTGAGTGAGCGCAGATGACTGGTGAGTTGACATCAGTACGAACGCGAGTGAATGCCAACGAGAAGGTGAGCAGGTGCGAGTATGTACAGTCGCGGACAGAATATTACGGACCATGAAATCTAAGAAAAAGCTCAATATCTCCGCAACCTCACAACGCAATCTGGTATTTGCATTTTGGACCTCGACTAGAATATGCTAACAACGTTCTCGTGGGCAGTTTTACTGGTTACTGCTACAGGCTGCTCAGTAATTGAACGTTTTCGGAGATAACGTGGTCCATTTTATTCTGTCCGCGACTGTACGTGATCGAGTTGGTATCGCAAGCGTCAGTGGACGTGAAGATGAGCCTGATTGAGAGCCATTGAGGTGAACAAGGGCTGGTAGAAATGCGGAGTGAGTTCCGATGAGTGTGAGTGGACGTGATTGTTAGTGCGAGGGAGTGTTCACTTGTTCTGAGGACCCTGCGAAGCGGGCTCATGCGCTGTAGGCCCAGCTCTAGGAAACATTTTCGGAGTATTGAAGATTTCAGAGTACTTAAAGGCCTATGGTCGGCCTTTTTATTTATTTATTTTTTGTCTGTGAGAACCACGAGCCTGTGGCCTTGCGTTGGCGTGTCACTTTCTGATGACCAATATTTTAGGCTTTAGATCTGTCGTAGTTGTATTCTTTTCTTCGTTGTTTGTTTGAAACTTTTTGTTTGGGGAACGTCTGTCATTTGAGAGGAAAGGAGTAGTAGCCAGCGCCGCGTAGAGGCACCAACTTCTCCTTAAATAAATTAGGAAAAAAAACGAAGCTATATGGAACACAGTATAAAAAAAAACAAGAAAAACAAATTGTAGGGTTTGACGTGCCGAAACAACACACTGGGTTATGTGGAATGCCGTAGCGGGGGACTCCGCATTAATTTCGACCACGTGGGGTTCGTTAACGTTAAAAAAATCTAAGGACACAGGCATATTTCGCGTCGTAACTTGCACCTTGATGCTTTCTTTATTCTTTTCCTTCCTCCTTCCCCTTCTTTCTCTTCCCTTTCTCCCTTCCCCCAGTGCAGGGTAGCCAACCAGACTATTGACTGGTTAACATCCCTGCCTTCCTGTATTCTTCTCTCCCCCCCCCCCCTCCTTCCTTCCTCCTTTTTTTATTTCTTTCTTTTTTGGTCATTGGACAGCTTGGCGAACGTTTAACTGGGGCGCCCTGTTTAACCAAACGGACATGTCTATCAGAAGGAAAAGTCGCCTACGAGATGGCTATGGAGGCAATTCGCGATTATTCATTTTCTTAGTCGTTCGCGCATGCGCTGTTCGAACCGGACGCTCGCAGTTCGAGAACCCCCCTCAACACCTCGGCGCCGTCTGCTGGTGGCGCGATGTTTATACCTTTCCTCCTTTAAACGAGAAACTCTAGAGAGAGATGGCCGCTTCGGGGAATACAAACGAACACAAAAGTGCAGCAGCGTTCACAGGATTGCCGGCTACACATTTCGCTGTCGCCTCGAATCTTCTCTGCGCTTCTGTCTTTTCTTTTTTTTCTTTCTGTCTCTCCCTCTATTCGTTTCCTCCTTCGTTTATCTGCGCGCGGGGTGCAAGCGGATTTGGTCGCTGCCTCGGCATCGACGCTTCTGCCACGGCATCGACGCTTCTTGGCGTCTTCTGCTTCTTTTTGGCGTCTTCTGCTGCTTTTTGGAGTCGTCTGCTGCTATTGCCGGTGAATGGCGACCGAGCGCTTTCTCAATCTCCCAACGGCAACTTCTCCCGCGAGGCGTCACCATTTTCTTTTTATTTCTTCCTTTCGTTCTTGCTTGCTCTCTCGTTTCCTCTCTCTTTACAGTTTTTTCAGGCTGTCCTTGGGTCTTTCGCGAGCGTTCTCGAATTTCTCGCGATATGTCGTCGCGACAATCCTCCTCCCATTTCACTTCGCCGATCCGTCGGTTGTCGGTCGGGAAGCGGTTTCTTCGCCGCAAGTCGTCGATGTAGAACAGGACGCCGCGCGGTGTCGTTACACTCGAGCGTTTCTTTTTCTCCACCTCCACCTTTCTTGTACTTCGTATATTCACATTCTACTTGGCCCTTCTTCTTCGCACCTCGCGCTCTCCTTCTTCTTCTTCACGACTTCTCGTTCATAGTGCTTCTTCTTCACATCTTCGCCATTACGCCACCGTTTTCGCAACTTCACATTAACTGGGCTGGAACTAAGGGCTCCACCCTACGAGGACGGCGCCCCACCTCATTAACAATAAACATTGTTTCTCTCTCTCTCTCTCTTCGCATTCGTCTTCTTCTTGGTTATCTCCACATACTTCCTTCTTCACATCGTCATATTCTCCTTCTACTTCCACTGCATCCTTCTTCACTGCATGACAACATTCTTTTTGCTTTAGATCCTCCGGCTTCGTGTTCATTCTTCTTCACAGCTTCTCAGTCTTCTTTTCTTTTTCTATTTCTTTCTTTCTTTCTTTCTTTCTTTCTTTCTTTCTTTCTTTCTTTCTTTCTTTCTTTCTTTCTTTCTTTCTTTCTTTCTTTCTTTTAAACGCGAGGTCGGCTGCACGGAGTCGGAAAGCGATAAGAGAGACTACGCCGTGCGAAACGGGTGTGTTTGTGCCGGGCGACGGCGCATCCTGCGGCCTGCAGAGTTTTTATGGCCCGGCCGGCGCGTACCTGTCGGCGCTTTCCGGTCCGCGTGTGTATGCATTGCACGCGCGTCTGTGTGCGTGTAAGTGCGTGCCGAACTGGCAGGCTCGTAAAAGGAAGCGCCGACAATAGAGGGGGAAGTGCCGGAACCGAGAGGAGCTGTACGTTTGAGAAGCGACTTCGCGCAGTATATAGTGCTGGCAGAGCGGGTGTACACTGACGCTGCAGTGTGCCTATCTGAACGGCTGTTACAGGGCTGGAACGAAGATCGACTGAAGCAGTTTTATTTTCCCGAATGAAGGTATCGGCCAAGTGATCGAAACTGTAGCAGTCAACTTCCGATACGTCTGTTTTGCCATGCCGTGAGGGTGCTCTTAAGAAAATGTATTGCGTGTGTGTCTGGTGAAATTTTGATGCTCCTTCACAATAAGCTCTATCAAGTTTTTTCTTAGAGTTTGTTCGTGGATTTCCTTCTGAGCACGTGATGTGTTTCAAAAGGGAATTTGGCTAAAGTGTGTATGGTTGGCACACGACGTGCGAGTCTCTTTTGTGTTTAAAACGGGCTCCTGATTTGTGCACATGAGAATTTCTGTTCAGTGGTTGATTTCTCTCGTTGTGAGTAATGCGCTTTAGAGAAATTTCTGCCAAACTGTGCAGTAATAATTTTTGCAAGAAAGAAGGCAAACAAACAATAAAAAGAAAATAAATTTTTAGACAATTGGAGGACGCTTAAACTTCGCCTGTAAGAGTGGAACGCGATTGCATTAAAAGATCTCCGACTGCTTCTCACGCTTCTCGGCAGCTGCAGCTTATGTAACCGCAATGTTTACTGCGAAACGCTGGTGGTGAACGATATGTACGTACTCGAGCTTTCTGGTAGAAACGCGACCTCTTGCGTGGGCCTACCCCGGAGGTAGAACACAGCCGCCCCGGAAAAATGCATCATTTTTCAGGTTTGAGCTCTGTTATTGTTTCGCACTTTTAATATTTAAGTCCGACAATAGTTAACATAGACGGCATTCGCTGTCGGTGTTTTGTTTCATGGCATTTGTTTGTGGGCTGTCACTCTCAAAATTCCGAGGAATAACTTTGTCAAGCGTGGAGACAAGGTATGAACAACTTCAGCGATAGAGTGGTGTGGCAATATAACTCGCATATACCGCACGTCGCATAGGAAGGCGTTGCATATACATATACCTAACTACACACGGAAATTTTCGCTCATGGACAACTCCGCCGACGCCGACACCGGATTTTCAGCGACACAAAGCTATAGTGGTAAAAAGTTTGGAGACGTTTCATCGCCCGGTTTTTCGTCAAGCAGCCGCGCCACAACTATAGGATACGAGCACCTGACCTCTACAGCGCAAACCCAGCACCTTATCACAACGCCACGTCGGAACGCGGCAGTCACTGCATGTTTTACCTGGTGACTAACAATGTACACTGTTCACGCGGCGCCTTATCTTTTGCGCATTGAAAATGCGAGTGAACTTTCGCAGTCTACGTCTAGGAACTAGAATATTGGCTGCCACCTTAAAGAACAGTGCTGTCGGCGCTTGTGGCCAGCTTCTTGAACGCGGAGAGGACATTGTAGAAAGAAAACACTTTGCTCAAAGCCACAGTGGCCACAACTGAAAGTAATTTTTTATTGTCGGAATTGTTAGTGCTTGAGATCAGATGGGCCGATCCCTAACTCAGTAAGAGAAGCCGTCTTTCTAGATGTATGTCATTGTGCGGAAGGCCGACAGCTGGTAAAGTACCGATATGTACCGTCAGCGCAGCTGAGATCGCCCACAGAGTAGTCTTTAAGCTTCCGACACGGGCGGCACAGATGCACAGCCTCGAAGGTGCATGCTAGCCTGTAACGCGTATCCTTGGAATGTGTTGGTACGAGCCAAACTCGGGGATAGATCTGCGTCTCCTTAGAGGACTTGATGTAGACAGTCTGCATGCAGACCCGTCGGCAGGACTTGTCCATAGGCCTACAGCAAAGAATGCCGACAAAGAGTGTAAAACAATCTATAAGGAATCGATGAAGAGTCTTCGGAAATTTGCGTACAGACATTCGTTACGTGACAAGCGAGAGAAAGTGGAAGACCATAAGTGCTTAGACTGTCCGTGGACCAGTCTATATGATTTTTCTGTCGACAATAACTAAGTGCATTGTCATAAGTCTTTGGACTGTCTATAAACTACTCTGTTCAATTCGTTTATGCACAGTATATGCAACTTATTCATAGACACTCTGCCAACAATATAAACAAGTGTGAACGGACTTTCCGTGGAGCATCTAAAGAAAGTTTTTGCAAAGGTCGGATCAGCCAATTTGGCCAAGCGATCGTTTGGCACTATGTCTCATTTCGGAGGAATCTTGGAATGGTTATATACGGGGCTCCATTTTTCGATAGACCTGTCGCTTAATCTAGAAAGGCGAACGCCTGCCAACGTACGCGGCCGCGTCCTTCTTTCGCCGCCCGCCTCGCCACTGCAACTTTCCGTCCCCGTTTCTCTTTCCCCAGTGTAGGGTAGCCAACCGGGCTCAGTCCTGGTTAACCTCCCTACCTTTCATTTATCATTTGCTCTCTCTCTCTCTCTCTCCAGTATGCACTCGGTCGCTCTGCTACTCCTCTCGTGCGCCCCCTGCTTTGGACCATATCGAGACCGCCGCCATATAGCGTACGCAGCAGCGCCTTATAAGTGTCCGCGTAGTGTGCCCATTACTTTATCTCTGCTCGCTCTGCGCTCAGCGCCGCGGCCAGCGAGCAGCCTTGGAGAGCAAGCTGGCGTTCTTCACCTTGAGAGTGGACCAACCGAAGGCCCCGGTGTAAGCCGAGGTGCCCGCGATCGTCTCCTATACAGCCTCGTGTGTATGTGTTCTACGTGAATGTAGCGCGCATCTATGTGTGCGATCATCTACGCCGCGGGCCTTTCTTCCGTCTATGTATTCCCGTCGCATCACGCGATCATACCGCAGGAAGGCTTCCGTGGCCGGGCCATGCGTGTTGCTGCCGAGTCCCGGACTGCCTTGTGTCGTCAAAGGATTAAACATTAAGATTGCTATACTGATGTCGGCGCGAGGACGTTGTAAAACCGGCCCTTTCTCTTTCTCTCACTCTCTCTCTCTTCAAAAGTTTGTCCCTGTGCAGAGTGTAATACACGTGTAACGTATTCAATGTTAAACTCTAACGGTTAGTTAGACCTCAGAGCAAACCTTTTCGACGACTCTGCAGTGGACGCACGGCACCCGATATATGCGTTTCTGTAGCTGTGTTGATGCCTTCGGAAAAGCAGGCATAGAGAACTGTAACGCTGGAGGAACAAATGGGAGATCAACGTAAACGCCGGCTATCAGCAGAAAAAACGTCGCGATATAGCTTCGTTTACGTGAATGCGGCAGCAGCCTGTCGGAAAGAGGCAACGCACACACACGCACGCACGCGCACACGCACACGCACGCACGCACACGCACGTACGCACACACACACACACACACACACACACAAACACAAACACACACACAAACACAATATAGGCTTCGCATGCCATAGTGGGGGACTCAAGATTAACTTCCATCGCGAGGGGGTTCTTTACCGTACGCCCAAATACAACTGAGCGAGAGAGGGGAGGGGGAGGTAAAGTAACAAAGTAGAGATAAAGAAAGAAAGGAGCATAGACACACAATCACAATCGGTCACTGTCACCGCAGCGTAGGTAAGCCGCAGCGTAGGGTAGCAAACCGGATCTTTTTCTCTGGTTAATCTCCCTGCCTTTCCCTTTTCCTCTGTCTCTATCTCTCTCTACAACTGAGCGGGCATGTTTTTTTAGCATTGTGCCCCGATCGAAATGCGGCAGCCACCACCGGGGATCGAACCTGCGACGTCGTGCTCAGAGGCAGAGCGCCGGACTCACTGAGCTTTTACCGCGGCGGAGCCCTTGTTCACTTTGATTTCTGGCCTAATCGTGCAACGTTGTCAAATGCGTCGAATTGCTCCGCGCAGTTCACCGATTGCAAGGCCGTTTCGTCCCGTGTTATTTTAGAGAGAGGGGTGAAAGGGGAGAGAGAGAGAGAGAGAGAGAGAGAGAGAGAGAGAGAGAGAGAGAGAGGGAGGCAGGGAGAGGCATACGAATTCTTTAATGGAGGCTGGAGATGTTTACCTCGCGATATGCTATATAGCGTATACACTACACCAGATTACGAGCCTTTCTCAGGCACTGTACTCAAACATGCGAATAAACGGACAATGAAACCACATAAAGCACAACGGAAATTAATGGTTATGTGTAATTGAAATGCAGAAATAATGGGGTAAAGCGAAATGAAAGCAGATGAGGTAGCAACTTGCTGCAGGTGGGCGTTATCTTTTCGTCAATTTTCATTACCCTTTACCTTACGATATATATGTCTACATTTCAATTAAACGTAACAGTTACCTTTCCCTATACTTTATCTCGCTTAGTTGACCGTTTCTCCGTATGGTAGTGACTAAAAACAAGAAACAAAAAAACAGACAGACAGACAGAGAAATAGAGAGAGAGAGAGAGAGAGAGAGAGAGAGAGAGAGAGAGAGAGAGAGAGAGATTTAGCCCCTCGAGTCCTCTATTCTCGTCGCTGGTGGCCTCGACCACACCTCTCAGCTACTTGTTACTGTGTGCAGGTTTCTGCGCATGTGTACTATGCATGTGCGAAATGCGTCCTTCCGTAAGTCAACGTGCTTCGGGTTAATTCGCGTTTGACACGCAATAGCATGTTTCCCGTTCCTCTGAGCGCGCGCACACTATTATGTATTAAAACGTGCTTTCAGCCGAATATGCGTCGCGCAATGTTTTCGTTTTCCCGCTCGCCCGACTACTTCTCGGTACGTTTTCCCTACTTATTAATACCCCTGTTTACTCCGATCTGGTCGCCTTCTTCAAGGTCCCGCTGCCTCTGAGGAGGAGGGCAAGGTTGTCGTTGATTCGCACGGTGGACCGCTGCTATAGCCGGAGATAGCATGCGCAGTGGGCGCTTTCTCTAGTGGCGTGACCAAATAAGGAGATATTGACATCAAGAAGTGGTGTCTGCCATACTCCTGTTTCTCATGAGAAACACGTATGCGTCACAAGTCGCTGGACATCACGAAGACGATATAAACACAACGCAAGATGATGTAAACAGAACAAATACTCGGTGCTCAAAATGAAACTGTAGCGAGAGAGAGAGAGAGAGAGACCGCAGCTGTGTTGCGATCACAGTGTAGATACTTAAAACTCAATATTGACGCCTATCGCTCCTTCGAAACGAAAATGAACTGGTACACCGTGCAATGCCACACGGCGGCCGCATTTCAATGGGGGCGAAATGCGAAAACACCCGTGGTACTTAGATTTAGGTGCACGTTAAAGAACCCCAGGCGGTCAAAATTTCCGGAGTCCTCCACTACGCCGTGCCTCATAATCACAAATTGGTTTTGGCACGTACAAACCCATAACTTTTTTTTTTTTGCAATGCCAGGCCGAGCAGTGCCGTAGTGACTTAACTATCGCCACGCGCGCAAAAGTACATCACAAGGACAACAGAAACGCATCATAAAGTGGCATAAACACAGCATGTGCACGGTGCACAACGTGTCTATTGGATGGATGGATACAACTTTCTTGTACGTCCGGCAAGGTTTAACGCGACCCAGGCTCAGGTCTCCCACGGAGGAACGTCAAGGCCCTGCCTCAACGCCGCCTCACGGGCTTGCTGGACTGCCCACGTCTGGATTCCGAGGTCTGAGCTGCGCAGAGCGGCGGCCCACCTCGACGACAGGGTCTCCGGAGTAACTGCCATCCCTCCTATAACTACATTGCACTCCCACAGCATGTGTTTGAGTGTTGCTGGTCCTTCCTGGCACAATTTGCACGTGTCGTCCTGATGCTTATCTGGGAAGATACGTTTGAGACGGAATGAATTAGGGAACGTGTTTGTCTGGAGTTGTCGCCAGGCGACGGCCTGCCTCCTGTTCAATTTGGGACTCGGCGGTGGGTATATCCTCCTGGCGTTCAAATATGCACTGGTGATGTCGTTGTATCTTGTGAGCCTGTCCCGTTCTGCTCGAGAAGCGTTCGCTATCGTGCGAGAGGCGTTGCCCTGTTCGGCGCGGCGGGTCATGTCTCGCGCCGTCCGGTGCGCCGTCTCGTTTAGGTTCGGGAGCGCGTCGCCTTCCGTGGTGACGTGCGCGGGGAACCATATGATCCTCGAGCTCGCGGTTTTGGATCTGCCCGCTTTGGCTAGAATGGACATGGCTTCCTTGGAAATTCGACCTTTGGCATAATTCTTTACTGCCGTTTGCGAGTCACTTAGTACGACTTCACATTCCTGTTCTGTGAGGGCCAGCGCAATCGCTACTTCCTCCGCTATTTCTGAGTGTTTGGTGTATACACTGCATGTGGTTCTGATTTTTGATTCTGCGTCTATGACTACGGCGGTGTATTTTTGGCCGTTCGAATATTCGGCTGCGTCGACAAAGCGCACGTTTCCCTCCCTGCCGAATGAACGGAGCAGAGCCTCGGCTCTTGCCTTTCGTCTACCTCGGTTGTAATCGGGGTGCACGTTTCTTGGGATGGTTGCCACCGTAATGGTGTCTCTGATTTTGTTGGGGATTTGCATTTTCTGGCCGTGCTGGTTGTGGTACGTTATGCCGAGCGTGTTCATAATGTGTCTTCCCGTCGTGGTGGTCGACAGGCGTTCGAGCTGCGAGATGCGTTGTGCTTCGGCTATTTCTTCTGTGGTGTTGTATATGCCCAGCTGAGTCAGGAGACAGGAGACAGGAGAAGAAAAAACGTAGCTTGAAATTTCACACGCATTGTACAGGGCAACATCTGTCGCCGAAAGATGGAGACTTGAAGTGATCAACCCTTGCAAAAATAATCCGTGATATATATGCGGTTGCCTCTCAACAGGTATACTATCGAAACACAACAAAGGCACACGCAATTAAACATCTGTAATATAATATAATATAATAACTATATTTTTTTTTCTGTAAAGGTTAACTGTAATCGAACAGGAGAAGCCACAGGTTGGAGTCAACGTTGTTGTAATGACGAAGATAATAAGTCTCCTTGTCGAAATGGTGGTTCCTGTGTGAGGCGTTCCTTGTTCGTGCAGTCATCACGAGCGGTACTGGGATTTAAAACGCAAAATGTCGCAACAGCGCAAAAATTGACATATGTATGCTGTTTCGACTGTAAGTCGTCGTCGTCGTCGTCGTCGTCGTTGTCGTCGTTGTTGTTGTAGCGGCAAAACTGTGTCAAAAATGTAAGCTTTGACTGCCAATGAGGCCAGTGTCCCATAATCATAGCTAGAAACAAAGTACTAAACAAGAGAAAAATGTAGACAGAGAAATAACACCTTCTACAATAGGTCAAAAGACGAAGCAACCCAGACTGCATACTTAGAGAGTGACATAAAGTTGCAAATGTGTGCATCTCACGCGCATTGCAAAGCCAGAACATGACCTGAGATATGGCATGGGTAGCCTCTAATAATGCTGAAATTGCCGAGTTCACTGCAAAATATATAAAAAGTCATTGACGTGAACAACTTCTTACGGCGTTATAGCGAGAGTTAAAAATAAAGAAACATAACAAGCAATAAATGTTATTCAATCAATCAATCAATCAATCAATCAATCAATCAATCAATCAATCAATCAATCACACCTAAGCAATAATATGTCACTGACACGCGAGAAATTCACCATAACGTTGCAATGTGACAAAAAAGAAAAAAGAAAGCTTGACGAGAACTTCTCAAGAAACAAGAGCCATGTGTCTATTCGCAAAAATATCGTGCACGGCTATCACAGATTATCTTTACATACAGCGACATGGAACATGGACAGAACAAAGAAAGCGTTGGCAACGCCTTTTGCGGGAGGAACTTTCTCGTTTTAAATCAAACTTTTTTTTTTTTGATCTCGTATTCCTCAAGATGGAGTAACTTCACTCCGATTGGCAGCGATCATGCGCTGTGAACGAGCGCCGTCAGCCGAGCCATTTTGTTGGACAATGTAGCAGCCAAGGCGACGTCACCCGAGCCGGTGAATATTAATCAGCAAGCAGCAGAATTAAGAAATGTCCCTCAGGCGCGCTTCACTACGAAAATGACAAAATATTTGCCGTATTCTAGAATTTCGTATAGGCAAGTTGGTTAACACCGATGGAAAGGAAAGGAAAGGAAAGGAAAGGAAAGGAAAGGAAACTAACACCGATGGAAAGGAAACAGAAAAGGTATCCGACTTTGCCTTGGAGTCCCTCAGCCAGCGTTAAACAAGAAAGTGCTCTACGAAGCTGAGTCACGCCCTCTACGACTTCAGGCTTCCGAGGCTCTGATGATCCAGCTACTACGATTGAGTGAGTCTACGCCCGGGAGAGCCCTCTTACGACGTATAGGTAACAGGCCGCGCTCACATTTTTATGCAGCATTGAACACGCTTCGCGTATTAGGATTGCGCTGCTCGGGATCGAGGGAAAGGTTCGAACCACCCTGGACATTCGAGGACATCACATGCAACTTAAGTGTACCACGATTGCAATCAAAGAGCTGCATTCCATCTGCAGAAGCCAAGTCATTAGTCCTGGAACACCTGAACACCTGAATCACCTACAAGTATACACAGATGGCTCTGTCAAGGCAGACGAAGACCGCTGTGCAGCTGCATACTACATTCCCTCTCTCAGATATACGTGGTCTGGGCGTCTGGATTGTATAGCCTCGTCGACAGTTGTGGAAGGCGTAGCGACAGCTTCTGCTCTGCGCAAATTAAAGACTTTGCCTCCGCAGAATGTGGTTGTCCTTACGGACTCAAAGGCCGCATTACAACAAGTATACCGTGGTTTGCCATCCCTCAGGTTCCCACGCAAATCCCTAGCCATCGTGAAAGAACTCAACAGCAAAGGCTTCACAGTAAAATTTCAGTGGATTCCCTCCCACATTGGTATCTCAGGAAACGAAAAAGCTGATGCGCTTGCATACGCAGCACTCTATCATCCTCCCAAAATCAAGGCTCCAAAGAGTAACAACGTGCAAAAATCTGAAATTCGAAATCACTTTGCGTCGCTTTGGGTTCCACCGCATATGCCCTGCGTAACCAAGAGATTGCACCGAGAGGAAGCCTCACTTCTATATCGTATAAGGACAGGATCTGCTAACACACCGGCCTGGTTATTTAAAACGGGGCGACTCAATTCTCCGAACTGTACGGCATGCAACGAGACGGGAGACATTGAGCACTTTTTGTGGTCCTGCCAGCAATTCCAAGATGAAAGAGACACTCTCCTGAAGAATTTGCAAAACAAGGACCTCCCGCATACGCGCCTGCAACACCTTATATTTCCCGAGGGATCAGTGATGGCCCGCAAAGAAACTTCACGTCTCCTGATCGAATTCTTAAGAGACACTGGGTTGATGGACATATGGTGAAACCCATCAGTGGTATTGTGCGAGACGCTCGGGCGGAGCAATTGCCGGCCTTGTTCGCCAGGCTAAACCCGCCTGTTGCTACAATTCACCACCACCACCACCACCACCAGGAAACGCTCTGCATTGCTGAACTAATTGAACTTTAATGCGAAGCATTCTGCTCCGAGTCCACCCACTTTCGTGGTGGGCGAGCCTGTCTCTCCGTTTTCGTGGACCGATCCCGGTGGTAGTGCAGTCTACGTCTAATTATGTTCCACAGGGAAGCGGTTGAGTACGGGCACTGTAGACCGGGTATGTGCCACCGGGTTTTAGTTTGCTTTCAATCCTATAACTTGCTACTACAAGCATTTTCTTTTACTTATTGCAAGTGTAAACGCCCCTGCAGCCTACAATATCTACGTAACCGTTCGCCACACAATATAGTTACTTCGTATACGTACAACCGCTTTCCACACATCATGAACGCTTCGCATTACGCAGACGTCAACTACACTTTAGTCTGCCAAGTTTTTTTATCCATGAATTAGAATTATGCATGCGGCACGTTTTCCTGTTTCCTGTTCATTCGATCGTTTATAGATTTCACCCGACTACTGCGCGACGGGTTGTCGGGGAAAAACCAGACTTGTTTGCGAAATTACGCCAGATTTGTTAAGCTTCTAGCGAATGTAGCGTCTCAGCGCCTCATTTCGACACGCAGCCTTTCCTCCCTTGTCTTTCATACATTCTTCGGGAACTCGCCGGAAAGTTCTGGAAAGGAGAGAAGGAAGAGACAAAACAAAGAAAAGCAATGTATCTGTTGACTCACGCAAATGTCACGAAGTTCGCACGACCGCGTCGCGCTGGCATATGCGCTTCTGGCGACGCCGAACAAAGAACGATCCGCTCTGTCTGTGTGTGTGTGTGTGTATGCGCATGTTTATGCGCGACGATCTGCTAAGACGTCGGGGAGAGAGCTGTGAGCGCGACAGTTCGTCATATGACATTTCGCGACGCTAAATCTGCATATGCTACGTGCCATACACTCGGCCGTCGATCGCCATTTTCGGTTCCTTCCGTGGTCGATCTTATAGCAGTTCCATCCCTTGCTCCTATAGAGACACACACGCTGGTGAGCTTTCTCCGATTGCACACTACTTGCACACTTCTTGAAGTCCACTATACTTGGACGGCGAGGGCTTCTATGGCGCATTCGTATACTTTTATAAGTCCGTGAAACATTGAGTGCTTGAGCTTCTCGTTGTCGTTACACAAGCGATAATAGCAGTGCAGTGACGCAGCAGAGATGGTGGGACGTACACGTGACACCTCGAGAAAGAGTGAGAGAAAAGAGGGAAAGCAGGATGCCTCGCTCGGTGTCTTCGTGCAACAGCTGCTCGTGAGCCCGTGTCACAACGCGCAGCTCTCTCTCTCTCTCTCTCTCTCTCTCTCTCTCTATTGGCTTTGTACTGCAGGAAAGCTGCTCTGCAGTGCAGATGAGGCGGCGGCGAGGATGCCGGCACACGTCACAAACGGAACGAGAGCCGAAACACAAAAGGCCGCTAACTAGTTTTCGTTGTTTATTTTCTTTCCCCGCTTATATAGGCGTGCGCACTCCGGGAGACCGCAGCGTAATCGACGTCTGGGCGTTGGTATACGGCACAGCCCTCCCGCTGTGCTGACCGCTGTCTGGCCTGGAAATCGCCTCCTACACGTGCCGGCTGTTACCTAAATGAAGACGTCGTTGAGCCTCGCGTTGTCTTTTCCACGCGGCCCTTTTCGAAGGGATCGTGTTCCGGCCTTTACAAACCCTTTGGTCACATTATCCGCCCCGTGCGAGAAGCTCGAACTCTGTGAGGTTCGTCTCAGTGTTTTCGTTTAAGCTGTTGTGTTTTTCTTTCCACTGAAACGGGCGACTGTTCGGTAGTTTGCACCGATACCCTCACGCGATTACATTCGTGCTGCTAATGCGGAGATGATTCGTGTGCATTGGGTTGCAAAGCGTACCATTACGTGCATACGCTCAGCTTGCACGGGTTTTACGTGGATTGCTCTCGTAAACGTCGCCACATAACTTGAAAGGACGGCAGTTATGCGAGAGCCTCGGCGATGACACGACGGCCATTTTTGAGAACTTGCGGTGACGTGCATGGATGGATAAAAAGGATGCTCAACATGCAATGCAGGAAAAATGGTGTCGGTTGTGGCCCTTTAAGGCAGTGGAAAGGCCTTAGCACGGTCACTCGGTTGCGTTTTTAGAGAAGGAGTGTAAGAGAAGCACGGGGGAGGGAAGGGAATGGCTTGATCGGGAGCGCTATGACCATCCAGCAAGTTCGAGGAGCATGTCGGCCGCCATAGAGCTACTCTCTTCTTTCTCCTTTTATTCCCTTTACCCCTTTCCCCAGCACAGGGTAGCCAGCCGGTATTTACACTGGCTAGTCTTTCCTTCCATTTTGTCTCTCTCTCTTTCCTTCCATTCTCTCTCTCTCTCTCTCTCTCTCTGTCTCTGAGAGTTTCATCGATTTCTGAGAGGCCTGTAGGGTAGCCAACCGGGCGCGACCTCGGTTTAACCTCCCTGCCTTTCAGTCTCTTCTCTCTCTCTCTCTCTCTCTGTCTCTCTCATGTCTTGTTCTCAGTTCATGTCTCTGTCTCTCTCATTCGTTCGCATTTGCATGCTTTTCGAGTGCAGTACTCATTTTCGGCGTCGATACCATCTCGTCTGCGTCTCCTCTCCTCCGTCTAGCTCGCAAATGCGACACAGGCAAGTGCAACCCACGACCCTGCAACGCGCGACACAATGACGTATCCCCACGTCGCTGTGCACCACCGCTGGGATTAGGATGACCGTCGCCGAACCATCCCAGCGCTCCCCGCGAAGCCCCTTAGCGGAGAGATAGCGATGAGCGGCGCGCAAGCCGGCGCTTTCCCATCTCGTCGCGATGGCGCCCGTTTAAGCGAGCGCAGGAGCGCACGGGCAGCTGACGCCGCAACAAAAGGCCGGCCCGACGTCCGCGGTGCCAGGCCAGCGGCTCCCGTGCCAAAGGGGGGGCTCCCAGCGCGTCCAGTTCCATGGCGTGGCTGCCTCAAACCTCCCCCGCCATCGGCCATTGTCCGCGAACAGCGAGGCACAAAAGTGGTGTCCGCTTTCTGCCCTATCTTTGCTTTTTCTCTTCGCTTTTCGACAGTGTGCACCCGACTGGACGTGGGTCCGCGGTGGCTGGCCGGGGTGATTCAGTGGACGGCGTCGGCGGTCCAGAGACATAAAGAGTGGGTGGACGCCCGGGACCCCCTTGTGCACTGCAGCCTGGCTGTCACGTGGCTTGAGCGCTGCTGCGTGGAGGTGAGGTCGTTCATCGAAGGGAGAGATATATAAAGTGAGAGAGAGGGGGAGGGAGAGACCGGTGGACCAGTTCCTTTTCCTAAGCTCCCACCTATACACCGCCCTTTCCTGCAGGGAGCCCTGAAAGCCCTGCATGCGCATTATTCGGCAGCCTTTAACAAATCACAGCTGCCTTTTTCTTTCTTTCTTTTTATTTATTTGTTTTCGTCTGATACTTTGCCATGCTCTCTCTCTCTAGTAGTTTTTGTGACTCTTATTTCTGTACTCGCTATGCAGCCCGGGGAGACGCTCTTTATGAGTCACAGTGTTCAGTATTCTGCTTTCACGAGAAGACAAGAGTGCGTACGTGCATGCGCACGTTTCCGCTCGCACGTGCATGCAGGTCGAGCCAATTAAAACACGTACGCAAACCTCGCCAGCTGAAGCGGGGTCGCCAGCTGCCGCGACCGCAGTGCCACCTCGTGTTCGGCCAAGCTCAGCTTTAGCCGCTTGTGCGCCACTAAACCACATTTAACTAACTAACTAACTAACTAACAAGTACCGCCTCACTCTCTGAGTCAAGTCCTGTGCCGCCTTCCAAAGGACGTGCCGTTCAAACGACTCCGCATATCGTCCTCATGCCGCTTTGCTTTCGCCATCTCCGGCTTCGGAGAGCAGCTGGCGGCGAAAAGAAAAAGAAGCAGTGAGGGACGCGTTGCAGAGCAGCACTGACGGCCTTGAGGGGAATTCCGATACGTCGCATGCGTATGAAGCATTTTGAGAAGATCGGATCGTCTCCGCTGTCCCGGGCATTCGAAAAACGCTTATGTATACGGTATCCCGGGTCGGTGCAAAGCGCCCATTTCGGCGACGCTATCTCTGTGTTTGCTCTTTCCTTTAAACCTGCACGATACTGAATTGGGCCGCATTATCAACGGGCGCACTCTAGGAGGTGTGTCTTTTAGTTCTTGCTGATTGGAGCAGCCGTTGCGAGTGTGCCCGCGGTACCAGTGTACCAGGCGTTGTGCTTTTTGTGCTGGCTACTGCGCCAAACAAAAGTATCACCAAAAGGGATCTATCTGTTATGAATGCAGGCCCAGGGGGCGCTGATCTTGCTAGATGCTTGGAGTCGAAGTGTTCTTATGTCAATAGTCGACGTCATTACTTCAAGGCAAAGGAAGAACGCTGACTCGCTGAGCACTGGGGAGCAGTTAAAATCGCGAGAATGTGTTGTTACCGGTTCCAGTGTGGTCTGACAGGGGGTGTACTTGGAGGCGTCATGTAGTTTATACGAAGTACCTCTAGCTGATGCTTTAACACCACAAACATTGTCCGTCCTTACTCGCGCTGTAATTTCACGCCAAAGTCACACTTCTGAAGCGCTTGAGCAAGGACTCATTAATCATTCAGCAAGGGGCTGCGTAGCTAGAGGTTTTGCAGCGGCGTATGAGTCTCAGTGAGTTGGTACCTCGGTAAACCGTCCAGCGAACACGATGAAGTACCGAAGGACGAGACACTGTGACTCATCTTTCTGCAATTCAGCTGACGGTTCATCATCACTGGATAGCAAGCCTTCCAAATTGCTGTCAACGTGGCATAACATGTCAACGTGCCACAACATGGGCTATATTGTTAATGCCCAACAGCGTGATTGGCCTTCTGGCATTAAAACACAGTGATGCACATCTGACACCATCGCTTCGGATGGCTGTGCAGCTGTAGCTGCGAATAGCCATTTGGTTGAAGGGGACTTGATCGCCCTGGGATGCCACCAATTTCATTTTGTAATCACACAGCGAGCATATAGTCTTTAAGTCTAACCACACGGCACCCGTCCTTCCCTTCGCTTTCTATAACTGGGCTTGACGAGGCCTTCTGAGCTGGGCTGTCGCTTGGCTGCCCGAGTAGTGTTTACCTTTTAACCCGTGAGCCACCCCTGGGGCACGGGTCTACTTCGCTTCATAAAAAGTGTAAGCCCATAATGCAGTGCATTGAACATCAACAGCCTTTCGAAGACTTGTAATGAGTATATCGTGTACTATAATCGCACATACATTTTAGACAAGACCTAGCCCTCGTAGATACAGGTAGCTGCAATATCCTACGGGCAGTTTTGAGGCAAGTCCCTCACGCGTGTTCATATACCTTCGCGTTCGTGTAACCGTCGTCTGCTCCGCAGCGTGGTTAAGCGTAAGCGACACTAAATGTTCCCAGCTTTAGTCGTTCCTGTACGTTTCGAATCGCTGTGACGGCACTCTTTCTGCCGAGTGACGACGTCGTTCTCTGCCTGACGTCTGCTCGGGACGCCTCCTCTCCCCCGCGCTCCGCCGCGTACACGCTCATGACGATCTGCTTCGTCTTCTGTCGCTCCAGGCGAGCTCCTTCCTCCTCGCCCCACCGCGCTCTGCTGCTGTCTCCGAGAGCTCCGCGAGTACGATGTGCACGTCGTCTGCGAGAGTTCAGACTCGCCACGGTTTCTCCATCAAGCCTTCTCTTGGCCCCGCCACAAAACCCCTCCGTCTTCTTCGCAGCCGGAGCGAGCTATTATTTACACGGTCCTCGCTCTCGCCCGCCTCGAGTTAAGCCTCGAGAGGCTGCAAGCGCCCACACTACCCCCCGCCGTGCTGCTCGGGCAGAGAGAGAAGCATATATGCTCCGGCTGTTGCATGCATGCCTTTCTTGTCGTCGGCTGCATGGGTCTCTCTCCTCGCCCCCCCCCCCCCCCCCCCTCCTGAAGTGGCTGCTGCTGGCGTGGAATGAATGCTCCGTGCGCACATGGTCGCCAGGGCGAACGTGCATGTCACTGCCTGCAAACGGAGTGGGCACGCCACGACGTGCAAGTTCCCGAGACGTCTGTCATCGGGCGAGGAGTTTTACCAGTCGTGGCCGTTATGTTTGTAAGACCTTTCCAGCGAGAGCTATCTGGGCGTCGCCATAAGGCCCACAGGATTGTTGTGAACACGCGTGTACTCTCAACCCTCCCCCCCCCCCCCCCCCCCCGCACATAAGCTGCAGAAGTGACAGACTGCTCTCTTTGTGCTCATGCGCAACATTCGAGAGAGGAGGTGATCGTGGTCTCTCCGATGGAATGGAACGGAACTACCATCGTGATATTGCCAATGTAAACATGCGGGAAACCCCGTCACAGAGGTCTTCCATCGTCGCCGCTGTAATCGCGCCAGTTAACGCAGCTTCACGTGGCATCGAAAGGTTTCCTTGAGTGGTGCTGCGCAGTTGTCTTCGTTAATTGCAGTTTACGTTCTCGGCGAAAACGCCACGCCCTCCTCGTTACTCCCGCGATAGAAACTTCAATTGCAGATCGCACCTGTTCCTGTGTGCGAGGACATAGCTTCTTTCTTTCTTCCTTTTCTTTCCTTTTTCCTTTTTTCATCTCGCTGTAGCGTAATTTCGTGTATCCTGGTCACGCTACCTATGGTGATGCGTGACGACCGCTATAACATTGGTACTCCGCGCCCTGTGTGTGACGAGGGTAGCGGGTAATCGCCGAGGAACAGGCCACAGCGCAGACGACACCCCGTTCCCGCCGCAGAGGCCGAGTTGAGGCTTCACGGCGTTCCGCTGCTGCACACGAGGTTGCAGGATCGAATCCCAGCCACTGTAGTTTACAACAATCCCATGGGAAGGGAATACAAAAATGATTCTGCCCCTATATGAGAGAGAGAGAGAAGGGAAGACGGAAAGGCAGGGAGGTTAACCAGACTGAGTCCAGTTTGCTACCCTACACGTGGGGAGGGGAATGGGGAGTGAAAGAGGAAGAGAGAGAACTTAAGTGTAGGATGTCTATAGTCGGGCACTCAAGTCTGTTGCCCTCAGGTAGCGAAAAAGTGCTCGAATGGCTTTCTGGGCCAATGAACTGTGAGGCCAGGCTCCCAAGATCTTCGCTTCCGTAAATGGCCTGTCATCCAGTCTATTTAAGGCACACTGGAGAGTCTCACGTTGATTATCGAAGCGAGAACAGTGGCACAGAAGGTGACTGATGGTCTCTTCACACTTGCACTTAGCGCACATTGGTGAATCCGCCATTCCAATACGGTAGCTGTAGGAGTTGGTGAATGCTACTCCTACCCACAGCCGACACAGCAGTGTTGTATACGTATACCGCTATCCGGGGTCGAATGTTTCGAATGCCCATCGCATTTGAGATACCCCGAAAGTCCAAACTTAATCTCCAGCCATGCACTTGTGCGTTTGTTATAGTCCCGCGTTGTGGCCTTCGTCAGACAGTCAAACCAACCGAGGCGTTTCTGTGACGAGGCTGAACGACCTGTCCTTGGTACAGAGCTTCTGTGGCAAACTCGTGAAAAGGATCGAAAGAAGGAGTTCTTCAGACGCTACGCATTGTAATTTTTCGTTATGGGACACGCTAATTTTCAAGCTTGGGAGAGTTGCTAAAACGTTTTGAAGAGGCATGACCCATAAACAAGGCAACAACAGTAGAAACTCCTGAACGCGTGGAAGGCGTCATGCAGCGCTTTGTACGCGACAGTCAGCCAAACGTTCGATGGGTTCTACCGCGGCTGTCAAACGCACTCGAGTTGACAGGTAAGCTAGGTCAGACTTCAGACTAACGTATTGGCTCCAACGCCACACTGCAATTGTGTTGCCGGGGGTAGATGTGGACTCGGAGTGCTAGTAGCATTGCTACGTGAGCTCTATGAGCTCTGCGCAAGCTGCATGTTCGAGTTCATTTTATGCGAAGCATATTACGAGGGCTCAACCCAGCTCCTCAGGCGCGGCGGTGACCATGAAATCACGTGACACCGTGACGTCACGACAGAGGAGAAGTGGCTTTGGCTCAACTCTTGCAAGACGGGCTGGGTGGGAATCGAACCAGGGTCTCCGGAGTGTGGGACGGAGACGCTACCACTGAGCCACGAGTACAACGCTTCAAAGCGGTACAAAAGCGCCTCTAGTGAATGCGGTGTTGCCTTAGAAACGCGCTGTTTGTAAGGCGTGCGTCTCTTGCTCAGGCGCACATTTCGTTGCCGCGCCGAACGCTGCTTTGCTCGACGCTCACCGCGTCCAATGCGGGGCGCGTAGTCGCTGCCCTGTAGCCCATTGTCTTACACCCCTTGGCGGGTCGACGGGAACGCTGTCGCGTTCCACTCTTGAAGGCGAAGAAGTAATGCATGAGTTGTTTCTTCGTCTAGCCGAACCAAATATAGCCAAGCAACAGCAGTTCACCAGGCTAAACAGTGGTTCAACAACTAAAATAAAGGCTAGTATGCTTCGCATCCTGGGCTTAACCTTACCTAAGCCACAGCCATTTTTTTTAGGTCCCGCTATGGTCTTCGATTCGATTGCAACTTAGAAAGTGTCAGTGCGCGTGAAGTGCGACGTCAAGCGAACAACATTGACAAAAAGGCGCGTGGCATTTCGACTCGATGCTATAGGTTTACGTGGCATCGACAACGAATTATCGAAAGTGAAATTTCAGAAGCAGTTCCCGACAGGTGTTTCTGCTCTCTGTAGGCGCGAACTCTTGTGCAAACCCGAGAGCCATTTCAGTTCTTTGTGCCATCCGATGACGTCGTCGTGGAGCGCAGATGAGTCGCGCAGCCGAGCGACAAATTGAGATTATCCGTACGCAGCGTACTCTATCGTAGCCTTGGCTCTGGTCCCACCACACTCGTTCCCAATGTTGCTTCGTTTTTTTTTTCGAGCTCTCTCCCTCAGGAAACTTTTCGCTAGTCACTTTTATGACGTTGGCCGGTCGGCGCTGTTTTACATCTCCCAGAGCAAACGCCAGGGACGCTCTTGCACTGTCGTTTCCCTCGACGTTCCCTGGGCGCGGCTCCTATGTACACGCGACAAGCGAGCCTATAAGGGCCGGTCATATATCAACCCAAACGCGTAGTTCTTCGCCCCGGCCATCTCCCAAAGATCCGGCCCGGGCACAGCGCGCACTCTCCAGTGCTCCACGGCCCATATAGCCCTGCAAGAAGAGAGACGAGCAGGCGGCGTACAGCTGAGAATGTTCTCGGCTCGCGTACTTGCGTGGGTCCCATCAGTCAACACGGCGGCCGCGCGAGCGAAAGCCTGCAGGGACCAAAGAGTCTCTCTCACTCACTCTCTCTCGCCATCTCGAACGAGGGGCGGAGACCCCTAGTCGGCGATCCTTCTTCGCGTATGCAAGCACTTCTCAAAGTGCCAGCGCGTCCCCGTAAGTCTATACAACAGCCGCCCGACTCCTTCTTTTCCTCCCTAGCACACACACACCCCTGCCGCCTGGCGCCTTCTTGGCTTCGATCCATTGGCCCCGCGACCGAGCGCCGGGCATGCCCTTTCGCTTCCTCGAACCCTTCGAAGCCAGCGTGTGCAATGCGCTCGCACTGGGGCCTGCGCCGAGTGAAAGCATCGGCAGCTGTTTCCAACTGCAACTCGGCGTCGAGGAATGCCGGTCGACATGGAGCGGTGTTTGCTAGAACATTTCTGTATGTGTGTGCGTGGGCAGGTGTGGGGAAGGGGGGGGGGGGCACAGTTTGAGAATTGCAGAGCTTCGACGCTGCGAAAAGGGAGTCTGGTCGCCTTTGACCCGCGGTGTCGTACGCCTATTTCGTGCACCTCCTCACCGAGTTACTCGCACGAAAGGTGCACTTCGTTAGAGGTTCGCCCCCCCCCCCATCCCCCCCCCGCCTTCCCATTATTTCGGCGTTGTAGGCGTGTGTTTGGCGAGGAAAGGAAGCGCGCTGAAAATGGGTAGAAGGTAGTGACGTCGCTTCCAGAGCGAACGGCGTTGTTTAGACGCGTTGGACATGAGGAGAACTGATGGCAGCGCTAAAAAGGACGAACACACGGGCAAAAGGCGACACGTATACGACGAGGAAACGAGGCCTTTTTAGCGCTACCATCAGTTTTAAAGAATGCGTCACCAACTAGCCCAGCACCAATTTCTATGGACATGAGGAGGGGCTGCGAAAATCACGCGGTGAGCAACTTACTAAAGAAGATTCGCATGAGTGGCTGAACGGGCCTGATTGGTAATATTGCATCTTTGGTTAGCAGCGCGAAGAGCTACGTGGGAGATAAGAGGTGTGTTTGATCCGCACCGATGGCACCGGCTGTTGGCATCTCAGCGCGGCCACCAGCTGTTGGAACCTCAGTGCTGACGCCCGTTATTGCAACTGGGCCGCAAGCCCCAAGGGTAGCGTTGGCCTGGCGGCCTGGGGCACACTGGAAGCATCCGAAGGTCCCAGCAAAGCATGAGGCGACTGCTAACAGAACAACTTGTTTATTCTAGCATCGCAAAGAGCGGGCGGTCAGGTCGACCGAAGTAGAGAGACGGGAGAGCACGTTACTCAACAGCAGAAATCGGAGCCTCTCTCCTGGCGTCCGGGGGCAGCTGCTCTTATACTCTTGCCGTCGCGGGCAAGAAGGAAGGTCACGAGATGACACCACGTGACAGCGGCGACGGACGGACTGAGAGACATGTTGGAACAAGGAGGTGACGCATCAGACGGGCCGGCGCCGGTCAGACCTCCTCGCTTCACACTGGGGGAGCTCCTCTCCCCGGCTGCCGCGCTTTGACAAGCGTGGGCACACACACACACACGCACACACAAAGACACGTGGCACTGAACATGCCGGGACGCGCTCGGCGGGGAATGCGTCGCGGCCGCTCCGAACGGGCCAAAATGTCCGCCGCTTTGAACGAAGCCCCGCCGTCCGTTGAATCCGCGCCGGCTACACCGCGCGTCATAGGCGAAACGTAACAGGTGGCAGGAAAGAGCACTGACTTTCAACAGTTTTCTTATTGCGCACATAAACCACACTTAAGTACCACGCCATGGCCCAACAGAAGGTACAGAGGGGTGACACGTGTTCGGAACTTTGCTTCCAACAAACGACATACCAATCATGTGTCTAAATATTGCGCTTCTTTATTGCACAGTGACAACAAAGGGGCACTTACATAGCGCTTTCCAGACTCTTGAATTTCGTACGCTTAAATAATCTCTCTAGTTTGTTTTCGTGACGACTAATAATTTGTGTGCCTTCGAATATAGGTCTGGAATAATTGCCTGCAGAAAAGAAACAAAAAAGAAAGAAAGAAAGAAAAAAACAAAAGATACCTGCAGAACCAACCATAAGAAACGCTTTGTTGCTTGCCCAGTAGGTGTTGTTTACAACATTGCCCTTTCCTGCGGCCGCGAATAGATTGGTCAGACGGGACGCTGTATCAATGAACGATTAAAGGAGAACAACAGTAATGTTTTTAACTGCGTTTCTGTCCATCTCGGCATCCCTTGCCGAGGCCATCATTGCAGACCCATAGTCCAAGGAACACAAATCATCAGTCGCCACAAAAACAAAATCGATAGATTATTGAAGCGTATGAAATTCACGAGTATAGAGAGCGCTGTGTAAGTGTCCCTTCATTGTCACTGTGCGATAAAGTCAAATATTTAGACACGCGATCTGTGCGTCGTCTGTTGGAAGCAAAGCTCGGAACACGTGTCACCAATCTGTGCCTTCTGTTGTGCTATAGCATGGTACTTAAGCGTGACTTATACGCACAGTAAAATTTTTTGTAAGTCGGCGCTCTTTCATGTCACTTCTCTCACTTCCCATGTGGTTCGTCGCGCTGCTGACCAAAGATGCCGAGAAAGATGGCGCTGGAAATTTCTTTGGAAGGTAGCAGTGATCCTAAATGAATAATGGAAAGGAAAAAAAAAGAATAACAATGACGGGAGGAGCTTTTCAAGAACATTTCAAGAACATAGCGGCAGTTCTTTTCTGCCAACATATTTCCCCACATTGCGTGAGAAATTTCAGAGCGCTGACACTTAAAAATTATGGGACCGCTCACGACCGATTCGTCGAGAAGACAACCACAAGCAGTGTTGCCAGAATGTGTGGGTTTGGTGGTGGTGGGGGGGGGGGGAGAACAGGGGTAGCTTTGTCTCCTTAGATCCAATGTCATACTGGAATATTTAGCACGGTATAGCTGAGTCAGTAATCAGTGCTTTCAGACTTGAACCCGGAATGACCAAATGGCTCCTTTCGCTCTATTTCGTGCCGATTAATACCATATATATAGGCGAGTCACTATTCGGTCCAGTTAGAGAGTGCAAAAGTGTGGAAGGGAATCGCTGCAACAGTTCGGCCTCTGTGCTGTGGTTGACCCAAGGACTGCGGGGGAGGTTGAATGCAGGTGGTGTACAATTCGCTGTCTGCGGTGGCTGCGTCCAGGGCCAAAGAGCACACAAAAGAAAGCGCTATGTAAGGTTACCGTAATATGGCCAGACCAGCCAACAGTCTACGAGCGGTTATTTATATGTACTATAATTTCTACACGTCACTTGCACAGTTTATTCACGAATACAGGCTGCGCGTATTTATTTTACCATAACATGTCGTATAGCAAGCCGTCCGCGGTCAAAGAATAATAAGTTGGCGTGTATAGCGTGTGAAATCAGTTAAAAGGAAAGAAAGAAAGTCTCAGTTTCGCCCGAAAGGGAAAGCATCGATTGCGGTAGCAAATTAGTAGACAGCTATACGAAGTAAGCGCAGTAGACTTATCGGCTGTATAAACTTGTAAACGCTCACTTACTAACTAAATTAAACAAGCAGGGTGTCACGCGCGCACAAGCAAACATTAACATATCTCACTCGATGACCGCGGAAACTCGCTGTCAAAACGCTGGAGTGAGGAAGAGCGGCAGCGGCAGCGAGCGAATTGACCTCCCCGCTGCCTCTCGCTTCAACGCGATCCAAGCGGCGAAAATACAGCGCGCACGAAGCTGTGAGCCTTCGGCGCTCCTATATAGGCTCTGTACTCACCGCAGATCGCTTTCACGGTAGGGCACGCGCGGCTACACTATACGCGGCAGCGGCCAGAGTAGAAGGCCCCCTCCCCTTCCTTCCCCCTGGTGTCTAGCTCGCCACAAAAGACGGCGCGCTTCCTCCCCGCTTTCCTCCCTTGCATGCGCGAGACTGAGCCGCCATCGTCGGCCCACCATCGCACACTTGAGCGCCTGTGATTCGGACTGAGTGACCGACTGATATCTCCAGTGGACTTTCTCTTCTTTTCATCTTTCCGTCCCCCTTTCCCTTTCCCCAGTGTAGGGTAGCCAACCGGGCTCAGTCCTGGTTAACCTCCCTACCTTTCTTTTATCATTTTCTCTCTCTCTCTCTCTTCACTCGCACACACAGCATATACGGCGCCCGGCGACGGTGTTATAGCCCTTGGCCTTTATACAGAACATCACAGCAACGGCGACGGTAGAAATGCGCCTGGATGTGTATACATATAAATGCTATCGCAATACTAGAAAAGAAATGAAAGAAAGCTATTGCGCCTGGATTTCGGCGCACGTTAGTATAAGCCTGACGTGATCGCAGTACATAGGGTGCCTGAAGGGCCCGGTCCCTCGTAGCTCCGCTTTGGGCCAAATAAATAAATCGCCAAGTCAAACAATCGATCCTTTCTCTCCGTAGACTCTGCATCTGATCACAGCGCGAAGCACCCCCCCCCCCCCCCCCACAGCCAGGCCCTCAGAGAAGCGCCTAGCTCATCCACTCGGTAACTTTTCGCATCTTCATACCACTCGCGTTATTTCGAGCTCACGCTTGAGCTCCCTCGCTCAAGGAAGACCCCCGGGCAGTGACTTCGAACGTTCTCACCGATGAGCTCGCTCCCTTCTTCACGGCCCAGCCCGGCCAATTCTAGCGTAGCCCTTGTGCGAAGAGACGGCTATGGCCGTCTCGGTTTTAGCCCGTCGCCGCGCTCGCACCGCCCAAGCAGTCTGCGTGCGGCCATTTGTGCATGCGTGCCTGGCTCGCAGGACTCGGCTGGCACTTGTCCGAGCAGGGAACCCGAGCATGCCCTCGCTTGGAGCGCTGCCACGGACGCCGTGTAGAAGTCGTTGTCGGTGGACGTCCTGCTGCCTCTTTCACTTCGTTCAGTCGCGTGTTTATTTTTCTTCTCTCCGCCCCGCGAGAGACTCGTAAGGAAAAAAAAAAGAAGACCCGTTGAAGAGATGTTACCTCACGCCGGCGTAACGCAAACGCAATGACGTGGACAACGAACTGCCTCGGTGTCGTTGTTCATGGAAGAAAAAGGGAGAGAGAGAGAGGGGGAAGAAAGAAAAGAACAATGAGAAGGCAAATAAAGGATGGGGTATGCGCCAGAAGAGGACTCTCGGCGAAAGGTGCAGTGTTGCCCGGAAGTATACTACAGAAGCGGCGCGCTCGCTCGGTGATATTCCACGCGCCACTCGGTGCCATTCCGAGCCTGTGCAGTGCGCAATCGACTCTTGCTTGGCATTTGCATCGTGTAGGGCACTTTTTTTTTTTGGCGGGGGGGGGGAGAGGGGGGGAGGAGACGCATTTTGGGACCTGCACTGCGGTGTTTGCCGCTTGACGCTTCGCCAAAGACGCGGCGCTGAACGTCGCTTGCGACGACAGCGATCGGCAGCAAACGCGCGTGCAGGACCCGGATTGCGCGGGGCACTGGTTTGCACAATAGGACCAACGCATCTGTTTATATCGCGAACTCTCGGATTCGTCTCGGTCCTCGCTTCCGCTATTCCCGTCACCACTTTTGTTGGCACTTGCTTGTCATTGCTATAGGGTGCACGTCGGGAAATGCGTAATCATGGTTTTGTGCCAGCCTTCTGCCTAAATATGCTCATTCCCGAGGGGAGAGAGAGAGAGAATCAACTTTTGTGCTGAGCCCTTAGTGATGGTTGGTGCGCGCTGGCACCAGATGGGGTGGAACCTTCTTCTCAGGTCCCATATGTGTCCAGCAGTTCCTGGCCCCTAGCCGCCAGCGCGAGCTGGGTCGGTAGGTCGGGGCTGTACAACAAGGTCTCCCATCGCTCGGGGGGGTTGGGGCCGGGGAGGGTGGGGGGTAGGGATGGTGGGGGGTTCTTGAGCTTAGTGCACTCTGCAAGGATGTGCGCTAGAGTGCCTTTTGACCGTCTGCAAAAAGGGCATGAAGTGTCATGCTCTGTTGGAAACAGAGCATGACACTTCATGCCCTTTTTGCAGACTAGGGGAGAAACAATACATTTGCTGAAAGTCGCACCGGGTCACAGTCGGTAATGAACAGTTGTCTCGGGTTGAGAAAGTGTGATACGAAATCAGAGACACGGCTTGGGCTGTGCTGCTGTGAACAATGTCAAATGGGCGCTGTCCAAATCCACGACTCAACGAGGGGGTGCTCCGAGTAAGAAAAAACAGATCTCGAATGCTACGCTTTTTTTACCTGCAAACGCCAGAACTGATTGCATGAGCCGCAAGTATACGCCAAGGGCGCCACGTATTCAGCACCACCTATTCCTCCATGTTGTGAATATCGAGTTGACCACGTGACCCAATCATAAAGGCTGCAGCAGCCATACGAGTCAATCAGATCTCACAAAATGGCGCATTCGACAATACTGCAGAATTTGACAATGACCAAATTAGCATCCCGGGCACGGACCACGGGAGATGCAAATGGGTGTGTTGGAATCTTTGTGTTTTTCATATATACATGCGTGGCATAATGACGCGTGAGAGTTCAAAGTTTTCTCGCCGCTTCTAGCCATCCGTTCTGGACGGCTGGGATGACTTCTGTATGCCATCTTCACGAGCAGAGTAAGGTGCATGCCGATGAAAGTTTCCCGAGGCACCCTTGACGCCTATGTTGTGGTCAATGTGTTGAAAATGCTGTGGCTGTGAGCAGCGGGTGTCTGAGTCACCATTCGTTTGAATGCATCTTTTTTGTGCTGTTGCAGGAGTAAATTGTGTAGTAACGGCTACAGATGCGAAAATAATGGCCGTGGCAAGGCGTTTATCAGTATCGTACACGGGGTGAACGCAGGGTGACGATATATTGAGATGTATCGCTGGTGAAGTTATCTATATAGGTACGGAAAATTGATAAATACTTTGGTGGACAGGTGATCGTGTGCATTTTAGTCTTAAATTGTTGCGCGGGAGACGTCGGCATCAATGGTGGTGCTTGCTACTCCTCGCTTAACAAGTGACAGAAAACACACTAGCGCTTGATTTGGCGAAGAGGTGCGATACGGGGTGTTTTCTCTAGTTTATACTTCTTTATGCCACCCCACCCCACCTTATCTCACCTCACCTCACCTCACCCCACCTCTGTGGGCTGCAATTCTGCGTTTGAAACATGCATTCTCTATTACTAATAGATTATGTTACTTAGTGCAATATTGTTAACTACTACAGCATATTGTGAAGTGCCATACGAATACTGTCCACCTCAATTACCAATGCATCTGACGTAGCTGAGCGCCATCTGTTACTAGCGAGATCTTTAACGAATCTGTACAAACTGAAACTTGTCCGGATGTCCGCGTATGAGTGCCCGGATAATGGCTCTTTCTTTTGGCTCAAGGACACTTGAAGGTTGCCGACAACGAGAGCTAAAAGCATTTCGTGCTGTAAAAAATCCGTAGCATATTTCATGGCATTTCTGAGCGCTTACAATCATAAATCGGAGGTCATGTTCATCATGATAGGCGAAAACGTTACGATAGTGGCATTCTTGCCCACGAACACGATATATATATATATATATATATATATATATATATATATATATATATATATATAGATAGATAGATAGATAGATAGATAGATAGATAGATAGATAGATAGATAGATAGATAGATAGATAGATAGATAGATAGATAGATAGATATACGTGCGTACCCACATGCTTTTGTCTTCACGGTTCGTTGAACGCCGCCTATCTAGCCTCAATTAAAGTGAAATGCTCTGACTTTACAAATATGTATGGCACCGAAAGAACGCTGACAACAGTGGAGAGAACACACTGAATCATTTAGAGTGCTACCCATCGATTTCGTAGGAAAAAAATGGCGCTAATGCTCTACAGATGTCATTTGAATAAGAAACAATTTAAAAAGCTCCATGTAGGGCGCATAACCGAAAAACAAAAGCAAACGTACAAAAAGAAAAGACTAATCATGCTACAAAACAAGGTTTATTTTTTTGTTAAAATATCGAAATGTTTACCTTCGCTTACTTCTTGCACTCGATGACTGTGTACCAAGTCAGAGTGATTGATAGTCGCTGGGAAAGAAAGAAAGAGAGCAATGTCAAATAAGCGGCAATGCATTTCATTTAGTGGTAATTTAATGGTAATGATGGGTTCCAGCACAGGGTCATGCTGTTGTGCTTGAAGAAGGTCATGTTGCTGTCCTTGCAAAAAAAAAAAAAAAAAGATGGTGATTAATTCCATGTCGAGGCATTGAACTCACCGTTTGCGTCTGCGCGTACATCGACACAAAGTAGCACTGACGCCCTTAGTGAAATCAAACAGTCCGTTCGCGTTAACGAGGGGGGCGAACGAACCTGAAACTGCGAAACCTGCATTGTGAACTGCGGCGGAAAGTTTCGCTGACGTCATTGCTACGTGTTTGAACGCTGCATACCTATACGAAGAGCCACTAAGGAGCAAATGTAGCAGGTCGAGTGAGACTGGTCAATATACTCTTCGAAAAGTCCGTTTTCATCCACTACAAAGGAAAACGTCGATTATTATTGCAACAAATGAAAGGTCACATTTTCTTTCTCTCACATTAAAGAAGAAATTCGCGCGGTATTTCAGCCTCGGTACACGTATATGTGACGTCACAGATCACCAAGCACGTTCTGGCATTTCGGCCCGTGTACAGTGCCTGAAAGTTTTCGAGACCACTGCTACACTGAGTCACTTATTCCACTGGAAATCGGTCTATTCTTTCTTTGAAGATTAACGATTAACAATAGGTTCGAGTAGGCGCCATGTAAATTCAACATGCCACGGCGAACTGGGGCTTCTATTCACGGGCCTCGCCATACTGTCGGCTTTTTTGAGCCAATCAGAGTCGCCGTAGCGGCCTTGTGGGCCAATAAGAGATAACAACACGACGTATTCGACCAGGTGGCCGCATTTTGACGATGTACAATATAGCACCCTGAACTTCGCAAGTTTTGATAACCGTTAGTGCACCATAATGACCCAAATACCAAAAAATATAATTTGAAATTAGCGATGTCGCACCGACCTACCGACGCCGGAGGGTTTCAGGGCGAAACTGAAAATTCGAAACTCACGCCTTCCTTTTCTTGCTTCAGTGTTAAAAACATTTTAGCGTGAAATTAATGTAAATAGCATATAAAATAATAAGTTCGCTGATTTAGGATGTCGCTTTAGTGTCTCCTTAAGGTTCAAGCAAACGAATAATAATGATCATCGTCGTTGGAGCAGGTGGTGGACCTTTTGTACGTGATTACAGCCAGAGCCGTACTATACTGCCAGTCTTGCGTTCTCGTCGCCGCTATCCACTGTCGTCGGGTCCGATTAAGAAAGCAGTTGGACCCGCCACTGTTGGTCAGCCGCTGGGGCCTTGTGCTGCTGAGCAAGAGGCCGCGGGTTCGATTCCCGACGCGACCGTCGCGCACCGATATTAGCATAATGCAAAAATGCTCGCGTATAGTGTGCTTTGGGCCCAAATTGGGGAACTCCACATGGTAAAAATTAACCCGGGCCTCCCACATGTAGGGAGTCCTTGATAAGCCGTGAGATAATTTGGAAGTTAGGCCCAACCGATCAGTCTGTAGCTTATCAATCAATCAATCAATCAATCAATCAATCAATCAATCAATCAATCGATCGATCGATCGATCGATCGATCGATCGATCAATTTTCCCTTCGCTTTACTTTCCGGCAATTTAATATTCTGGTGCTGGGCATTATCGAAGACCTTCTACAGGCTTTTCGCGTCCGTTCTTTCTTTTCCGAGCTGCGGCGCGCCAACTGGTCCCACATCCGTTCTAATGACGTCATAAATGCGCAGGAAAGTACACAAACAAGGGGCGTTGCAGCGTCCCTCTGAACACGGCGTGAAGTGGGACGCCCGTGTGTGTACTACGTGTGACTCCTCGCAAAACGTTGCATCAGTTACCGAATGCGCGCCCCTCGTGCTCTGCACATGCCGGGAAAAGCCCGCCGCATGCGAGGGCAGCCAGTTCGGCGAGCGTCTCGCGCCCCCAACCTTCGGCAATGCCGCACACGTGCACCGATGGCGTCACATCGTTGCGCCAAGGTTCACCGATTAAACGTTGCGAGCGGTCGCTGGAGTGCGGCTCGCTTCCGCAAACACGTACGCGTATGCATGCACGCGTTTCGCAACGAGCTCCTGACGCCATTCTATACCCAACTCGGAATAACAACCCTCGCAGAAATTTTCCCGACCCCGAGGTTCGTTTTCTTATTCGTTGACACAGCGTGTACAGTCGCGGAGAGAATAAAATGGACCACGGGATCTCCGAAAACGTTCCATTCCCGAGCAGCCTGTAGCAGTAACCAGTAAAACTGCCCACGACAATGTTGTTAGCATATTCTAGTCGAGGTCCAAAATGCAAATACCAGATGGCGTTGTGAGGTTGCGGAGATATTCAGCTTTTTCTTAGATTTCATGGTCCGTAATATTCTGTCCGCGACTGTACCTGTGGCGTCGCGTTCTTGCGCTTCGGCAAGGAATGACCGGAGGACAAACACAAGGACACAAACCAAACACCCCTCCCTACCTCGCCAAGAAAAAAAAAGAGAAGAATAAGGAACCGATGAAGCTTAATGTTGGTAGACTGATTGATTGACTAGTGAGTGAGTGGCAGGGGCGGATCTAGTTACGAAGGATGCTACAATGTTCCGGCACCCAGTACAAGTTTCTGTAATGATCTCTATCAGCGGCACAATCCCAAATATCGCCGATTTAATGGAGCGCGAGTTGTTCGTTCTTAACATGCCGTAAACTTGGCGCGCTTTGAAGAGCTGCTTCATGCAGAATCGCAGAATGTTGCCTTCTTTTACAATATATTCCACACGACGACAACCGCGGGATCCGAACTCACTGTTCCGCGATCACTAAGATATACAAGAAGACTATATACTACCTGCGTGTCAATGTCCGTGTTCATGCCTTGTGCGAAAAAAGTAATAATAATAAAAGGGGTGACTGATTGACTGAACAAAGTTTTCATTGTGCACTGCAGGTTAGCTTCCGTAAACTTAAGTACACACACATGTACCACTGTAGATTGACGTCATTGTTCTTGCCAGCGACAACAACCTTTTAATAACATTCCCGTTTGTTGGTTGCCTGCCCTTCGACAACGAACGTCTTCATATTTTTACATGTGCGTACGAGAGGCGGCAGTAAGCGGACGACAGGACGACTCCTCCCCCTGCCACTGCAATCCCTCTCCCCCCCCCCCCGCCCTCCCCCTTCCAAGAAAAAGAAACAGAAGAAAGAAGGAAAAGCACGATAAGCAATAAACGGAGCGTTGATTGATTGACAGAAAACACGCATTTCATTACGTTTCTTCTCTTTTTTTTAATTTAGTGCGCATTTTTCGCGAACCGATAATGGTGGCTAGTCAAGCATTCGACAGTGCCCTTGTCCCGGCCCATGTCAACGGTCGTGTGAGGAAAAAAGAAATGACATTGAAGAGTCGCTCGAATAATTGTTGGTAATAAATGATTCTTCGTCATTAAAAATTAAATTCTGGGGTTTTACATGCCGAAACCACGATCTGATTATGAGGCACGCCGTGGAGGTGGGACTCCGGTATAATTTTAACCACCTGGAGGAGGAGGGAAGAGAAAAGTAGAAGGCAGGGAGGTTAACCAGAATAACGTCCGGTTGGCTACCCTACACCGGGGGAATGGGAAAGGGGAAAACAAAGATCACAGGGAGAGAGAGGAGGGAAGGAAAGAAGGAAAGTTCGCTGACGCGTGTGGTCTTACAGAAATTGCATTAAAAGTCACAGATGGCCGCACAAACCCGTCGTCCTTAAGAAACACGACAGCGCTTTCACCTTAGGTTCCTAACGTGCATACAATGCATGGTGTCACAGGCTCTTTTGCATTTCGCCCCCATCGAAGTGCGGCAGCCGTGGCTGGCGTTTGATGCCACGAACGCGTGCCTGTGGCAGCGCAACGACATATAGCCATTATAAGCCACCACACCGGGTTCTTCACCATTGTTTAATGTCTGGTTGTTTAATTGCTACGTGCGTTCCCGTCTCATCCGTGGCACAGCGACTGTTTTCTTTCTTCCTTCCTTTTTCTTTGTTGCTTTTGATTTCAAATTTTCATCCGAGAGATTGAATGAGATGTTTGAGCGAGGAAATGCTTAAATTGTTTTCTCGGCGAAGCCTGACGCCGCTCTCTCCGACGGGAATCCTCTCCATTTTCTGTGCCAGCTGAGTCGAGTTCACGCCTGCAAATTTCTTAATCATATATAGGACTCCGTCCTATACCCTTAGGTTCTTTCTGCTGAGTTTCCCATCATATGGCGTTCCAGTTCGGCGGCTTTAATAGAACGCCGCTTATCAGTTCCGCGCAACACGTGACCAACGCAACTGCGCTTCTTCCTACTAACCTCAACCACAATATCACATCCTCGTTTTTCCTTTCTTTTTTTTAAATCTCCGATCTATACTGCAGTCTTACTTTATCTTAACTTTACGCCTATCATACTCTTGTTTCATCACTCATTGAGTACTTACCATCCCGGAGCGCCCCAGTATCAAAATATTGGGGCTAGACTTTCAGAACACGCTGCGCTGCGGGCTCATGTTAAAGAAACTCCAGAGGGCGACCAACTACACACTACAGCTCATTCGCCGGGTGGCTAATCGGCACCACGGCATGGGCGAGGGCGATCTGCTTCGACTTGTGCAGGCATACATAACCAGCAGAACCATGTACTCGACACCATATGTCAAACTCGCAGTCACAGATTTAGCCAAATTAAACACCATGATCCGACGAAGCACAAAGGCAGCCTTGGGCCTTCCGGACCACGCGGCCACCGCAAGGCTAGAGGCCTTAGGCATGTATAACACGATCGAGGAGCTCTTGGACGCTCACCACACAGCCCAAGTCCGTCGTCTCTCGCTAACCCCGGCTGGCCGCACAGTCCTCCGGAAGCTCAGTCTCGAGGCTATCCCCGAAATTACAGAGTACGTTACGATTCCGCGAAAGGTGAGGGGGCATATTTATGCCCCACCTCTACCCCGCAACATGGACCCCGAGTTCCATCAGGGCCGTCGGCAGGCCCGTAGTGAAGCCATTTGGCGACGCTATGGCTCGCAAGATGGAGTGGTCTACACAGACGCAGCCAGACACCCTCGCGGCGACCTCATGACTGCGGTGGTAGCTGATCACAACGGAGGACTGCTAGAACATACAACAATCACGGCTGGCCGAGTGGTGGAAGCGGAGGAAACCGCGATTGCCATGGCCATGCATGCGGACGCAAATACCGTCATCAGCGACAGCAAGCAGGCCATCGGCAATTTCGTCCGTGGTAGAATTTGCAAACAGGCGTACCATGTCCTCACACGACGCCCCCTAAGCGGCTTGAAAACCCTCGTGTGGACCCCCGCTCACGCGGCTGTGCCCGGCAACGCGTCGGCTCACAGTTTGGCTCGAGATCTCGCGCGCCGAGCCTCGTCCGCGGATGCGGACGGCGTGAATGAGGAGGAGACACACGAGGAACCCTGCGAGACTTATTATGAAATAGCCCATCGGTATCGCTTGAGGCGTCGCGCGCTCCCACCACCGGCCAAGCAACTCGACAAAACGCAAGCGGTCACGTTTCGGCGACTTCAGACAAATACATACCCACACCCAAAATACATTAACAAAATCACAGGGGGCAGGGAAAGCGACAAATGTAGGCTCTGTTCAGAAACAGGAACACTCACACACATAATGTGGGAATGCACCTCGCTCCCGTTCTCTCATCCCCCCGTCAGCAGCGAGACTGACTGGACAGCCTGGCTCAGTTCCGGGGACGTCGACCGACAATTGGAACTGGTGGACTGGGCGGAAAAGGCCAAGCAGGCCCAGGGCCTTACTTGAGCCCTAACGCTCAGCCACGTCCCTCTTTACCCTTCCCCCTTTCAATAAAGTTTATCACCACCACCTCATTGAGTAAAACTCTGGCTTCTTTTAAAAGCGATGTTTCTTTGCGGATGCCCCCGGACTTTGCTGATCGTGACTGATGGCTGATGATGCTGTATTGGCGAACAGCTCACACTCATAGAAAGAAAATTGAACATGTGCACTTCCGTTGTGCCAAACGCCACACTGTAAAATAATTTCCACCCTTAAAAGTTAAAAAGGGTTTAAATGTGTCTATAACTCACAGCCCTAGGGTATCAGTTATATAAACAACATCCTAGGGGTGTGAGTTATAGACACATTTACACCCTTTTTCACTTTTAAAGGTGTAAATAATTTTACAGTGCAGCGAGCTCTCTGACGTGTTCGCTGCGTGTGTCACATGGCCTCTGTTGCACGGGTTCCGGTAGTGAACATGCACGCAGATGCGAAGCGAATGGGGCTGCGTTTGGACAGCTTGTAACGTGGACGATGTGGTTCGGGTGAGGGGGCCTCCGGTATCATCTTGCACTGAAATTGCAATAACGATGAAACTAACACACCTTTCAGCATTCTTTACACGTTGAAACAAAGCTTCGCTGTACGCAGATTCCAACAAGGGGCGAAGGGTGCGCCCTAATTTTTAATTATTTTCTTTGTTGTCCTCCGCGTGTTTGCGCTCCCCTAGTTTTGTGCTGACAGAATACCACGACCGAGTATGGGAGGATTCCCTCCTGCGTGCTAGGAGGGAACTTAATGATCATAAACAACGCAGACGACAGCAGTGTTGTCTGCGTTGTTGGTCTCTGAATGAATGGATGGACGATATCAGCTAAAGTCGGTTCCAGCCTTCCAACGAGAGACATTCTTTTGCAAGCTGTAGGTGCCTCCCAGGCCATAAGACTACAGCATGCTGCTCCAAATAACAAGGGTGACGCATGACGTCACTAACGCACACCTAGTACACACGTACAAAACATGTCCAAGTAACAAGCAGAAGTACGCACTGTAACGAGCAACTATAGTGTGTCCGGTTCGGGCCAGTATTCCCGAGACAGACTAAGAGTAAATAGTGCCTTCGTTGCGCATAAAACACTAGCAACGCTGCTTCAATTGCCCGCATGCCTTTGGAAGTTCACGCTTTCCTGGCTTGTGCGAGCGCCTTTGACTCTGTAATGCTGTCCGTGCATGACTTTTTAAGTTCCCCCTACTACTCTCCCTCACCTCTCCCCCTCTCTCTCTTCCTTCTTTCATATTCTCCTTTCCCCAGCGAAGGGTAGCCAACCAGACTCTTGACTGGTTAACATCCCTATCTGCTCTCTCTCTCTCTCTCTCTCTCTCTCTCTCTCTCTCTCTCCTTGAAACCCTGCAGAAGGCACGCAGGCAGTTGATCCGCCTGAGCGTCTCCCATCAAAGTGTGCCGTTACAAGCATACCACAACGCTAAATGTAGCGTGAGCGGTTCCCGAGCCTGCACGGAAGACAGCAGCGTCGACAGAACGCGTCGTCAGCCTCCGTTGGCATTTATGTATAGGAGCGCTTTTCGCGTTGTCTCGCTTCATGTCTGCGTTCCGCGATGTTGGGCTGGCGCTTGTTGTCCAAGGCGATGCCGAAAACGCGCGCTCCAAGTTTGGAGCACTTCGCCAGCACGGGAGCGATGATGATACCGCGAAAAGGAAATCCTCCGTATCGCCTTGACAGCATTCCGGGCGCCGTCACTGGCATCCCAACACTCGTCGGCGGCGTCTCCTTCAGCGCTGTGCGCGGGCGTAGGTGGGTGGGGGTTGGGGGGGGGGGGGGGGGGCGGTGATCGTCGTCCAAGTCGCCGCGTCGGGGAACGGCCGCGAGCATCTCCCGGCGCGTGGGCCGGTGTGCAGCCGCATTCGAGGAATACGCGGCGCGAGTCTAATTATATCCGCGTGCCGCGTTTGCCGGCGTCGCAGCCCTTGAGAGACCCGCGCTTCTTCTTCATCGAGAGACGCGCTGTTCATTCGTTACGCCTCGAGGCAGTGCCTTGGGCACGCCTTCGTCGTCGTCGTCGTCCTTGGCGAAGTATAGCGGATCGTTGGCACGTAGAGTACAGTTCCCTTCATAGTTAACCAGAGCATGACTTCGGCATATATGCCACGCTGTTAAAGTTAAATTATGAGGTTTTACGCGCCAAAACCACTTTCTGATTATGAGGCGCGCCGTAGTGGAGGACTCCGAAAATTTCGACCCAACACCCTCTAGTCTAGGAGGTGTTGGTATACCCCTCAGCCACCTGCTCGGTAATCCACTGAGCGACGATAACGTCTCTCTCTCTCTCTCTCTCTCTCAGGACCGCGCTGCGTGTGCGCATATAAAGTGCACTTGCTACCGCTGTCCCCTGGTCCGCGAGCTTCCCCCACATGTCCCTATTGTAGGCACACAGCACGTTTTTTTTTTCCTCGTTGCACACGCTCCAAGAAAAATTTGCACCCTATATGAAGCTTACCTTCTTTTTCCCCCATACAATAAGCGCCTATGTTGGGCAACTTTCTTTAACGCTCTGCGTTCTGCGCTGCCGGTATGTATACGTCCGAGTACCGACCAGCAAGTGCGTGTCAGCATAACGTACAGCGTTTCCGACAAGAATGTGCAGCGAGCGCAGAATGTTCGAAACACGAATATGCGCGCTTTACAAGATAGACGTCAGTTATTGCTTGTGGACAAGATAAGCCCTAAATGGCGTAAACACCTTTCTATAACGCATGCGCATAGCTATACGCTCTCACGTTCGCAAGGCCCCTATAGCTGCGCACTTGCTAGCGCAGGACTACCTGTAAGTGTCATTCTACGTCCAAAGTATGAATTCTGTCGGGGAATTCTGTCGGCGTCGCTTCGTTTTTTTTTTTTTTTTTCTTTTCCGCACGACGTATCACGCAGCACGTAGATCTGTGGCCGTTGCTCAACAAACGAAGCCGTTCCATGAAAAGTCACGTGGCTTAAGCAGGCTCTGCGCAGGTGTAATAAGGGAAAAAAAAAAAAGCAGCCTCGGTCGGCCGGGCATGGTGCTTTCCTCCTCGCCTCAGCTTGAGCAACAGTGTGATAGAAATCTTCCGCCCGGCAGGTTCTGCGCAGTTGCCTCGCACACGTGGCTTTTATATATCTCTTTAACGGCAGCGCGGTGGCCTTTTCTGGGGTCTACACGCCTACACCAGCTCTACATGCACCTTGTCGGGCGCCTCGATGTGCTGGCTGTTCTCATAATTTGTACGCATGACGTCTGCCTTGAATCACAACCTTTTGCTGCATTTGCGCGAGCGGAAGACCGCCTCTATACATCGGCTCTCTCTAACTGCACTGGCGCTTGTCTAGGCGGAAGCGCTGTTGTGTTTCTGTGGCGTAATTTAATTTTTTTTATCACATCGCGTGTTCTTAGCTTTAACGGAAAGTGTTTGCAATCAAAGTGAGCCATGGCACCGTAATTTGTTCTTCCCCCCCCCCCCCTCTCTCTCTCTCTCTCTCTCTCTCTCTTCCTTTTTTTTTTGTCACCGTAGCTCTTATGAGCTCTTAGCCCGGTTCGGAGACGTTTGTTTATGGTTATGATAATCTCTATTGGCATCCCCTTGGGAACGGGGTAGTGAGAAATTCGCACCTAGCCTTCACGCTTGAACTAGTCAGTATTGTATAGTGTGTCCTAACTAACATTAGCCAAGCTGTTCTGAAAAAGAAAAAGAAAAGAGGCGGTGCAAGATACGATTTTAAGACTTACGGGATTTGATCGCCAGACCTCTGACGACGAAGCACCGTATGGTCTCATAATCGTATCTTGCACCGATAGCTTGGCTAACGTTAGCTGGGACACATTGTACGCGTTCATATAGCAGTACAGCATTCTGCCTATCTATCACTGATATTTTCTCTCTTCGTTAAAATCTCTATCTCTGTATAGTACAGTTACCCACGTCTGTAATCACTCCGGTTTTGTCAATCTCTTCCCTGCTTTCTTTTTTTTTCTTCACCAATACTCTAAACGTCTCTTGCTTAAACGTCATAAACCTTTGTCACTGGTCCCGTCCGTGGCTACTGGCGCGTTTAATGCAAGACAATAAAAAAACGAGAAAAGGAGTCACTAGCGCATGGCGTTTGTTTCTCGTTCGACGTGTGACGTCGCTTGAAAACACGCGACCTGTACCCCCGATAAGTTAGCTCATGCGCTGCTGGCGTAACCCGGCAACGGAACTGTGGCGTGTGCATTACCTGTCTTTTCAAACCTATTTTGGCTAAGGGAAGAATGGTATATGCTTTGTCGTTCGGCGACGTCGCAATATCACTGCACGTGATCAGGCTCTGTATCTTACCTTGTCTTACGCGACCGAACCGTGTGCCTTCTGGAGCAAACGCAACTACACCTTCTTCCACCCAGTCGAATCTGCAGAACAACGTCTCGAATGTAGTATATGAAGTTATTTACTATTCACCCCACCCGCCTTGTGAGACACCCACGGTTGACTACATTCACGCGCGCACTGCCTATTTAAATTCGCAGACTTCGTCCCAAAAGCTTTGTCTTCGAGCGGAGCGTTAATGTGACCAGCAGGACGCCATGCGACGAACATGATCGCACAGTCGATAAATACACGGCTATACTAAACGCCTGCCGTCGGCTGTCTGCCCTTGTGTGCGAGATTACCATAACTTTAGATTTCTTTTTTTCCCCGGATAGTCGTCAAAGAACTGTATGCCACTCCCCGCTGATCCCCCGCTGATATCCCTCGATGCTCTCTGCGTATACATCGGCGGACGAATCAGATGAAGGCTGAAGAACACGCCACCAGAGAATCCGTATACGATATGCGAGGTCCACATTCGCATTCCCGATATAATCAGCCCCCGGCTGCGACTGCCACCGGTGCGTCTGTCGTATCTACTATAAGACCACATACGACGGATCGCATGTACGAAGCTTTCGCGGACAGATAAGTGGCCCAGGCTCAGTCGATCTCAGAAACGACAAACGCGCACCTCCCATATACGTGTTTACGGAGTTTATGCGGTGCCGCAGTTTCTCTCTTTCTCCCTCTGCCTAATTCTAAGTCTTTGGATTATGGCGTCGTTCGATGTATAGCACAGATTACCGAGATCCTTCGCCCCTCCCCTTTCCTGCATCCAATCCTACAAGCCCTCACCAAAAGAAAACGAGCTCATCGTTTTTCAGTTCGATGTAAATGGCACATGAACGCGGACCTGCGTAGGCTTGGCTCTGCGCAGACCCGACTGATCTCGCCGTCTGGTCAACCAGCTTGTGTACGCGGGTACGTGCATCGGCCATTAGATATGCAGCGCGACCGTTAATCCGGTTAACACGCTCTCCCACACTGCGCTAAACGGATCCCTGGAACATTGGTCTTCTTCGCGAGTCGCTGTGCTTGGGTCGTGCAAACGCGTAGGGGCATCAGAGCGAAGAATATTGGGGGACAATCTGAAGCAGCCTCTAAGGGGATTACCGGATTACCCTCCTCCTCCTCCTCCCCCCCCCTTGCGCCCATACTGCTTACTCGATAGTGAGAAGACTGTAGAGCAGTGACCACTTAGAAGCAAATTACGCAGGATCACGCGCCGGCCTTATTTTACTCTAGTGTACTGATTCGGACGAGATTATGCACGCGAAAACGGTTCTAAATTACGAAGAGTGCGAAGACCACCCATTGTTAGTATGCAAATTGCGCGCGTAGGTCGCTGTTGTTGTGCTATAAATGGTTTCTTAAAGCTGTCGTAGGCAGGCAGCACTCTTCTGCAATATTTTCTTTTCGGGCGTATACAGACTTATCCTTGGAGCGAGTGCGTCGATCATACAGAAATTTAATATCAGTCTCGACGTACCCGCTTGGCGTCGTGCTGGGCAAGTATTTTAGCTCGTTACTAGTTCTACAACTCGAATAAAAAACGTCGTATGAACTGATATGCGACTCACGAAGCTATAGGTGTGCGCAGGACTTTCTATTGAGCGGAGCAGTATCTTGTAGTGAAATATTTTATATTTGGCTTCTCTGTAAACAAGTAATACGAATTAATTGCTCGCTGCGTATGAGAACCTCCCTCCATCACTAAAGTCCATCGCACCCCCCGTGAACCATCCGGCAAAGCGGCTGGCGTTCACCATTGTTAATGTTAAATGTTCAATTAATCACCAACGCCTTTAGGGCTCATTCGCACCGGTGACTCGTAGAGGTCGCGTGACCGAGTCGGTCGCTAAGCGAGTGGTCGCACATTGTCGCTTTGGTGGGAAAGCGACTTTTCTGGGCCGGCTAGTCGCTCGGCTGCTCGATTTTTTTCAGCCGCCTGACTGCAGTCGTAAAGCTGCAGGATCAATCAGCGGTGCAGGAGCAGGATGTCGTCTGTTAGGCTCAGGCTTATTCTACGTGGCGATGGGGGTGGTGCGAGCAGACGTGAACGACGTACACCAATCGCGACACGTTTTCGACATGGCGACGGGGTGTTTGCGCTTTCCGGTATAGGAACACCGCTCGGTCTGAGAGTCGCTACTTGGTTGCCAGTCGCGGTCCGTCGCGCGCCCTCTGTCAATCACGGTTATAAATGCGCCCTTAGCAAGAGCAGATATAATGGGGCCAGTACCGCTGCCCCCCACCCCCACCCCCCCAATTGCGTCGCTAGTTAGTCGCAGTTGGAGAGGCACCTCTGGGATTCGCTGCCACGTGCTTCGCGAGAAAGCAAATGTGATCGACAGCTCCTACTGCGTCAAACGCGGCTTCAGAGATTGACTTAGTCGTTCTAGACAACCTAAATGCTAATATCGTGCTCATGTTCAGTTGTTACCTTACCGATGCTTTTGGTGACCTTTGCTGAATATGCAAACTAATCGTGTGTATGTGCGTGAATGTGTGCGCGTCTGCGCACATGTGCGTGCGTGCGTGTGTATACTTAAAGCACTTTCTTCCTTGTTACAGAATCTAGCACTTCCTTTACTTGTGCGTCATTGACAAGTTCAACCACCGCAACTGCATGACGTGCCTTCCTTGTTACTATTGTTTTCTACATTCGGCTGACTACTTAATTGCGACTCTCAGTGACCGTGACTGCCGACTGACGATCTATCTGCACGTTTGAGAAAATGACCTTAGAATTTCCGGAGTGCTTTCGTATAACCTGCTTTTATCGTTCTTTTATCGTTTTAAAGTTTACTGCACGTGGATAAGCCGGCGATAAGATTGTTGCCAACGCTTTGCGTCACAACCAAATGAGACTAATCGAACGAGACTTCACTCTGTTTATGCGGCAAGATCACCTATCTTACCTCTGCACTCTACGTCAGCAACCTGGTTTACTGCGTGGATCACGCGATAGACTCGCTAAGCGGACATACGTTGACGAGCTGAAGTGACGTGGTTCTCAACCTACAGAACGCCGGTTTTACCCGAGTCCGGACACGACTGGATTTTTTTCGTATATACCGCTTCTGCCCTCCCCCTCCTCCTTTTTATTTATTCATTTTTTCCCTGCTGAGCCTACCTTCTACGTACAATTCCTCGCAAGAGAAAGACGAAAAAAAAAACGCATAAAAACGAACCTTAATGGCGAAGGCATCCGGGACCGCTCAAACTGCGGCGCATCGGAGCCGTCTAACGGTCAGGGCGTTGTCTCTCTCACTCTCTCCCACGTTTACCCTCGGCATGGAGAGAGCCGTCTCTTACGAAGGCAGGCACACACAGCCCCGCCATTTCCCAAGAGCCGTCGACGCTGCCATGACGCGGTGCCCGACAAAAAAAGAGTGCAACATTATGCAGGCTGGAGCTGCGGCGTCAAGACTGGTCACCGGCTGACTGCATTTCTCAAAGCTGCTTGCGTGTGTGATAGCTGGCCTGTGAAAGGCAACCCACTGCATGCTTACCTTACAAAAGCGTCCTCTAACAGCAGAACCTCCGTTATACAATATACATTGATGAACGATGGCACCAAGTCATTTGAATGCGTGGCAATGAACGTTTTCATGTGCGGGAGGGGCTGTTCTGAGCATATAGTTTGGAACGAAAATATAGCGCGTTAAGAGAGACAAGAATCAGGCTTGCTTCTTTCCCTCCATTTCGCTTTTTTCTATTTTTTTTTTCTTAGAAAGACCTCACAGGCCTACGAAGAGGCATAGGGTGAGGGGGGGGGGGCATATGGCCCAATTTATCACAGAATACAATCGGTAAAAAGATATCGATGCATAAAGGATTCAAATAGTGGCACAAAACCAAGAAATTTACATATTCACAGAAAGTCGTAAAAAAGAAGTAAAAGGAGTAAACAGAAAAGCATTGAATGAAAACAGCAAGAACAGCAAAAAATGTTACATAATATCAGCAAGCTACTTTGCGTTGTGGCTTTATACACTGCGTAATGTTAAAACATGGCATAATGCGTGACAATGCATTGAAAACATAAACGTAATGTGATGTAAACGTAATGTACTAAGTCAACCCTACGCACAGTGTGGAGAAAATTTTTTGACCAAATTACTGAAAAAGGCGTCATGATTTCTGAGCGAAGCAATGCTATCCGGAAGGCTTTTCCAGAGACGGATAGCGCTAGGCAGTGGCGAAAAGTAAAATGCTTGCTTCTCTCCATATACGCGGGCACAGCTGAAACTAATGTACAATCTGCGTGATGTGAAGACGTGGTGTTTCAAGCATGGTAAGGATAATCCGTCAGAGTGAACGAATTTATTGAATAATGACAGCAATGCGATATCACGGCGAGTACTCAACGACTGCCACCATAGTTCGGCTTTGATCGGCGTTATGCTAGAATGGACGCTGTAATTACGAGTAATCAAACGGCTTGTCCTATTCTGAATGATTTCCAACGCTTCAATTAGGTATTGCTAGTGTGGAGAGCAAGTGGAAGACGCATACTCAAGCTGGGGTCGCACGAACGCTAAGTAAGCCAGTTTACACAAGGCAGATGTAACACTGCACAATTTCCGGTGCGAAAACCCTAATGATATGGATGCATTGGCAGATACACACGTAGTGTGCTCAGACCATGATAGGTTAGGTGTGAGGTGCACGCCAAGATACTTATATTGTGCTGCTGGGGATATAATAATATTCTTAATTTGGTAGATAACCTGCTGAACCACATTTTTATTTCCAGTAGACAGTGACTGGTCGGCCCCCTATGTGTTGGTTAAGCAATTGAAATAGGGAACGATTGGTAACTATATATACATTACACATCGAGTATTTAGAGACGTCGAGTATAGATAACATCACCTCCCTGTAAACTTGTCCATGCATTACCCGTATTAGATATTATCCGCTGCACTGATGACAAGCCGCATTTTCTATCAGCTGCCACTGATATCACCATCACCGATTCAGTTCGAGCGCTTGGTATCAGTACGTAGGAAGGAACTTCGCTTGGTGATGGGAGTTCTTCAGGTGGCTTCAAACAAGAAGGTTACTAATGAAGCAGATTCTCTTCCATTCCGCCTTTTCGCATCTCAGGCCTTGTTGACGCAGCTACTCAGGCTGGGCGAGTCCTCCGCAGGTATGCGGTGCTTATCCGGCGGCTATAAGGGCAAGAACTTGCTTCCATTTCCATGCGACGCTGAACACCCTGCGATATTTAAAATTGGAATGGCCCAGACGGAGTCGTTTCGACCCGCCATGGTGTTTGTCCGACATTACCTGCAGCTTGAGTGTGCACCAGCTACCGGCAAAACGCACCACTGCAACTGCCGAAACAAAGCTTTTTTTTGTTTTTGTTTTTGTACTGGACCACGCGAGCACAGCGTATCAAAGCCACCTAGAAGTTTACACAGACGGGTTGGTGCGCGCGCAGATAGCTGCGGTGTGGCATTTCTGCATACGCTCCCTTGATGTGACGTGGTCTGACCGCCTGGATCGAGTTTCGTCTTCAAGAGCAGGAAGCGCCGCAGTTAGCGCGGATCTGCGAAAACTTCGGGCCTATTCTGCACTAGATCTCATTGTGCTGAGTGAACCAAAGTCGACTTTACAACGATTACATCGTGACCTACCTCGAGGGAAGTTTACAAGGCAATCTCCGACACTGATAAAAAATGCGATGAGCAGGGGGATCGAACGTAAAATTCCAATGGATCCCATCCCTCGTCGGAATTGAAGGAAACGAAAAAGTTGACTTTCTTGCACGCCTAGCGCTGACATGTGATCCCAAGAGCGAGAGGGTCAAACATTTTTCAAACTCAAAGGATGTCATCCGCTATCACATTAAGGTGATATACAAGACTCCACACCAAGCCTGTTTGATCCATGGACTTACTCGCGAGGAAGCGACGCTGTTGTGCCGCATCAGAACCGATTCTACGTTGGTCATTCCCGGCTTGGTTCCCGGCTTGATTCCCGGCTTGATTCCCGGCTTGATTCCCGGCTTGATTCCCGGCTTGGTCATTCAAGGCTGGACGTTGCGCTTCCCTGCTCTCTGCCTTCTGATTACATTTCATTGGTCTATGCCTGCAGTTCGACGCAGAAAGAAAAGCGATGGTCTACAACCTCCAATAGGGTGGTCTTACACACAGGACCTTTGAAGACGCCATTTTCCCCGTAGGGCCCGCGACACTCAGGAAGATAGTGCAACGACTGCTGATTGCCTTCCTGCGAGACACGGGGCTCATCAACACCTGGTGACACGCCCCCGACCTCAACTCATAGGAAGCCCAGGCGGAACAATAACCGGCTATGCCAGGCTGATCCCGCCTACTGTAACATAATCACCACGAGCACCACCTAGACATCGGCATCCTTTACAGAATAGATGAACTGAACATGCAATGCCGTATGGGCATAGATTGCAGGTATTCTGGCTAACCTCCTGTCCCTCTTTCATTTTTTTCTATCTCTCTCCCTCACACGCACGCTTTCTAGGCATAGCATGCATACGAAATGTACGTGACCGTTCATGGACTCGTAAGCATTCACAATCTACTGACCGCCTATAGACGTTCTGCGTTCCATGTACATTCCCATCACATACGTTCTATAAACGTACACATCGCATATGTGCAATCCAGGGACTGTATACAGATAAATGGCAGTGCCTATGCGCGTTAGCAAAACGTATAGCTGCAAGGGAAAGGCGCCGACCATTGCCTAAGTGCTGAATGTACTTGTGTACGGGCCCCTTTGTGAACTTTGTCCTTTATTCTTCGGCACCAGCTCTAGCCTCCAGAATGCTGCACGGTATTACATAGACGGCGTGTAGGTGAGGGCGCGTAGATCTTCTCTCGACTCTTCCGATGAGTTGAGAGAAGAGACCCGTCACTGCCTGGCCTGGAAGGTATCCACTTGACACCTTGGACGAAGACCACATGACCACAGAGATAGGTCACCGCTCACGAAAGGGGTCTTTATCTTTACAAGGAGTGTGCGCACACTCGACTTCAAGGCAAGCCCCCTTCCCCCCTTGCTATTTTGTGTGTTAATTTTTGTTCCTCTCGGCCCAGTATAGCTTGAGGTGTCATCCGTATCTCCCGCAAAATATTGCGGCCTAATGGGCGCCTGTCTCTTGAGACGACGTCCCGCTCGAAACACTGACACGTCGACGGGTTGAGCTTCCCGTCGCCCACGAAGTAAGGTCGCGCATGTCATCCATCCGTTCCCGCACGCATCGCTGAGCGTGGTGCTGGCGGTATGCGTTAACCAGTTGTTGTTATACAACAACGTCGTTAGATAGGTGACAGAACACGTTGCTTTGACATGGTTTTCGCATGGATGGCCGCGATATGCTATAGAAGGAAACCGGAAATGTTAGTCTTTTGATCGCTTCTTGGGAGTCGAAGCAAATCAGCGATTCCATGCATCTGAGCAAGAACGAGTGAGTAGCGATACAGGTAAAACCGGAGGTGGTTCGTTTCTTGTCTGCTTTTCTGTGACTCTGAGCGAGCGGGCGATTAATTCTTTGTAAGCGAGCCCGAACGAGTGTGAGTTCGTGAGTCCGTCAGCCTGTGTGAGCCAGCCTGAGCCTGATTCTGGGGAGTTTTAGCCCTAGCTGAGTTCGGCAGTTTCCTAACTTGGTGAGTCTTGAGCTGTGAAGATAATTCTGTTCAGTTTCAGTCCGACTGAACCAGACTGAGCACAAGTGAGCCCGGCTGAGTCTGGTTTGCGTGTGTGTGTGTGTGTGTGTGTGTGTGTGTGTGTGTGTGTGTGTGTGTGTGTGTGTGTGTGTGTGTGTGAGAGAGAGAGAGAGAGAGAGAGAGAGAGAGAGAGAGAGAGAGAGAGAGAGAGAGAGAGAGAGAGACCTGCTTGTTTTTCTAGGTGGTGGGGGGGACCTCTGCAGACGCTTTTAATCCCGACTGCTCGAGCTGTGGACAGCGAAGTTATTTAAAACACATGCTCTGGGAATTCCCCGCGTTAAAGAGAGGCCCGCATATATCTGTGCCGCAGAAGAGTGGAGCTCTGAGCTGCGGAGCTTCGAGCTTTCACATCGAGTATGGGCTGTCCAGAGAGCCCACGATGCGGCGGTGAGGCTTGGCCTTGCCGTCCCAACGTGGGAGCGGCCCGCGGCTTCATCACCTCCCTGAAAAGGGGGCATCAGAGCCTCTCAGGACCATTAGTAAAGCTCTCTCTCTCTCTGTCTGTCTGTCTGTCTGTCTGTCTGTCTGTGCAGCTTATACATATCATTAGTTAATTACGCGGCAGTGTTTCTCTAAACGTCGCTGTTTGCCGTAGTCGTTTCTGCACCGCGTGCTCGTGAACTCTGCACGCGGCGTCGCAGACACGTGACCACACCGCCAGGTGCACGCGACGTCAGTCTGAAACGCCGGTCCGCTTAGTCATCTCTCAGTGCACCCAGCACGTCGGCGACAATTTATCTTGCTCTTGACTCCTAGAAAAGGAAAGTGTCGACAAGTCGCTTCGGCGCCGATTGGAAGGCCAATCAGCGGGAGAATGTTGAGAATATCGTAAAGAGGCAAGGAAGGATATATGACAGGGGTGCAGGATGCTCCCCGGCGGCGACACGAAAGGTCCTTGAAGGGCGCTTTAAGTTAAGCCGGTTTCCTGCCTTCGAGAGGACGCCCAGATCCTTCCCCCAGCGTATACTTTCGCCTATGTCTTGTCTGAAGTGTAGCCACCACGCACAACTCCCCGGGCGCTGAAGGCAGGACAGTGCGTTGTCGATAGCGCCGACACATGTCGCCGAACGCCTCGCCGTGGGCTTGGCCTTGCGACGTGTTTTCGAATCGCGGCGGTGGTTCCAGCGAGACCCGTCACTGCAGTCTTTGGGAGCGAGAGAGAAGGAGAGGCAGACGGTCGTCCTCCAGACTTCTAATGGGCGAAGCAAGTGTGTGTGTGTGCGCGCGCGCGGCTTCGTGCGCCAGGGCCCCCCTTGCCTTTGCCAGCCCCCTCAAATGGCTTATTTCCATTTTCCTGCTTTTCGGTCGCGCCGCCGTTCACTTTCGCTTTGCTGGGCGCTGCGCTGGGTGACTATAGGGTGGCGCCCACCCCCCCTCCCCTCTTTGTCCTCTCCTTTCGTTACCGCCTCGATCGGGCCGGCGTGCCGAGAAACTGTAGGCGTTACTTTTTATTCTCCTTTTCTTTTTTTTCTTGTCCCCTGTGTGTGTGTGTGTGCGCGCGTGTGCGCGTGTGTGTGTGTGTGTGTGTGTGTGTGTGTGTGTGTGTGTGTGTGTGTGTCGGTATACATTCGCCATCGCTTACGCGTTGGGTGGAGAAGCTGTAAGATGTCAAGAAAGCTAGGTAGGAGATGAACGAACGAACATTATAAAGTCGATTTAGCTGGAGGAGGTCAAGGTTTATTATGGTATCAAAACTACTCGCTATTATTTAGACAGGAGATCCGCTTTCATCGAGTGTGCGTTGCGACCATCTGGCAGAAAGACCAGTTTGCTTTTTTGCTGTTCTTTTTTGCTACGTTCTTTCTTAACTACGCAGCTTCCAAGCTGATGAAGTTCGCAGTGCTTGAAGAAGAGCTAATATTCGTTTTCTTTTATTGGCGCACGCGCAGTAACTTGTCGTCATTGGCCTCGGTGGCTCGTCCTCACGCTGTTCTTTATCAAGAAGCTATATGTCAGCCAACTCACGTGAACAGTGTTCTTTCTTGTTTCCGAACGAAATAAGCTAGTCGTTTTCACTTTACCTGTTCCTGCAATCAAGGACGAATGTCATAAATACGTATAGAGTTCACTATGCGGCAGGCACAAGCCACGTAATTTACGAAAGAATGTACTGTGTCACCCGCCTCGTGTTATAGTCTACCGGCGTGTAAGTGAGTATACGCCTGAGTTCATTAGAGGGATCGCACTCCCTCTTATATATAAGACATCACGAAGATACACCCATCCCCTGGGTCCTTGTTCAAGACTGTCCCTTTCGTCGAAGGTCAGCAGCGTTTCGCGGTCGCACACATACGCACTGTACCCTCTCCCTGTAATTCCATCCGCCCAGCGAATGCCGGTGCACTTGGCCTACATACGCGCGTCTTACAACGGCAGCGCGCGCCGGAGCCAGCCGCAAGGCCCCCTCGGCGCATATGCATACTCGGGTAACACCATACACAGCGGCCGGCCGAGGCTGTTGTGGCGAGATCGAGGTGGAGGAGGGCGGCGTTAGGAGGCTTGAATTTAGGAGCCGGATCGCGTGCTAAAACTGGGGCAAGGACACGCGCTGCCTTGCTGCGTTTCGCGCAAGTCCGAGACCGCCTCGCGTGCATCCCCCCCTCCTGTTCGCCCTCCCACCCCGAGTGCATGCAGGATCCCGTGCGCCTCTCGGTCGTCGTCTCCTCCGCGAGGTGCATCGATGATGGGGCGACGATTGCGCGCTCACGTGACCCAATTTCGGCGTAGCTTTCTCCCGAATGGCGGCCCTCGAAAAAGCCTGATGCCGCCCCTTACCCCTGCGCGCGGCCTTGCTCGAACGCGTTCTAATTTACGACGCGTGTATGCGCAACCCCGTGTGGGGCGTGAACGTTTAAAAAATCATATCGTGGCACAGGTGATCCAGTCTGCGTGCGTTTGCTTTAGTGAGTAGTGCGTGCTGGAGCGCGTGCGTGTACTTACGCAGCTTTGAAAGCTTTGCGTATGCGTTCACGGTCACGAACAAGCACAGTATATAACAGGCCGGCCATAAGCATCTCGCCGCACCTCCCTCCGGCCTTTCTCGTGAACAAATTTATGGGCCTCAAGAGAGAATGGCTTTCACAGGATAAACGGGAGGGAAGCGGCTTGTAGAGAGAGAGAGAGAGAGTGGTTGTTTTGAGTGTGAGAAAGGGTTGTATCCTACCCCCAGATAACCCTAAATGTGAACAGTTACAGCGGACTCTCGGTGCCGCGTGCACAAAAGAATCCGGCGCAATTTCGACTATGCGCTTGCCCACTACGGCTGACTCTCCTTACTGGAAACGGCGTCTCCTATTTCGATACGTTATGTATCACTAAAGGCAGATACCTGAACTACTGCGCATTTATATGTGTAGATAAGGGAAGCCGTCACTGTGCCCAACGTGTAAAACAGTACAGAAGGACGCATAGCCCCACTTGATATGCTCTTGCACCATCTGCTCATGCAGATTAGAAAGAACCGTCCCAATGACATCGTTTGATCAGCGTGACACAAGCCCCGCGATGAGACCCTGCGTGCCTTAGTGTGGTTGCGTTACGCGAGAGAAGTGCTAAATTGCTTCGAAGGCCCATGGCCGCTTAGATAACGAAAAGGAAACCTTCGCCCACTGCCTTCTGTTTCCTCATAAATTAAGCTCTTCTCTCGCGATTTATTTTTTCTTTCTTTTGTTGCATTCTTTCTACAGGCGCGGTTTCAAAACACACGACTTTCTCGAAGGCTATGGAAGCACCGCAGAGTGGGCCGCGCGTTTTGATACGCCTAACCCGGAGTGCGCTAAAGGAAAGTCCCGGATTCGAACGTGCGTTCGTGAAAAGAATTACGAAAGCCGAAGTAGAGGGGATTCGGCTCTTATATCAGATCGTATCCCACGGAGCGCGGCTACAGGCGGGAGGCGAGCTACGCAATTTTTGAGCGAGAAAAGAAAAAAGAAAAAGAGAAAAGAAACTGCAGGCAGCCTTTCTCATGTTAACGCTTCCGCCAATCAAATACATCGTCCTTAGCGGCGTACTGCTTCCCCTATTCGGTCGCCGTTTTTTCCCTTAACTACACTGTAAAACAATTTACACCCTTAAAAGTGAAAAGGGTGTAAATGTGTCTATAACTCGAACCTTTAGGGTGTCATTTATATAACTGGCACCCTAACGGTATCAGGTATAGACACATTTACACCTTTTTTTCATGTTTAAGGGTGTAAATTATTTTACAGTGTACGTGCAAAGCAGCCGACTGAGAAGAAGCCGGTGAAATATCCTATACCATTATACCAGAGACGCGCCTATCCTGCGAGGCAGGATGCACCTATAGTAGCGGCGATATAAAACCGGCGCTGCCTGGCCGGATTCTCGTATTTTGCTTCTTTTTCTTTTCTTAACGCACTTTTCTTCTTTTTCTGTTAAGCGACCGCGTCGGCATAGGCCGGTCACGTTCAAGGAAACGAACACGCATGAGCCAAGGTTGCGCCAAGGTTTCAGAAGATCACGTTAGCGCGAAAACATTGACTCCTGCAGTTTCAGTTATGTGCATAGCTCTGTGGAGCAAAAGAAAATAAAGAAAAGAGAAACGAAGGAACGAACGAACGAAAAGACTAAGGTATACCTCAGTCTTTTCGTTCGTTCGTTCGTTCGTTCGTTCGTTCCTTCCAGTAAGCTATAGCTTACTGCGGGAACGTGCGTTACGGTTCTCGTCGCGTGAGGAATCGACTTCGTGCTTATGAATACTCGCCGCTTTGCCCATGCAGCGACGTGCTGTACGCGCTTTATCAATAAGAAACACGTGTGGTTCGAATGGTTATACGGGAGGCCTCGCACGAAGGCGCCCGTGAGGGCGCGTATGAATGTGAGCTGCGGACCTGCGTGTTTTCGTCGAACGGGTATGCGCGGTGCTTTTCGGAAGGAATCTGAGGAGCCGACTGCGCGCACAATTGTGCACGCCAACACGGTGCACGGAAAGCAAAAAAAAAAAAAAAAACATCCACGAAAAAAAAAGAAGAAATTATTAACGTGCCCTGTACATCTTGAAACAATTCTTAATGGACCTGCAGTGCTGCAAGATTGAGTGATGTGTGTAAAGTGTTTTAGGCAAATTGAGGCAGGCGACTGGGTGTTTGCAGTCTGCGTCGGTGAGTCGTCCTTGAAGCTTCTCCCGTTGCTTCTCCCGTCTCTTTCTCTCTTCAGATTCAGTACACTTTTCCCTTCTGCGCGTAGTGCTGCAAACAGATCTCGTCCCGTCCTTTATTACTTGTATTTCTCTCTGACGGACAGCTGATCATGAGCTTATCAATATGCCCGCCAAATCTTTTATGTACGGTGTGATGCTATGGGTCCCCTGGACGCTTTTTCTTCAGAAGACAGTCTGGTGCGAGGTTCCCATATAAGGCAATAAAGGTTAATAGAAGTGCAATGGAATTGTTTCTAGGGATTTTTGTAACGTGGTACGGTCCCCTTCTAAGGGACGCACTTATAACGTGCAGCTCTCACTTTGCTGGCGCTCCAGGCGCAAGTGCCGGCTGAAGCTGTGCCAGTTCACTGCGAAGGTGCAGATATGTAGAAACGTTCCGCCGCTACCGGCCACAAATCATGTTGCGCAAAGCCAAGCGACTGTGCATTTGTCAGAGGAGAAAACTCGTATACCCGTGTTCTTCACTCGTGTGTACCCGGCTTTTAGCTAGCGGACAGAACTGTGTATCAACATCCGCCACAAGGAACGGTGGCAACGACAAGGAACCCACCGATCCACGATTGGCTCACGACACTGGCTGTAAACGACTAAACGACTACAGACTGGCAGTGATCGCAGGTATTTCTGCGAAAAAGAAAAAAAAGAGTGCAAGAATCGCTATGGCAGCAGCCCAAGAGTCGCCAGATACATCGTCTGCCTGCTGCCGTCTGCAGTTATTCCTCGGAGAGGGTTGCCGTCTGCAACGCTGCGCGCAGCAGCCTGTACACGGACGAACCGTTTGTTGAGTGCTGACAAGGCCCGGTCGGGCCGTCTCGTATGGTAATTCGCCCGCCGAGTTAAAAAGGCGGCAAACGATCGGAAACGAAGACAACAACAGCGCTTGTACAGGAACGACGAAGGGGGGGGAGTGGGGGGGGGGGGGGGGGTTGGCTGAGGCATACATAAAATGCGCACTTGCCGCGTCCCTAAGAGGCGGAGAAGTCGGCACGAGTGGCGCCAAAAGCGCTATATTTAAAATCCCTCGCGGCTTTCCTTCGCGGCTGAAGGGGCCGGGAAGGTCGCGCGGGCCACGGATTGCATCCGCCCGCTTATACTGCTGTTATTCGCCGCTCCCGCTGCCTTGTTCTCTCGCGCACGTACGCACGACACGTACACACACACACACACACTAGGCTCCGCACTTTGAGGCGAGGCGTAAAGCAAGGTAGTCATGGCTGCTCAAGGTGTCCGCTCTCTGGGATTCCGTTGCGCTGAGGGTGGCGCCTGCTGCCGCCGCTTTGCTGTTGAAGTTAGGTGCAGGAGGTGGGCGGGTACAGGGGGCACGTTATTATATATGCCGACGTAACGCACACACCGTGATAGAAAGGACAACGTTCTCAGCGAACGAAAAGAAAGATAAAGATAAGCGCATGAATTTGGCATACAAACGCGAGTTGACGTCTTATAAGTAGACTTAAATAAGTGAGCTGACATAAGCGTCACCTGCAGAATTCATCTCCGTTATTCTATGGGGTTAACAGAATGAATACGAAGAGAAAAAAGAAAAGATTATAATGCGGCGATGGCAAGGAACCAATGAAGATGACAGTACAAAATTAGGAAAATCGCTGGTGTACAGGCCTTTCCATCGGGTGCAGAGAGCACCTCTGGTATCAACTGTTGCGTGTGAGTACAGAGACGCGTGCATCAGCTTTTGTACTGCTCTTGGAAAGGAGGGGGGTGGAGATGAGCGGGGTCAGGTGCGTGCACAACGGCCCAAGGGAGATTTTGGCAGCTCCCAAGGAGCTCACGCTTTAAGTTCTATATGCCCGTGCAGTTTGTTCCCCCCGCCTTGGAGAGAGTTGGGAAAAGGCGAGAATACTGCGAAAAGCGCGATTTCGAACGACGATGACCGATGACGTTGAGTGTGCAAGTGGCCAGTTGTAATGCGAACCACGGCCAAGGTGCTTCGAATTACGGCTTGGAAAGCCGTGTGTCATACGCGACACGCTCACGCCTTTAATATCGCGATGAACTAAACTATAGACCATCGCCCCATCGCATTGCCGCAAAAACTTCCATTTGCATACGTGATGGCAAGAGATAAGGCTAGATGTGAGGTAGACGTTCGTTTGTCAGCTCGTCACAACGAGCTGACAAACGAACTTGGACCCAAACCGGGCGTACCCGTCCGGTTCGGGTCCGCGATTTCCGAACGCTGTGCAATTCACGGTGGTCTAGTCGATACCATAACGACACTGTCACTGAATCTTTACTTAGAAGAACCACAGTCTTCGTTACAAACGCGATCCGCGTTTGCTGGGATTGAAAGAAAGGGAATGTGTGTTTCGATTCTTCGGCAGCGCGGATGAGCTGCAATATCTGACCGAACCAAACCCAACCCAACCTATCCTAACCCAACTACCTAACTTAGTCACGTTAGGCAACATTGAGAGAGACAGGAGTATTAATAGGACATATATACCCAGCGTCCCGACATCGGAAAACTGTGCACGTCGCAATAAGACTGAAAGGCGGGCTAGTTGGTTTGTCTTCATTGTGGAAAGTTTTGCGCACATTGGACGAACACAAGAAAAGAACGTAAAGACCAGCGCAGATCTGCGCTGGCCTTTGCGTTTATTTTTCTTGTCTTCGTTCAGTGCGCGCAAAACTTTCCACAATGTGCATGCCGTGCTCGCGCTCCCGTACCGTTCTGCTGCAGTCACGTGCTAGATGGCAAAGGAATCAGGGGACGTATTCTGAAACGTTCGCCGCGGCGAAGTTTCGCACTGGCCACGCCTCCGCCGTTGCGGCGCGCTCTGAATGGCTGCTTTGACAAAACCGGAAATTCAGGTGGCGCAAGTACATTTCCGGTTTTGTCAAAGCAGCCATTCAGCGCGCGCCGAAACGGCGGAGGCGTGGCCAGTGCGAAACTTCGCCGCGGCGAACGTTTCAGAATACGTCCCCAGGTCTTCCTGCACGGATGGACTGCGCCTCTTTCCGCGCGCAGCCTTCGGCAGGCCTGCACGCAACTAACACAAAAACAGAGAAAAAAAGAAAAAGCGACTCCACACACAGCCTGCAGGACAAGCGCGGCGGCCTTGGGCTTTTCGAGAGAAGCGTCCGCTTGGCTTCGAAGCTCACACACACGCGGGCGGCAGCGCGCGACGCGTGTATAATAGCCCCGGGACTGGACGCGCAGTTATACGTGCACAGTAGAAGCCTGCTTGCGGAGGCAGTTGCGAGCGCAGGCCCGGTGGGATAATGATTGTAATCCTAATCCCCAGGTTTCCGCGTGGAACTCTTTGCGAGAGGGGGGTTATATATTGGCGGCGAGGAGTTACGGAGTCGCCCTCTATCGGAAGCGCCTCAATGGCGTAGTATGAGGGATCACGTGGCGCGCTCCTCGTAGGTTTTGCTGTCAGCGCTCACTGAAAACACCACGCGCGAGCTCTCCCGGACATTTCTGTAGGTACTTTCGAAACGAGAGAAGTTTCTTACTGTCTAAATAATAATCTTGGGCAAAGTGAAAGCACACAATAGTTTACAGCCGCTATCTCTTCACCGAATACGTACAGTGAACGCCACTGCGCGCGATCGCCGCGATGGAGTCTCCCGAACCGGCTTCTTGCGTGAAAGGTAGGTAAACGCTGAGAGCAAACTATGTGAAATATGTTCTTATAGTGTTTGTATAACTAAATGGAGCGTAATAGACTGAAGCCTCAATGCAGCGATCGCGCAGATTCACAGAGACCGACTGCGCGTCTGCATGCTTGTCTGCGCACTGTTTCGCTTTCTGTGCCCGCGCGTTTTCGCACCGTGCCATGAGCTTAAGGCCGCAGAATATGAGCATTTGACAGTATACAAGCAACCATTCTTGCGTGGGCGCTATCACAGCTGTTCAAAAATAATTTCATTGTAGAGACTTCGACGCCTACGGGACTGTGATGTGCCGTCGCGACGATTCAATCTTTTTTTCTTCTAAATTCTTTGATCTTTCAATACTATTTCTCGAGTTGCGTCGCACTGTATGTTTATCGGTGTTCTCAGCGTGCGATTTCCCGCTGCTTCTTTTCTGTAATCCAGTGCATTAATTCATAACACAAACATGACCATATGCCATGCTTGTTTTTAATGTGATTCTTACCGCTCCCTTTCCGCTGGAGTGAACTTGCCAGTATCTATAGCATCGACGAGTTCATAGACCAAACCGTCATGACATTAGTCGGGCAGTGGACTCGGGCGAGCGTCTCAGTGCGCATTTTCCGAACATTGCAGACCCCGCGCCGTAGCAGAAATCTTCCTCGCGTCTGTGCTTGCTGCATACCCGAGTTGTAGCCGATGACTGTTTGCCGGTTTTATGTTTGGCGAGCCAAGCTTCACGCAGCCTCTTGTCCTGTGGCTACGTGCGAAAAGGCTGACACCGGCCTCCGTTACGTGCGTCCGGCCCTGCGGCACCGAGCAGTAGCCTACCATGTTGCGCGCCTTCAAAGGCAGCCACTACATATTGTAGTGCTTTCAAGCGTTGTAAAGGAGACACTCGAAGCGTGAAAATTTCGCCACTAAATGAAAACCGCAGCGTACGAGGGAATTTAAGCTCGTTTTCAGCTCGCTTCGGCGTGCCCGAAGCAGCCGACGCGGCCGCTATGTCCACGTGATCCCTCCTAGCACGTCACGCCGACGGTGGCGCCAGCTTTTCCAGTGGTGGAGCTCGAGGCCAATAGAAGATGGCGTGGTCTCGCTGAAGGCGCCTGCATGCAAGGCGTACGTGCGCGTCGCCCGAGAGCTGGTGCCGCGCCCTTCGAAGAACGTGAACGGCGGCACCTTGCTTGGTTTCGAGCGTGGGAAGAACAACGAAAAGAATCAATCAATCAATCAATCATTCAGTGAAGCAGGGCCAAGACGAAAGGCCCGAAAAGAGATGGCCAAGATGTCAACAGGGGTTTTGAAGCAGCCCGCCTTCAACGTTGGTACTACATTTTCTTTTTTTTTTAAATCCTTTTGCAATAGATATATTGGGAGGGGGGAGGGGGCTTGCCACAAGGCAAGGCACAAGACAGTTTCCAGAACGTGGTACGTTACCGTCACCTTGTGATCGCGTGTGATCACAATGTCGTCAGCCTTTAAGTTATTACGGTTCGGTGTCTCTTTTGTGAAGCGCGCGCGCTTATGAGAGTCAACAGGTAGTCCTTGCACGAGTGATGCCAGAAATCATTTAGCCATTTAGCAAATCATCTGCCGATGCCCACGAGTGTGCGTGAGCGAATCCCTGGCGCTCCTGGAACTTCATAGTGAGCAAGGGCTGTGAGGGGTCTAAGAGAAAGAAGTGAGAAGGGGCTTAAGTACTTCACTTCGACAGAGTCAGCAGAAACATGCGTTAATGGTCTATAGTTTACAACTGTTTCCACTTCTGCTCGTGAAGGCAGGTGCACTATATCTGATATGTACGAAGTATCGTGTATAGATGCCAGTGTTCTTATACCAACGCGGTACGCAACGACAATTTGTGATGGTTGTGATAACTTCGGCGCATAAGAAGTGGACATTTCCGACTGACACTGTTTCTAAAACGCAGCAGACGACATATACGCCTTGCAAAGTAAGAGGACCTCGTCAGCCACGAAACTTTCTACTAAACTTACTAGAGGGAACTCTAGCCTTGCGTTCGTTATGCTAGCATTGGAATGACGATCAGCAGTACACACGGATTTGTCTCATCTTCGGGCTTATGTGGCTCGAGACGCTGTTGTAGTGTTATCTATTACGTATTGTCTACCTTCATTGGCCCAAATCTTGGAGCAGTCCTGTTTTTCCAAACCCAGAAGACAAAAATGTTCCTCACCTCGCACATGTATAATTATCGCAAATAGTTACAATTATAAAACCATACTTGTTTCGACCACCATAATGACCGCCACGTTTCGGACACCACTTGTGATCAGTTTGAGAAGTCGCCCCCCCCCCTCCAAAAAAAAAAAAAAACGCTTTGAAGCCAGAAGAACGAAGAATTGGCAAATTCATGTATACTAACCATCGTTCCCCTACTGGCTGAACCGCCGTGCTGGTAGCTACCATACACACTAGGCCTCTTCTATCTGACGTCCCTGGCTATCCAAGTCCGCCCAAAACATTGCGTAAGTATTAATTAAATAAGATTAGGTGTTCGTTTTCAAAGCGACGTACTCTGTGCGTTCACGTCACGTCTATACGACGTCACTGAAGTGTGCACCACCTGTGAAAATGTACACCTTTTATTACTTATTGGAAAGAAAGGTGGCCACTGCACTGATGCACAGGCTGCCAACTTCCTTTTTCCGAAGTACGCCCCAAGATTTCTTGTCACAGCCTTACCCCGTATTTTGCTAAAAATGTCGTTCTATCAAATTTGGGTGGGCATTGACATCTTCCATGACGTGAACCTGAGTATCATTTGTAGAGAGGAGCATCTGCTCCCTCGCCTTTTCATCGCCCTGCAATGTCGAAGCAGTAGAAAGCAATCGCCTTTTATGTATTTGCTCCTCGAGAAACGGTGGTCGGGAAACAACGAATGTAAATGTGTGGCCCTTGTCTGCTGACTACTAATCTCGTCATCATGCTTATATATATTTCTATATATATAAATGCATGCTTGCATATATTTCCTGTGCCTTGCACCGCGTGTATCTCACTGCGCCAGGTGCACGCGGCAAACACAACTAACACCTTTGCGTACAAAGACTCTCCACGATGCACGCTTGATGTCACCGACGTCTCCAAGCGTGCGTCGCCTTGGTCGGTCGCTGGAGAAGGGCGGCCGCGCTGCTCCATCATTCGCACACACCGAGCAAACAAAAAAGAAAAAGAAAAGCGCGTCCCCGCAGGGACATCCGTGGGAGGTTTGCATTAACGCGAAAGCTCTCGTCGTCTAGCTGCGAAAAAACAAAACAAAAAAAACTGCGGCTGCAAGGCGAGGCAAGATAAAACCCTCCCATTCGTCGCGTGCCCGGTCTGGACTCTCTCGTCGAGGCTGGAATCTTCGCAGGAGAGCTGCGACAGCCTCGAGATCTCGACCAGCGTGGGTGTGCTATAAGCGCCCTGCAAGGACCGAGGAGTGCGGATCGTCGAAGCGCGCGCGTATGCATGCATATATACACGGCGCCGAGCGTCCTGCACGCTGCGTGGTCCCGAAAGAGTTTTTACATGCATGCCTGTCGCGTTTGTGACCTTTGCGTACAGTGCGCCTGTAGAGGCAAAAAAAAAAAAAGAGAGAGAGAGAGAGAGAAAAGAAGAACGAACCTCTTGTTTTCTTACTTGGATAGCTGCCCGGAGAATAGCGAAAGAAGAAAAGAAAGAAAGGAACGAGAGTCGGTCGAAGTGTTGGTTTCGTGTATACGCTTTTGAATCGCGGAAACTTCGTTTGTTCGCCGGTGTCTCGACGTTGTTGCCGCGCGGCTATTGGCAAACGCCCTTGCATTCAAAGTGACACGCATTTCGGAGACCTTTGCATTGAGAGTTGCCTTAAAAAAGTGTACATGTAAATGTAAGGCGACAAGAGCGTCGTTCGTTCGTCGAAGGAAAGGAAATATAGTGGTCTCCATCGTTTTGTTTTGTTTTTCTGTTTTCTTGCTTTTGTTTTTCTTTCATCGCTTCCCGCGAAGAAAAGTTGCAGAGAGCGGTGCACCACGAGATGCTATAGAACGAGAAAGTCCGTTCGAACGATTTTCACTGTTTCCTTACAGGCTTCACCTTAGGTACTTAAGCAAACTGTATAGCTTTCGTGGTGGCATGAGCTCGTGCACGCACACGTACACAAACACGCCCCGCGCACGCATATAGATCACGTGCGTACTCGACGCGGTGGTATAGGTTATAGATAGTTTTCACGTGACGTCATATACGCCCCTCTCACAGCGCTCGTACCCAAAGATGGCGGCCACGATGACGTCAATGCATTGTACTATCACGCGCACATTGTTTCGCTTATTGACGGTGATTGTTTTCCCCCGGTTTATCACTGTTATCGCTGTTCGTCACAAGCTGGGCCCATCGTCCTGTCGTGCTGTCAAGTTTCTTGATTACACTCCTTATCGACGTGCTAGTACCTAAAGATGGCGGTCGCGATCTGTGCAAACTATCGATAGGTTAGATTTCCGCGTTTATGTGTTACTGTCTTTTCTTTTCTTCTACCGCACTTGATATCAACCTACGCAGTGCGCTTGACTCTATTTCTTTCTGTGTCCCCGTCTCCCCTGAGAAAACTGCTTTCATATGCGCACCGCTACTCTTGTGTCTTCCGCGTGCACATAGCCGATAATAAAATAATGGTATGCAAGACCATCCCCATTCCGCCCGTCCTTGCCAACGAATGCCAGATTCCATCTATAGTTCAGCGAATAACGATGTCTGAATTAACAAAAAAAAAGGGGGGGGGGCGTGCAGACAGACATTGCAGCGAGAGACACGCATACATATTCCCGACCCGCGGTAACTCTGCAGCCAAGAGCGGGTGCACCGAGACCGTACCGATCTAAATTGGCAATCAGCTTGCGCACGTAACCTCTCCAAGCGAGAAAGAGACAGTCAGGCTGAGAAACGAAGAAAGACACAAAATTGAAAGCGCGAAGCACCGACCGCACACGGAGAGATCTTCCACAATGTTGCTGCCAGAGTGGCTTCGCTGGTCGGTTTCAATTTTCTTGGCAAGAGATCGGGAGATTGAATTAGGAGGAGAGTCTGCGGGGACAGCAACGTTTATATTAACCAAAACAGGATTCTCGCCGAAGTCTCCGAGCCAGGTAGAGACACTTTGGAATGACATGGAGTTCTTTTTTTCTGCGTTTTCATGCGTGCCGTTGAAGTTTTCGTGTTCAGGCTTTGCGCATATAGGGGTTGGGAATGAAGAGATATGAGCTATGGTGTTGTACGCCTCAAAGCCACAATCTGGCTATGAGAGACGTTGCGGTGAAGGAGTGAGTAGGTGCTTTGGATTAATTTTTGGCATCTTACGGCCTCTCTTTGACGTGCGAGCAAAGCTCGGTATACACGTGTGTTTTGAATTTCGCTACCAAAGGGACGGGGCTCCTTCAGGCAGGTATCGAACCAAGGACCTAGTGCTCAGCAGTGGAGCGCCATGTACACACGTATATGCACTAAGCTATCACGCCATGGTTCGGGGTAATTGTTCGGTTTCTTTCCCAGATTTCACTGAGACTTAGTAAATTTTTATCCGGAAAATAGCGTCGTCAATTACCTCGCCTACCCATTCCCCACTCATTAAATCACTCCACTCCACTCCATTCCACTCACTCACTCACTCACTCACTCACTCACTCACTCACTCACTCACTCACTCACTCACTCACTCACTCACTCACTCACTCACTCACTCACTCACTCACTCACTCACTCACTCACTCACTCACTCACTCACTCACTCACTCACTCACTCACTCACTCACTCACTCACTCACTCACTCACTCACTTCTATATGCTGCGCAGTATTGCTAGCCTGTGTTCCTCGCACTATCTCACCCAACGAGGAGTACTACTGCCTTCTCCAACTTCTTTTGCAAAAATTCTGTCCTATCTTTGGCATGACGACACAATAATAATCATTCTCGATTAGTTTCCACAGTGAGAGTATACGGCTGCGCTTCGAATCAAGCTACAAACCTGTGTAACAGGTATCGATCACCTATTAAATAGAAAAGCAAAACAAATCGAATGCAACAGTATTACTTAGGAGCATGACTAATTATTACTGCGTTTGGAGCAGCCGAGGACGAAAGAATGCGCTTGTCATGCCAGCGCATGAAACTAATTACCTTAGATCCCATTCCCTTATTCATTTACCTTCTCACAGAGCTACCAGAGAATCATTATGGGTGTACGAATACATGATTCTTTTTTTAATGTGGACATTGTGTACTGGAAGAACAGAGTCTCATAACCCGGCAAATCTGTTCTGCAGAAGTCCGAAAAGTGGAGGAAGGGTCATATTGTTACGTGTGGAAAGACACAGACGAAAGGTGCTATTTACACGCTATTTACACTGGAGCCAGGCAGCCAGGCTGACACTCGCTCGTGCCAAGGGCACCGACCAACTTCTTTGTCGTTCTCGTGGCGGCTCGTCTCTTGAGCATCGCTCCATGATATCGTAATAATATGCAAGAGGCAAATCGTCATCCACCGAATTTGTAGCAAATTTGTAGCACGAAGCGACCGGTAGCGTATAGCTGATAGGTAAGTGCGTTAGGTGTAGCGGTTGTTGACTGTGATATCTTGATTTAATACCCCGATTATGGCGAGGACAGAAGAAACTGGTCATATGTGAAAAACATAGAAAAAGTAACAGACGTTGGGAAGAGCACAATCCGGACAACTTCACTGCAGGCTTCCGTAATAATAAGTACAACGAGCAAAAGACACATCGCGTGTGTGGTTGACTTGCAAATATGCTTTAACAATACACCTCGCAACCTTAAAGGGTGATGTCCATGTACTATTGAGTTAAGCAGTCTACACCAGTCATCAATTTTAACCACAAGTAATTATTTGTTATGTATTCGCGTTCAAGTTGAAAAATGTAATCGTCGCATAAGTAAAAAAAAAATAAAATAGACAGACGGTGCGATGCGATGCGCGATCTGGTGAAAGATGTTATGTTTCGCTCGAGCGAAACATCGATGTTACTTATTAATTATTACGTTACATAAGCTATAATTAAATGTACAAATAGAGTTGTACTGCAATAATGAATACGAAATGCAAAATACTGCAAGAATGCCGGCGCGAAACGCACCGGGAATGGAAGTCTGAGAGCAGTTAAAGAGAAAAAAAAAGGGGGGGGGGAAAGAAAAGGAAAGAAAAGAAAAGCTCGCCTCTAGGCCCATTCTGGCTAAGTACGCGATTGTTCGCCTAAGCGCTTTATCAGCCGCGAGCTCCTCCGTTTGCGAGGCAATTATTTTCGCACTTTGGCGTCCGCATTGCCCGTGTTTCGCAACTTTAACGCGCGGTGGTTTGCATCGCAAGAGAGGCGCGAGAATATGTATATATATATACGTTGCACGTTGCGGCGCATAATTTTCGCCGCTGGGTTCATTAATCTCTCTGATTGCTCGACTCACGTGACGGGTGGAGGTAATTAAGGGGAGAACGAACGCCACGCTTTCTCTCTCCTGATGAGACGGGGCATGCGCACAGGCGTCGGATGCAGCGCAATAAGAATGCTGTGGCATTGTTTTAGCAAAGTGCGCTGTAAACTCTCGAACATTTTCTCTCTCTCTCTTTCTCTCTCTCTCTCTCTCTGCTCAGCAACACAGTGCTGTTGGAGGAAAGGAATGCATGGAATGCACGTTTTCGGTGAGGCGGGGTCGTTCGCGCTCAAACGCGCTGTACAACGCTTTCCTAAATGTGCGTTGTAACAAGCAACGTGCGCGCGACGATTCACGTAAGCGCACTAACGACGCTGCTGCTCGTACAAATTACGCTTCACCAACTTTCTTTTTTTTTTCCCCTTTCGATTTGATCACGAGCGGTTGCTGTGCGTTGTTGTTTAACTCGCGCCTTGAAATAACCTCGGCTATTAAATGAAGCTTTCTTTGCCCACCATCCCGGTGTTTGAATTGGATCGCCGGTCGGGGATCGATTTCTCGCTTGGTATAACCATCCGAGCCAAGCTGTAGCACATGGGCTTATATATAGTGCTGCCTGATGACCTACAGCTAATGCCAGTGAGGAACCTCTGTTCTTGAGCCATTGTGTACTTACTTGCAAGTGCCACTGTGTACGTGTCTGTACGCACGCCACAGCACATGTGTTTACTTAGTCAGCTTACGTTTACTGCAATTCACACTGCCACTATACAGCTACGACCCTTACGCAACAGGTGAGAGGCGTAAACTCGCAAAGGCTCGTGGGACGGGCCGTCTGCTCGGCGCTTCCGGTTCGGCAGACGACGGTTGAGGCGCACGATTCTTTATTCGTGGGGCCGGTCGCCATTGCTCTCTGTGCACCTTCGTCGCAAAGTATCGCCCACGCCGCTACATTTTTTTTTTTTAGAACCCGAATCAATCGAACACTTGAATTAGCTATGCGTGCTGTCGCATTTTCGTGATTATCTTGAATGACGAGTCCTACTTCCTTGTTCTCAAGTGAATTCTGTTCGTGCCAACGACAATTTTTGTGTGTGCTTATTTCATCTCAATTTAGGCCGATTCAAACATGCATGGTTTAGTAGTGGAGGCACTATAGGCGGGCTTATAAGCTTTCTAGTAGTAGAGGCACTATAAGCTTTCTCTTGGCACAAATGTTACGGAACGCCATTCAGGCGAGTAACTAGCATAAGAACAGCAAAAAAGGGGGAAAATAAGAAGAAAAGTACATTGTGTTACGAATGCGACACTTCGCTATGATTCTGCATGACCTCCGAGACTCCTTCCCTTGATGCATCAAAAAACAATATCGCTGCTCGGAAACTTAATGAAATAAAGCGTACTAAACATCCCTGCAGGAACGTCTGAAGCAACAAACGCGAAGGTAGTCAATTTCGTGAATACTTCCCCAACATTCCCGTGGTTAGCCGAGGGACAACAGTGCCGGAGTACTCTCTCTGAATAGTAATAACCGTATTAAACATCTCCGCAGCAACGTCTGAAGCAACAAACGCGAAGGTAGTCAATTTCACGAATACTTCCCCGACATTCTCATAGTTAACCGAGGGACAACAGTGCCGGAGTATACTCTCTCTGAATAGTAATTATCCTGGGAAATGCTGCGGACAGACTGGGTTACCGAGCGTTTCACGCAACAAAGAGCGCAAACCGTGGCTTCAAAAAACGCTCCGTCATTAGTCGCGCCAGCCACCGTCGCGCGTCCTCGCAAATTAGTCGACAAACGCCGGCTGTTGCTGCGGCGGCGGCGACAGCGGCTGATAGAGGCTGCAGCAGAGACGCGGGCGGTGCGGAGCGTGGGCCGGCAACCAGGTGTTGTCGTCACTCGTTAGGGAAGCCAGGCTGCTCGTGCAGAGGCGATAAGTGCTTCGACGAGGCGCGCGCGCCTCGGCGTATATGCGTGCGGCTCGGCGGCGTAGCACAGGGCAGGAAGATTGTGGCGCACCGTGGCAATGGCGGCGGCGCCAGTCAACGGGCGTCGTGTGCAGCCTTGCGAAGGACGAAGCCTCTGCGAGAGAGAAACGCATGAACGAAGAGAGTCAGAAGAAGCAGCAGTGATGAGGGAAAGCAGAAGGCTTAGCAGCGACGGGCAGACGACAAGCGAAAGGTCGCGCGTTGTTTTGCATTGTTTTGTAGCAGCTTTTTCGTGTGTGTGTGTGTGTGTGTGTGCGTGTGTGTGTGTGTGTGTGTGTGTGTGTGTGTGTGTGGTGGTGGTGGTGGTGGTGGTGGTGGTGATAAACTTTATTGAAAGGGGGAAGGGTGAAGAGGGACGTGGCTGAGGGTTAGGGCTCAAGTAAGGCCCTGGGCCTGCTTGGCCTTTTCCTGTTAACACGGCTTGATGAAGGCGTGGTAGTTGGACACTGAACACCAAAGCTCAATCAGTCGAGGCTGATGCAGTATTCTTTCCAAACGCTTATGTGTTCATTCGTTTGTCGGACGACGGTTCACGAAAAGAATAAATTGCAGGGCTTGACAACCCGAAACTGCGCGGTGGTTTATGAGGGACGCCCGTATAGTGGGCTGCTGGAAATGAATTTTCACCACGTTGGGGTTCTATAACGCGCACCCAAAGCACGCTTTGGGTGCGCGTTAAAAACGCCTTTGCGTGCACCATGCATGGTGCACGCAAAGGCGTTTTTCGCATTCCTCCTCCATTGGAATGCGGCCGCCAAGAGCCGGGGATCGAAGCCGCGACCACGTGCTCATCAGCGCTACTCCATTGCGACTGAGCCACCATGGTGGATAACACGGTCAATTAATAATTGAGAACATCAAGACTTATCTTTCCCATTCTTTTAATTTTCACACCGGAACCCACTCAACCGCCATGCCATTGTGATGTGGCGCAGTCTTCAATGTATATTGTCGTAAACTAGGACTGTTTTTGGCGCACGAAATTTTTTCCGAAAGTTCACAAGTTGAGTGTTTGGTTATCTGTATGCATGGCATGTATTCCTTGTTACCGAGAAACAGATAACTATAGACCCAGGCGGACACTCTGCAAATGTGTGACGTCACGCCAAGCTGACGCGGGGATTTCAGAGTGGCGTTCCCGCCCATCTCCTGTTTTAACGAATTCTCTTGCTTACGAAGCCTCCTCTCACGTTGAGAGTGGGGCGGCGCCCCGGCAATGCGAAAGCATAATTCGGTAATGGCTTAGTTTTCGGCGTCGGTGTCACTCTAAAAGCTTAAAACTGGCGGAAAAGACACAATAGAATGGCAGTATAGGAGACGACACACCCGCAAGTATTGTGTTGGTTCTGCTGGTTTAAGCTCTTCAATTAAGGCGCGCAAACTAGATCAATCTTAACACTGCAGTTTGCCAAAATAGTATGCTGAGTGAATGTGCAACGAAAGCCGGGACCACGGGCACACGATGAGTTTGTCGAATGTATATGGTCACAAGGCAAGCATTTGCCGAACATTAGTGTTGTCAGGCGTGCGTGCATGAAGCACACAAAATTGCAGACACTGGCCATCAAGTGGGAAGTGGAAGCGTCGAGAGATTAAGGACCGACGTTTCGAAACCCATACGGTTTCCAATTGTACCGTGCACGACAAGCAAGATGAGCGTCAGATCGTCGTTCCGAAGACAGGTACAGTTGTCCGGAGTAGACAAATTCATTAATTAATTATGGGATTTTACGTGCCAAAACCACTTTCTGATTATGAGGCACGCCGTAGTGGAGGACTCCGGAAATTTCGACCACCTGGGGTTCTTTAAGGTGCACCTAAATCTAAGTACACGGCGTGTTTTCGCATTTCGCCCCCATCGAAATGCGGCCGCCGTGGCCGGGATTCGATCCCGCGACCTCCTGCTCAGCAGCCCAACACCATAGCCACTGAGCAACCACGGCGGGTAGACAAATTCATATTGTGCTCTGTCCTGTTCTAAATGCATAGGCAGCGTTGTCTGAATGGATTCATGAAAAAGTTGTAGGGTTCCACTTTTTTTTCCGCCGTGCACAATAGCGCCGTCCTCCAAGCTTAAGTGATGACCGTTTTAGTAGGCATATAACGCTTGTGTGTACTTACGAGGGTTTGCGCGCATGCTATGGACAACATTCTGGAATGTCATTAAGGGGATAAAAAGCAAGGCGGGTGCTAGAACTGTTCCCCTAACTCGTCTTTAAGTATGACTTGTTGCCTACGTGTACACGAAAATGTCGTTTTGTCGAACTAAGCGAAGTAGACCGAGTATGTCTTCCCCACTCTTTTGTTTTGTGTTCGTTCTGCAATTATACTCTGCCACAGCTCGAGCTAAAAGTATGTCGGGATGAGGAAAACTACGGAGTGGTGGCCGCGGTGTGGCCTAAGGAGGGCACACCTTCTGCCACTGCGAGTACTTCGGCAAACAAGGCTCCCACTGTGGTCGCGAAGCCCCTCTCAAAGTATGGGCAGCAATAAGCGCGAGGAGTTCGCAGCGAAGCTTGATACTGATGGCGTGATACCCGCCTCACTACATTTCCTCAAACTCCGTTTTTGTCTCTGTGCGTTCAACAATCTGGTTAAGCGCTCTACCCCGGTCATTCAATTCAGCATCGTAAGCTACCCAAGTCGATGCAGTGATAAAGAAAAGTTCCCGCGACAGCTTTGTGCGGTGTCTCTGTAATACAAGTTTCCCTGAAGTTCTTTATTCATTGCTTGCTTGCTTGCTTGCCTGCCTGCCTGCCTGCCTGCCTGTCTGTTTGCCTGCCTGCTTGCTTGCTTGCTTGCTTGTTTGCTTGTTTGCACGCTTGCTTGCTTGTTGTTTGTTTTTAGTGAGAAAAGGGCCGGAGGTCGGCCTTCTGTTTTAGGTAGTACCTGGCTAAGGAACTCCTGCGAAGAGCTGCCCCCGGCCGCTCCGAGTTCATGAAGTCTGCTATTCATAGGCTGCGGTGGTGGCCGGCGGGCGGTGCACTATATTTGGCGCCCAACGTGGCAGGGGGGATTAAGAGGGCTCTCGCGCGTGGAATTTCATACTGCTCGCTCGGGATTCGCGTTAACGAACTCGTAAATCTTGAGAGGTAGGGGAAGGGGCGAAGAGCACGGTATAGCCTGCGCACCCAGTGCAAGTATATTGCTCACGTGAAAGCCAAAGCGCCTCCGATCAGAACATTCGCTGATATTAAAGTTCCGTGCTGATATCCGTGTAGCTTACATAGGGTTCGTTGTCGGCGGACTTCTTTGTGGCTTTCTTTTGCAGTTTTTCTCGCATGGGTCTGCATTCATGGCTCTATAGCGTGTGGTAAGACAGCGTGTCGTCAACGCAACGAGAAAAATTCGGAAAAGTTAGTGCAGAGAAGATTTTTCTTTTATTCAGTTCGGCGGGCAAAATGACGATCGGAGCCCACAGTATAGCGAACCGCAAGGAAATACATTGTCACAGAAAGCTTGACACAACCGCGCGCGCGCATTGCTCGTGCACAATATAAGGCGGCGCAAATGACCACCTTATACCACGTCGTTGCACCAAAGCGCTCCCGGTCGTTTCTCGAACTCACTTCGCGGACTGTCTTATAGTTAAACTGAAATCATGTTAACCACTCCACGACTTTCAGACTTTCTGTAGGTCTCTTGAACATGGCTACATTCAGCACATGCTTTCTTATTCTCTTTTTCTGCTCTTACGGAACATCTCATTCGCCTTAGAACGGCCGCGGTAGCTCAGTGGCTACGGCGGTGCAGAGTATTAGGTTGCATGTTTGAATCCCGGGCGCTGCTGTCGCTTTTCATTAGGGGGCGGAACGCAAAACACACACACACACACACACACACACACACACACACACACACACACACACACACACACACACACACACACACACACACACACACACACACACACACACACACACACACACACACACGCACGCACGCACGCACGCGCACACACACACACACACACACACACAAAAACGCACGCACGCGTCTATAGTTTACTTTGGGTGCACATTAAAGGATTCCAAATGGTCAGAATGAATCTGGAGTCATCCATTACGGCGTTCCTCGGAGTCCGCTGTCCAACTTTCGAAACAAATAGCCCCTACAATTCAATTCCATTTGCCTCATACTTATGGTTCTGCTCACTTCGCCCCGCAGCGCAAGCACACCTGTTTCATCTGGAGAAGGTGTCAAACAATCGCGGCGAGCGAAACCGTGAAACGAAAAAACCCCCAAAAGCTGTGAAAGCTGACAAAGAACACGCCCCCTCATGGTTAGAGAAAAATCCTGTGCCAGGGAACAACTATAAAAGTCCTTTAAAGAAAAAGAAAGAAAGAAAGAGCTCCCACAGAGAAAACGGCTGCACGCAGGAATGGGTAAGGAGCGCCTGTCCGGGGGAGGCTGTGTGCGTGCGCCTGCGCGAAGAAACGAAAAAAAGCCGTTGCCCGGCTCGCCCTGGAAGAAGTTACTGGACCGGTTCCGTAGCCCGAGTGTAAACACGAACGCCTCTTCTCAGCTGCATGCATTGGCGCAGCCGTGCAGGCAGCAGCAACGCACAAAGGAAGCGACTCCACAACGTGCGTCGTTTCTCTCTCTCTCTCTCTTTCTTTCTTTTCCCTCTGACCTTTTCGGCTGTACTTGTTCTTTAACTGCACCTCGCCTCAAAAGGGGCAACCACGTCAGCACGTCATACAGGACAGCGACTGTCGGGGAGTCGCCTGCGCCATCGCGGTCAACGGATCACTCATTTTGTTTTTTTTTTGTTTGTTTGTTTCTTTGTTTCTTTCTTTCTTTATTGGCTTATTTATTTTGCAGGCTTTTCGGCGCTCGAACTCCGTATGTCATCTCGAGCATATTTGGTGTGTTTTTTGTTGGGCGAGCCACAGCTACTGTATTGCTTTTTTTTTTTCCCCTCGAATCGAAGCCCGTTCGGTGCGTCAGCGGCAAAAGCAGGCCGCCATGCATGCACGGGAACGCCCGCGGCTTTCTGCGTGTCCGTGTACGAACGCGCTCATTCGGGCACGCGCATTTCGCGTACGGCTATGGCTATGGCTCGCGCGGTCCACTTGCTCTTCTGACATCTCATTCCGGGGCCACAGCCGACATTTGAGAAGTGGCGGCCTGCCGGACCGGCACTGACACGGCGTGACGAAAATCGCGACAATGGCCAACCGGTCGACCCTGTAATGCGTATGTAGTGATTGCCTAGCAGCAATAAGCAGCAACAGCAGCAGCGGCGGTGGCGACAGCGTTATGCCTTGTGCACACTGATTTCGCTACGCCGCGCGCTTTCAGAATTTCCATCCATTCGACTTGGCGTCTGACACTGTGAAGGCGTCTGTTGCGACTGACGGCGGCTCTTCAACGAAATTTCGCTTCGCCAGTCTCTTACAAACGTATTTGTTTGTAGAATCTAAGCTGCGCCCCCGTGATCCACGGCCTCTCCACATGCGGCGCTCGGGCTAAGTCCAGTAAAGCGATGGCGTCACGGTCCGTGGAAATTGTAGCTTCGCCGCCATTGTAATTAATTGACCTCCTCCCCTCCAGAGGCAGCATGATGGGGATGCTAGATGAGGTGATTGCGAAAAATGTTAAACGTGTCGTAAGCTCTGTAGCTACAGAAGTGTAAAAACAAACAAGCGACCAAAGTACAGGCAGGTAAGAGTTTACAAAGCACATAACAATGGGACGAAACACGCACTTCAGAGTACAAATCTCCTACCCGTTGTTAACATTTGAAGTTGTTATTGTTAAGCTGTTTGTACTGCTCAGCAGAATTGTGCGTAGAATGTCAACAGATTTATCATAAGCAAAATAAAGGGGCAAAACATCTCTGCAAAGTAGAAGCGTACGGTGTAAGACCGCAAGTATACATTCGCCGACAGAAATGTGCAACGCAACACATACGCGACTGTCTGTGCACGTCCCATGGAAACGCGCGTATACAGACTTTCCACATAGCCTGTACATGAACTTCTGCCGACGAATGATTCCATTCCTTATCTCTCCTTTAGTTTCCCGCGCTCCATAAATGAAACTCTCAAAAACTACATCTCGAGCTCGACGTATTCAGGAGACGAGCCAGCGCGAGACCACTCGAGCGAGACGGCAAACCAAAGACGCGCGCGAGCGGCTGCTGACATGCATGCAAATACGCACGTTCAAAACGTAGCCCATTGTGTGCGTAGCGCATGCGGAAGGGAAATGGTTTTGCCCTGGAGCTCACAGGCCTTTGTCGCGTTTCGGCCAGCATACTATAGCTTTGAACTTACTATCAGACAGTACACGCGAAGAAAAGGAAAGAATATGAACGGCGAACAGAAGGGGTCACTGTTCATTTGCTTATTGCGCAGCCGTCTCGACCTTCGACGGGGCTTCAAAACGCGCCGCCACGTCTAGCAATCTGCGGAGCGCGCATTTTACAATTATCATACATTTCCGAGTCGCGCGCGACCCGCGATGAGGTCTACACGTGCGCATGCAGCCGGAGTATGTGGCGATAAACCTGGGCGTGTGTGTGTGTGTGTGTGTGTGTGTGTGTGTGTGTGTGTGTGTGTGTGTGTGTGTGTGTGTGTGTGTGTGTGTGTGTGTGTGTGTGTGTGTGTGTGTGTGTGTGTGTGTGTGTGTGTGTACGCGCGCGATTGCGCGCGCGCGAAGCAAGCGTACAAAACTCCGCGCGTGTACAAATGCAATCACGGCGATCGCAGCCTGAATAACAAGCGGATCATTAATGACGCAAATGCGACGTGATCGATTGCCTTCCCCGCGCAGAATAAAAGGCTCGAGGCGGCGCGTTGTCATCGTTCGTATTTTTGGGGTCACGAGCGAGTTACGTGGCCTGTCCGGCGGGGCCGAAGGGGGCGAAGATCGCTTTAGGATCGGGCCCGACACGACAACAATGGGCAATCGTCGATTAGCAACCCCCCACCTTCCTGCAGGTTCTAGAAGTGCGGCAAATGGGCCGACCGGGAAACTGCGAGAGGCTGAACTCGAAACGGAGTCGATTGAGCAAACGGTAGAAGGGAACGCTTGCCACCGACGGCAGTCAAGTGTGTGTGCCAAGAGCCAGGGCAGCACACGCCTCAAATGCGTGCCATACATCTATCATATGCAGTCCGGGTAGAGTGTACTAGAACCTTATTCTAGTTCGCAGTAGTCCGAGGTAGTCCATTAATTGGGTGGCATGAAGCTGGCGAGACACGGTGTTTGCAAACGTCTCGCTACATACACTCGACCGTTCGTCCAGCTTTGCTTGTGTATAATCGCCACTAACCTTTCTCGGTCAGCGGTGTCGGTGCTGCGAGTACCGGAGTGCTGCGGGGCCGCATTGTCATATCGAGGGACAGATCTAAATGAACATTTTAAACCGTCGTATCCTTCCCCATCGGCGCCCGCGCAAGGGTGAGCCCGGGTTGCTGCGGACTGAGGTCTGGGGTTCGAATTCTTGCTTCTGCGGCGGATGCATTACGATATGGGCGGAATGCTGAAACTTTTGCCTATATACGTAGTTATGGAGCACGTTAAAGCACGCGAACTATAACCACGCACTGTATCGTTGAGCTGCGCCAAAGCAAATTGAGATTAGGAGCTATGCATCTGTACCTTTGTTAAAGGCCCCACGGGAATCAACTGAGAAAGTCTGTAGAACACTTATAAACGTTTGTTTGTGTAGTATCACATTGTCTCTGAGCAGCTTGCGGAAGTACGATCCTATACTTTTTTTTTTAGTATTGCTTGTAGGCTGCTTGAGTGTATAACCCTCGCCTATAAATACATGAATCACGGATAGACCAGAAGAAACAGACTTCGCGTACACTATAGCTTCTGTGCACTAGGACCACGTAACATTAGAAAAAGCGAAATGGCCGGTTTATGGGAAGCTAAGGTCACATATACAGGAGGTCTGACAGATACCATACAGTCGCTTTAAACTCGTGCTCGTGAAAACATCTTAACGCGTGCGCTATGCAGCGTTTGACAATTGAAACGGCAAAAACGCCTTGAAAGCCAGGAGCATTGCGTAGTCATTCTGCGAACTATGCCCACGACGTTCAGTCTTTCGTATTAGGAAGAAGTAAGACGTCACTATACTGCAAGGCGGGATGCGAGAGTGGGTAATCAGGCAGGATTTCGTCACCTAAAGAGAGGTCGTAATGCTGTCTGCTATACGCTCAAATGAACCGGTGCACTGTCGTGGAGTACAGACGGACGTCCTCCATGCAGCTTCTCCCGGAGCTTTGTCTTAATGGCTTCTCGTAAACCTAGTCAGAAGCTCACGATTACCTCTTCCCGCAACACCCAAACCTCAAGGGCCATAATCTTCCACGTTAACACCACGGAAGCGTCATACTGCGCTCAGGATGACAGGCGCTTTCTGATTTCGCTTCCTGATTTCAACGACGCGTCCCTGCCACTTTTGCTGCAGTAACCAGGCAATCTGGCTGTCCATTAGGGTCGTTTCCTCACTGTTGCAACTCTTACGTGAAAGACGCATCCTTTTCGTGGTGCTTTTGCAGCACTAGTTCAATTATATTCATCTAACGTCGTACTGCAATACAGTATATATTGTATACGATCTGCAGCGCACTCAACTTGTACGTCACAGCTTGTCGCATATCCCTTGCAGTGTTGGGTTTGGCGTCGGATAGAAAAAGAAAGAGAGAGAGAGGGAGAAATGAAAACTGAAATTATCAGCGCTCGCTGCGTCAGCTTCGGCGATCGAAATGATATGAAGAGGACCCGAATATACATATGAAGAGATCAAACATCATCCAAAGGTCGAGGAGTGTTGTAAGTCCTGACTGTAGCATAAGTAAAGCAGGAGACTCTTTGTGGCTCAGATTGAGTCCCGAATTCTGCCCCAGAATGCTACGAAATTATTCCTATGTGTCTGTGAATGGCTGCTGAGAGGCCTCCTGTGACCCGCCGTGGTTTCTCAGTGGCTATGGTGTTTTGCTGCTGCGCACGAGATCGCGGGATTTGCGGAATCCCGGTGCATGCACGGCGGCCGCGTTTCGATGGGGGCGAAATGCGAAAGAAAACACCCGCGCACTTAGATTCAGGTGCACGTTAAAGAACCCCAGGTGGCTGAAATTTCCGAAGTCCTCCACTTTATACGGCGTAACTCATAATCAGAAAGTGGTTTTGGCACGTAAAACCCCATAATTTAATTTTTTTAGGCCTCCCGTGTGTCACATAAGTGGACCTCTTCAGATGGCATTAAAGTCTCTCTCTCTCTCTCTCTCTCTCTCTCTCTCTCTCTCTCTCTCTCTCTCTCTCTCTCTCTCTCTCTCACACACACACACACACACACACACACACACACACACACACACACACACACACACACACACACGCAAGTGGTGCCGCCTTTGTTCTAGTAGTTAATGGGGCCCCGTAGGTTAACCGTATTGCGCGAATACGGAATGGACATTTCTGAGAAGTAACTTTCCAAGAACGGCTTGGCTGCGCGCCACCACGAGTGCATTGTGGGCGGCAGCGAAGGCACCACCCGCGCCCTCGAAAGCGCAATGCGAGCGGTTACGCGAGGTTTCTTCGCCAGCTCGCAACTGTTCGAAGAACGCGTGCTTTGACGGCGTAAACATGCAGGAAGGCCGGTAAATGCAGGCTGCAGGCTTGCTACGACTGCATGTGTCTCGCTGCCTTCTCTACGCAAGCAGAGCACAACATCAAACAATCACGCGCACCGCCGCCGAGTGACGGACTTTCCTAGCGCTGCAGAGGGACATCCTCGCACTGTCTGTACTGTCTGACTGTCTGTAGAATGGCTATAGACGTTTTCTGTGACAATTGTAAGCTGTCTATGGACAGCCTGCGGACTTGTGACCTCGCACTTTCTGCTGGCTAATGTCTGTAGAGAAAACAACCCGTTGAGAATTCAATAGGCCACGACACGCCAAAAGAAAGAGGCCCACTTTTGCGTATAGACGGTATATGTAAGGACTATCGCAAGAATGCGAAGGCCAGTCAGCCGTTGCCTTCACTGGGCGGCTCGTCTTCGTGCCGATAGGCTGTACATTACTTAGTCAAAGGGCCATGCAAGTCTCTGAAGCAGAGAAGAGTCTGCAAGGAGCCCGTAGACAATCTACAGAATGTCACAACTTAGCTGCTTCATCCTCCCCTGTAATCACCCATCAGCAGTAGCATCGGCAGCATCGATAGCCGTACCGCGAGCAGCAGCAGCAGCAACAACAGCAGCAGCGACAACAACAACAACAACAACAACAACAACAAGAGAGCTCGATAGAAGTGCGGGAACGACTACCAACAGGCCGGTCCTTCGTTCACTTTGGCGGCCGACTGGGCCTGGCCATGTTCTTCCCTCGCGATCGAGCGAGCGAGGAAGCTTCCTACCCGCGGGCATGGCTTGCTCGAAGGTCGCCTCCGCGCTTCGAGATGCGCACGGCGCCGCTCCGGCGACCGGCCCTTGGGCCTGGGCGGCCACCGTATAGTGTATACACCTTGGGATGAGGGTGAGGGGGGACCGAGCGATGGGAGGCTGGGAACCACCGCCACCTCCGGGACGCTCTTCGGGGCCCCCATCGGCAATCGGGCGGCCCAGCTGCTGGCCGGCATCGCGTAGCCTTTTAATGCCACCCTCTCCTCGCCTCCTGGACAGCCCAACTTTCTTGCGTGGTTCGCCCCCCCCCCCTTTCCATCCCCGGCCCCCACCGCTCTCGGCGCTTCTGCGGATGATCGTGCCTGCATGCAGTGAGGGAACAGGATTATGGCTTCCGCCCCCCAATCACCCCCCTCCCATCTGCGACCCCCCCCCCCCCCCCCTCGAAAGCCTGCTTCCCTCTGCATCTTTCCAGGTCCTCTGCTTTGAGGTATACTGGCTGCGAGCGGAATGGAAGTGGAATGGTCTTTGTGGGATCGGCTAGGCGGCGCATTTCTCATCCTTTGTCCGTTGTTTCGATGCTCCTGTACCATGTCATGCCAGACTACTTAGTCTGCCGTGATATCCTCATGAAAATTTATTCCACAATCCTTATACTGTTCTACGCGGTTTTACGCATTGGTGTACCTGCGGCCCGTGATGTGCCTATTAAGCGCGCGTACAAGGATATGCTCAACTAAAGCCGCAAAGCAGTTTTGTGGTATTCAGCATCGGACACTTGGTTTTACACTGTATCTACATTTACGCACCTGTTCGCACCTTCGCTCTCTAGGTTTCTCTATTCTGTGTCCACGTGCAAGAACTTTCGTATAAGGTTGAAATGAATTGGCATGGGCGTCATGCACACTCTTCTTCCGGTCTATTTGTTCAGAGTTTCAGCTGGTGATGGATTGATCTTACGCGACATCTATCGTTCATCTTACTTTTTGTGACGCTATCCTTCGCTAACACTGCGGCGAGTACGAAGTTTTTCCATAAAGCAGCAGAAAAGAAGTCACAGAGGAAATAACTTTGCAAACTGTTTTGTGGAGAGCTTGCTTTGACGAGTCATGCAGGTCAGTAGCATGCCTCACAGCCGTAGCCGCCTTAGGAAAGCACACACACCACGGATCGATTCACTGAGGAAGTTCACACTTTTCGTGCGTCTCCTCTTTTGTTTGCGTGGGAAGCGACGATGGGCACACAGCACCCGATAAGAAAATTACTCGAAGAAGCTGCACGCACTCTTCGGGACGCAAGCAATCCAACGCCTTCGACTAATACTGATCTTGCCGAATCGACGGTTCCTGTTCACCACCGCATGCTTATTATTTTTTTTTTTTTGATATGATATAAGGAGATGTTGGCGCACATTTTAAGGCGCCGGCTACTCCTCATCTCTTGAGTGGTTCCGTCATACATCGTACAAGGTTCAAGGTTACATATCAAATAGTCTTTTCACACAAGCACCAGGACTTTTCACGCAACGTTTCCACGACTATGACGTAAGGAGTACATGGTACATACAATATACAATGTAAATGTCTCCACACTTATTTAGATGAAAGTCTCAAAAGTACAAAAGATATTGTCGCCTAATAACACATTGTCTAGTCAGCGGGTGGTGCATGCATCGCGTAAATGCATTATCACATACAGTCTCAACAAAATAGTCAACATAACATAATTCACAAACATATGGATATATACAGTGACGGTGAAATGAAGGGAACAATGAAAGCGCTAATAACGTCCAGCAATGCCGCTCTCTTCAAGAAAAGTCTTTTCTTCTTCTTCCCCCCCCCCCCCCCCCCCATGCTTATTAAGTCGGCCTGTCCAGTGTAGGATGTGTACCTCTTGGTAGCGCAGTGCGGGTGCATCGAAAAGTTTGAGAAGACGCGACCCTTTCCTTGCTCGCACCGCAAGCAGTTATGATAATAGTACATGGTAAGAACATTGTCTCGGGGCGTGTCTTCCCCGTTCTCTATGTAACGTGTTTCTCTGTCTTTGGAGATACAATTGGAATTGACACAATTTCTGAGGAGGAGGCAAGGAGAGGAGGTGGCCAGGGGAGTTCTGGCATCGAAACAGCCCACCTGGCTACGCCCCTGTGTCACGATGAACGACGGGCGTTGTCGAACGCCTTGAAGCAACAGGGCGTCCGCTCTCAATACGTCTCCGATCTTGCGCGATCTTGTGTACCTCGTGACGACAGGGGCGGGGGGAGTGATGGTCGTGCACCGACGAGTATGCAAGAAACATAGACTATACAAGAAACCTTTCCTTTCTTAAAGAAACACGCTTTAGGCAGCGCATAACTCAAGCCATTCGTGGCACAGGTGTATGTGTTCTACAGGGCCAAGTTGACGTGTCCTGGTGGGGCGAATGCTTGTTGTAGTCGTTTTATCTGTGTGAATGTCCTTCGCGCGTAGGCTTGCAAGTTTCGTTTAGTAATCTTGTAAAACTTTTTGTTGGGCTAGTTGGTGCATTACTGAAGTACTATGTCCGTGTCTCTTCTTCCCGTGTCGTCTGTTTGGCGCTATAGTACTTTAGTAATCTTGTCGTCGTCGTCGTTGGTGTTGTTCCTGCAGACGGACTTAGCCACGCAATCGCAATTGTACTGCCCGAGTGCGACTTCCCTCGAGACTTTGAGCTTCCCTTGCTAGCTCTGTCCAATCTAGCCGTTTGCACATTTCGCACCATCGACACCATGACGCGGCACTCAAAGGTTTACACACCTAACGGGAAGCAGCCGCTCCGTAGATCGCTTCTCAAACCGTTCCTCGGCGCCCACCATCACGACCTACCGTCTTGGCAAAAAAAAAAAAGAGCGACAGTCCGGCGACGTGCTTCCTGTCGAAACAGTGCCCCCCCCCCCCCTTGCCGTCCCCCCTCCAACTGCAGCCTTTTGCGCTTTGCTGTTCGCCGGCCAATTTTCGGGCTGACCCGGTGGGCGCGGTGAAGAGGCCGTTTCTCAGCCGAAAGGCTTGCCATGCCCGGGGCCCAACGCATCGCTCCTTCGATGGCGACACCTAACGACATGATCGTCTCAAGGTCTCGTGCGTGAACCACTCATGGGTAGCGCCCCCCGGCGCAGCTATCATAACCTTGAGGTGCAACGCCTACTTGCCCAGAGAGGACTGCGATGTTCAGAGCTCCGGGTCCGTATTCACAAAATGCGTCCTTACGCTAAATATTCTCGTTTTGTGTGACTGTCCACCCAGTAGCGTACAGAGACGATCACTCGCGACCGGGTAAGCTCGCTTCGGTCACAAACCATTTTTGCAATGCTGGCCACGTAAGACATCGCGGTGGAGGGTGCGAAGGCACTGCTGCAGTTCTTAAAGAAAACAAGTCTGCAAGAAAACTTCTTTTAACCTTAATTTAACCTTAATCCTTTAACCTTAGTTCATTGTGATGTACGTCATCCTGCGCTTTTGTATAGTGTGCGGGAATCGTGACCGGCTGCGATCGTGTGTCTGTGTTCTCTGTCTTTCTGTCCACTGTCTTCATATCTTTTTACTTCCCCCTTCCCCGTTGCGCACTGTAGGGTAGCAAGCCAGATTTTCTGATCTGGTTAAAGACCCCGCCTTTCAACGCAAATATCAGTTAATCGTGATATCACGCATGCCATCGAACGCGGCCGTAAAATGGACTTAGTGAATTTGGCTTCTGACCTATTATAACAATAGGCGAGGGCATTTCTATAAGTGCAATCTACACTGTTTGCTGGCAACAACTACCACGCTTGTGATGTTACGAGCGAGAGCTGCTGATACACCTAGCCAAGTATGTAAACGGCCAGTAGGTGTTCCACGTGCGCTATTAGATCTTGCCGTTGAGTGCGAGAGTTGGCGGACGTTGAGGAGGATTTTGAGACCTAAAGGTTTATTTACATTATTTACAGTAATAACACAAAGTGATGAACAGTCATAAAGTCATCGACGGCCGGCAGCAAATCGGACGTTGCGGCCCGTGGCAACAAGAACGAATCAACGAATGAATGTCGCCTCTCCCCTGCCTCTCGCTTTTAACCCCTTCGGTCTCTCGGGGTCGCGTCATTTTCGGCCAGTCGTCGAGCCAGCTCAGGTGACATCGTTTTCCTCCAATGGTAGGCGCCCGTGCAAGTGCCGTCACATTCGGCCAATATGGACGCTCCAAGGTCTCCACTGTCTGATGGGTGACTTGCCACCGACATTGCCTACTTGCCTGCAAGCGCTCGGCTGGAACCGTGCCAGCCTCCCGTTGCACTTTCGGGAAGAGTCAAGCAGGGGGAAGACAATAGCTCGACGTGCGGCGCAAGAGGTGGGGGTCGCCAACCTGTCTGACGGGTCTGGCAACGTGGTAGACGCGCCCCTGCACACCATAATGGGAATGCGACGGCGATTGGATGTGGTCGGGGAAATTGAGTGATGCCAGGAAAATGGTCCGTATCCAACAGCGCTATACCTAACCAAGTATGTACGTGCGCTTGGGAGAGCATGTTTAGGGAACAATGGTGGATACTTCTAATGCACTCTTGTACCAGTGTCTGTTCTTATCGAATGGTTAGTGATCGATCGGGCGACATATTGCTTGTTTATATAATCCAAATCTCAGGACGGTACAAGCCGCCTCGTTGTCTTTGTGGAAATGCGTTCTGCTACGGAACCCTGGCACGACTTCGGATTCCCGGCGTCCTTGCATTCAGACGTGGCCAGAATGCAAGAACGCTGCTGTATACTGTGCTTTAGGTGTATGGCAACGTATACAGTGTAAGCTGGTGCGGCGAAATTAGGAAATTTGCGAGTATAGGAGGAAATCAGCTGGCTCAAAACAATGTAATCGGAGATTGCCGGAATATGCTTTCGTCCTGCAGTGGACATGAAAGATGATGATGATGATGATGACGATGATGATGATGATGTGAAGAGCGTCATGAAACTTCGTTTCGTGGTTTGTTTTCTCGTTGCTTCGTAATGTAATCGTTTTGAATGGCCGGCTAACCGAATAGCCAGAGATTCTGCTCACTGAAGCAGACTGTTGCAGGGCTGACGAAAAGCAGCGACCATGTTGACCTGGCGGGTACGTAGAGTAACAGAAACACAGAAGCACTCGCCGCGAATAAGTACAGGACACGTGTGCAAAATGTCGAGGCGTGCGCGCCCTGCAATAGATCCGCGCCGCGAGTTTTTTTGTGCCCGAGGGCAGCGCATTTCGGAACGGTTCGCGGTTAATGTTTGATTTCCCGTCCAGTTGTTCGGAAAGTGCACGTGTCCTTAATCTTAACCCTATACGAGCGTGCTCTGGAGGGTATAGGGCTTTATGCCAATGTATATATATACTATATAGCCTCGAAAGGCGAATGCTTCAGGGTGCGCTCGACGTTGTTGTCGAAATGACAAACATAGAGAGACCGTCGCGCACCCGTAGCTGTCGAGAGGCGACACGTGTCGACCTCAAGGCGCGGCGGCACGTGTTGAACAATGCAAAAAGCAAGACTACAGAACGCGTCAACAAATGCCGTTCCAGGGCTCAACCCCCGCCGCTTGCGAAGAGGACACACGCGCACAGCGCGCGGGTCGACACGATGAGTGAGTGCGCATTCAGATCCGTTTTTTTCTTTCACCTCCCGAAAGGCCAGCTCGGCCTTATCCTCACCGCTCTGCGTAGCGGCGAATGGAAGAATAAGAGCGCACAGAAACGAGGACATCATTGACGTTTCCTTCTTTCGACTTCTCTTTTTGCATTTCGAATTGAAGCCCGCGAGGGTTACTCATGTTATTGAGTTCGTTTCGAGATAAAGAGATGGAGAGATAGAGGGAGATGCCATTTATGACAACTGGAGCGGCTTCCTCGGCGGCACACCTACGGAATTCCTACTCCAGATGGAAACGATCATGGATGAAATTGTACGCACAGAAGGCATTAATGACACAATATATACACAACATACAGGATTGAAACGTCTCGTTGAGACCAGTATTTCGCAGAAAGGTTAAAGCGCCTTCTTAAGGCATGGGATGCACGGGCAAGGCTAGCCCATGGCCCAAGAAGATGAAGATCAAGGCGTGATCGTTGAACATACAGTGCGGACATTATTGGCACGGTCCTTTGGATTGCTATAAACGCGTGCATGAGCGGGCAGAGAGAGAGAGAGAGAGACTATGTCCTCTCATACGCTGCGCGTAGGGCACCGTGGCCATCCTATCCGGTTAACCATGTTCGCATGCTAAAATTCATGTTTGCCAACTTCGCACAAATTATGCAACTTTTTGTTAGCTTTTAGCACTCGGCGTTGTGCACTACTTACTGAAAAGTGTAACATTTCTTGTCGTGTCCCTGCACTATGCAAGCGATTCGGCGATGCAAATGCTTTCATTTGTAATGTAAGTATATATGTGCCTCTCGTCACTGGGTCTAGCTCTCAACCTGCTTCGGTCCGAACGACCACATGAAACGGCTGGCAGTCATACTTCAGCCATCCCTGTGACCTCGCGTCTTGCTGGGTCGACGCCTTCACACCGGGTAGGAAGGAAGGAAGGAAAAAGTGGAGAAGGAAAGGTAGGGAGGTTAACCAGTATGGCTTAACCGGTTTGCTACCCTACACATGGGAGAGGGATGGGGGAGATTAAAGATGGGGAAGGGGGAGAGGGAGAGAGAGCACATATCACAGCACACACACATGGTCCGTTGGAGTCCATCATTCTGGCATGGTACGCGACGTCACTCTCACAGCCGCTTGTCCAATCCCGTCTCTTTCAAAAACCGAAGTAGTCCCTTTGTCGCCTTCACCGGCGATATCTTCTGTCGGCGGCATGTGAAAATCGTGTCGAGCGACAATGGTCTACTGTCAAGGCGCGCTAGAACAGATGCCAGGGACTGTCGCTGAACGTTATAGTCAGGACAATCGCACAGAACATGTTCCAGCGTCTCCTCGCAAAGGCAGGCATTACAGAGATCGTTGTCGGCCATTCCAATGCGGAAGGAGTAAGATTTGGTGAAAGCCACCCCCAGCCATAAGCGATAAAGCAGGGTCGCCTCTCTTCGACGCAGTCCAGTTGGCATATAGAGATGCATCAAAGAGGGCACGTGGTATTGACGGTTGCTCTGGGTGGTCTGGCTGTTTGGTGTGCACCATAGAGATAGCGTGATCTCATGTGCAAGCACTCGAAGTCTGCTAGCTGCGTCGGATCGTGAAAGCGGTATGGCCTCTTCTTGTGCGTCCTCAAGAGCTGCCCGAGCGGCATTATCGGCGTCTTCATTTCCAGTGACGCCGCAGTGACTTGGCAGCCACTGAAACGTCACATGGTGTCCTTTCTCCTGTGATGTATGGAGTAGGCATCTAATATCGAATACCAGCTGTTCGAATGGCCCGCGATGCAGAGCTGATAGTACAGATTGTAGGGCTGCCTTTGAATCGCTGAAGATTGACCATTGCCGAGGTGGCTCCCGATTGACGACACGAAGTGCAGCGCGAAGAGCAGCTAGTTCAGCAGATGTCGATGTTGTTGGGTGGTCAGTCCTAAAGCTGATGGTAATAGCTTTTGCTGGGACAACCACAGCACCGGACGAACACTGGATGTTTGTGGAACCATCGGTATAAATGTGTTCCCTGTCCGCGTACCTCTCGTGCAGAAGAAGCAGAGACAGTTGTTTGAGCACAGGCGACGACAGTTCAGACTTTTTTCCGATTCCTGGTACACTGAGATGGACTGTAGGGCTGATAAGACACCAAGGGGGTATCGATGGTTTAGATGCAGCGGTGAAGCCCGATGGCAGTTTGTCGTTGTATTTGATGATAGTTTTAGCGAATGATGATTGGTGCCTGTCCGAAGGTAGCGCTGCAAGGTGGTGATAGGTGGCACGTGCAAAATGTCTGATGTGCGTTCTCAGGGCTTCCACCGTAATGTGAGTTCGCATTGGATGGTCCCGAGCAATCGCAATAGTTGCCTCTGTTGAGGTGCATCTGGGCAAACCAAGGCAGACTCTGAGTGCTTGAGCTTGTGCTGCCTGCAGAACACGAATATTTGTCTTGCAGGTGTTGGTCAATACAGGTAGACTATATCTTAGAAAACCGAGAAAGAGAGCTCTGTAGAGTTTAAGCATTGCGTCTACTGACATCCCCCACGTCTTTCCTGCCAAGTATTGAAACAACTGGGAAGTTGCTGTCAGGCGCCGTTTCATGTAGGCCACGTGCGGGCTCCAACAGAGGTCTCGGTCAATTATTACGCCAAGGAATCTGTGGGTTCGGACATAGGAAATAGTCCGCCCATTGATTGAGATGATATAAGGCGTCATCGGTTTGCGAGTAAATGCTACTAGTGCGCATTTTTCTGGTGATATGCTGAGACCCTGTTTACACAAGTAGTTCGCTGTCAAAGTGGCCGCTCTTTGAAGTCGCGCACGTATCTGAGGACGTGTGACTGCCGAAGTCCAGACACAGATGTCGTCAGCGTATATTGAAATTTTGATGGTAGTTGGCAAGTACTCAGCAAGTCCAACAAGAGCGAGGTTGAATAGCGTCGGGCTGAGAGCACCGCCTTGAGGAACGCCCCTGCTTGTATAGCGTCGCGTAGTTGGGCCATCGTCAGTTAACACAAAGAATGATCTTGCAGATAGGTAGCTTGCAATCCACAAAAAAACTCGACCACCTAGGCCAACCGTCGCAAGGGCGTCGAGAATGGCCTCATGTAATACGTTATCGTATGCCCCTTTCACATCTAGGAATAAAGCTGCAGATAAACGCTTACGGGACTTTTCGTGCTGGACATAGGAAACGAGATCAACTACATTGTCGATAGAAGAGCGGTCACGTCGGAAACCAGCCATGGAAATCGGATAAATCTTGTAGTATTCAAGGTACCATTCCAGGCGGCCAAGGATCATCCGTTCCATTATCTTTCCTACACAGCTGGCCAGCGCTATTGGGCGGTAAGAGGTGAGCTCTAATGGGGATTTGCCCTGCTTTAAGAGTGGCACCAGGCGGCTTACTTTCCATTCGTCAGGAACATTTCCCTCCTGCCATGAGGAGTTGTAAAGGCCCAACAACTCTATCCGTGCGGACTCTCCGAGATAGCACAAGGCCCGGTATGATATACCATCCGGACCCGGAGATGATGAGCGCCTGCAGAGAGCTAGAGCCGCTTCGAGCTCCTCCATTGTAAAAGGAAGGTCCATGCGGCCATCACGTGAATTGGGGACGTCAGCTCGGGCTGGAGGATCTGGACGAGTAGCTTGGTCTGCGATCCGCGCACAAAAGTCTTCTGCGACATTGATGTCTTGCCGCCCTTGGAAAAGCGCTAGCGCCTTGAATGGGAAACGTCGTTCCGGAAGGCAACGCAGACCTTGCACCGTTTTCCATATGTGAGACAGTGGCTTGCGGGGGTCGAGTTTCTGGCAAAACGTTGCCCAACGTTCCGACGCTAATCTATCCATACGACGCTGAATCTTCTTTTGCATCCTCCTGGCTGCCCTAAGGTCATGAATTGATTTTGTACGCCGATATCGACGTTCCGCCCGGCGACGAAGCGCTCGAAGGCGCTCTAATTCTATGTCGAAGTCATTCCGCGTGGAAGAGGTCGTCATCATGCGAGTGGCGTTTTGCATCGTCATTTTAATCGTTTGCTCTAACCCTGATGGTAGGCCCTCGCGGCAGGCATCTTCCATCTCAGATTTGAAGTTGGCCCATTGAATCGTCCGAATGGTATTCCGTAAGCCTGATCTAGACGACAAGCCTTTGATGTTCAGATAGGTGGGAATGTGGTCACTCCCATGTGTCTCAATGTCTGGAAACCACTTCACACATCTGGCGAGAGAGTTGGAGACGAAAGCAAGGTCGAGGCAGCTGCCGTATGTCACGCCGCGAAGAAAGGTGGGGCTACCATCGTTCAGGAGAGTAAGGCCATAGTTGTGGGCGATGCTTGCTAATCTTCGTCCTCTTGCATTTGTCCGTGTACTTCCCCATGCTGGATGGTGTGCATTGAAATCTCCTATGATGACCCATGGGGCGGGACAAACACTCAAGATATCCGCAAATCTTTTGGTATCGAAATTGCAGGAAGGCGATATATACACGCCTATGAGAGTAAACAAGAGTTTGTTCCTTTTAACTGTGATGCATATATATTGATTGTCGTCGTGGGGAGCAATTGGTTGCAAAACATAGGTGAGTTCACGACGAACAAAAATGACGATTTTGCTGCATGCACCATTTGTTGATGACATGATAAATTCGTATCCTGACAGTCTTATTGATTTCGACAAGTTGGGCTCACAAATGACGATGAGGGGAAACAGATTGGTGTACACAAACTGCCGAAAATCTGAAATTCGTGATTTTAGCCCTCTGGCGTTCCATTGGATGATGGACGCAGCCTTGACTTCTTTCCGGAAGGATGGGGTATGGGTAGCCATCTTTCTAGTTGAGGGATGCAAGCACTGGGCCTAAGGCGTCCAGCACTTTAAGTGCGTTTTGAGCACAGGGTGTCCCGATGTCCACTAAAATTGCTCGAATGGCCTCCATGAGAGAACGTAGCACCGAGATGACTTGGCGGTCTGTTTTAGGTGAATCGTCCATGGCCGGAGAAGGATCAGGTGGGACCCCGATCTTCTGAGGTTCCTTCGCAAGGGAGCGGCTTGGTAGCGTAGGCCATTCCTCTGAAGATAGAGTCTTTTCTGCTTCCTTCGTGGAAGTGGTGGGCCTTGTCGCGGCGTGACTAACTGGCACCGCAGTGGAGTGGGTACTGTCACTTCGCGCATGCGCCTTCTTCGAAGACGTACGATGGCGCCTACGTCGTCGCCGACGCCGGACTACTTCGGCTGCCTCCCTGTGGGCAGAATTGTCTCTGGCCATTTGCTTAAGAACCGCGCGCTCCCTCTTGATGCGGGGACAGTCCTTCGAGGAGGCCGCGTGAGGGCCGCTACAGTTGACGCACTTCAGGACCGTGGCACCGCAGGTCTGTTCTGCATGAGGTTCAGCGCAACGGGGACACAGTAGCGAGTTGGGACACACGCCTTTGACGTGTCCTAGCCTGAAACACTGATGGCATTGAAGCGGCTTCTGGATGAATGGTCGAACCGGATGACGGAAATGTCCGACTTTAACGTGGGATGGGATACAATCCCCCTTGAATATTACTTTTACGCAGCGCGTATTCCCAAGACGGCGCACTTGCGTAATGATCGTGCCTTCGTATGCCGGCTTGATGAGGCTAGGTAAGTCATCATTGGGAATGGCAATGTCAATGTCGTAAATCACACCGGCTATGGATGTGTCGTCGATCGGGATAAAGGGGCGCATTTTGATTCCGTCTAGCTCTGTGATTTCTTGGAGTTTTCCAAGCGCACTCGCGTTGTACACGTCTATGGCGAGTATATTCTTGCGTGGATTTATTCTTATGTCTTTAATTTGATCCGGCACCGCACATTCCAAAAAAATGGATAGGGCTTGCCTGTTCAGCAATCGTAGGTTGCTTGACGGTTCTGTTGGCATAAAGATGATGACGTGTGGCCAGCGCGCAGGCCTTGTCTTCACAGTCGTTGTGCTCGCAGGAGTTGACGGCGCTGTGTTGGCGATTTTTCTCCTCGCCCTCTTACTCCGGACGGGTATGAAGCCGTCGTCGGATGAGTCGTCTTCCGACATAGAATACAGCTCGGTGTCTTCGGTGTCACTGGGGGAGCCAACTCGCTTCCTTGCGGTTGACGGCCGTGATGACTTCTGGCCAGGCGGATCTCTGGCATGCTCCGCGTCCATGGCCGCAAGACGGGGAGGCGAGGCACCTCGAATAGCGAAGATTTCACCCAAAAATTCACAGAGCACAGAAACAAGCGTTCTGCCAAGAAGACACTTCGTCGTCTTCTTCGCACACCGGGTAGAACTAGTAGCTTGCATAAGGGGACATAATCTGCAGTCACCTCTTCGACATATACGCGCTTAACGCGAGTAGGACTCTTCGATTTCGGACACACACACACACACACACACACACACACACACACACACACACACACACACACACACACACACACACACACACACACACACGCACACGCACACGCACACGCACACACGCACACACACAAAAACACTGAAACTTGAAAGTCAACGCGTATATTTAGGAGTCAAGTCACCTTGACTTAAACGTAAGTAAGCTAAACGAAGACAATCTTAGTGTAGGACCACAGTTGAGGCAGCTAGCTCGCATAAAAAGCTATCGCGTGAAGAACGTGAACGTAAAGTTCAGTCACGCAAGCACGCACTAATGTCAGAGCAGAGAAGAAAACACGAAACGAGGTCGTCCATATAACACTGTCCTTCAGTTCTGCTTGTCCCCGCAATCGCAACGCTCCACTGGGGAAGGTAGTTGGTTTCACTTAACACAGAGGCCATCCCCCCCCCCCCCTCCCCGCTCCCCCCAATATAAGCGGCGTTTCAGCTGGCGTCCTGTTTCGTCGTTTATGGAATGCCAACAACGGCAATGTCACCGACGTTTCAGCGGTCAACACCGCTACGAATCCATGGACCGGCCAAGGCGCGTCGAGCCCGAAAACGCCCGACACAGCGCCTCTCGCAGTTTGTTTTTCTTTTTTTTTTCTAAACGCGGTTTTGTGCGTCACTCGAATCGAGGGCAACGGGGGGCAGGTCTACGCCGCCCGCATATGCAGGCTAGGCCGCAGCTGCCCGCAGCGCGACATGTAGCGGACCACCACCTGACCGCGCCCTGAAGTGTATACGCCCATGTGAGTCGAGGACCTCGCCGGGATATTCGAATCTGTTCTTATTTTGCTCTCTTTTTCTTATCCCCCTTTTGGAGCACACCTAGAGGAGGACCCCTTCTCACTCGGGTTTGCTTGACTTTGCCGCTGCCGCCGTCGTTGTCGGCTTTGTCCGTTCGGCGCGTCTCAGCGCCACAAAAGGAGGAAGGCAACAAATCAGGTCTGAAAAGGAAAGAAAATGATTGGGCGGATGACGCGCGAAAAAAGGCGCGGGCACAACGGAGAACCACCGGGGGGTCGCGCTACACGAGGAGGGGTCACTTGCCTGGCAAGCGTCTATCTAGCTCGCGAAGAAAGAAAGGAAAGAAACAAAGAGAAAGAAAAACACGACAAATATAAACCAGCTCGCCACCGGTCCTCTTTCCTGGGTCAACTCATCGCGAGCCCATTACGGGGACCGCCGTGCTCAAAAGGAAGCGCAAAAGAATACGTAAAAGTAAAGTAGTTCAGAAAGGGAGGCGGCAGCGAGGTGGAGATGGGGAGAGGGGGGGGGGGGGAAGAGGAACGACTTTGTTGGCCCACAGCTGGACGAGGAGGGTCAAGCGCTACACACATGCAAATTGCTCGCGGCCAGTGATTGTGTGACGAGGAGACTGCAGGATCATGCAGGTCCGCGTTGCACGACGGGCACGCTATACGTATTCATGCGCCTCCCCCGCCCGCCCCCCATTTTGTATATGAACGTGCGCTTCCGTTTGCGTGCGCGCGTGCGTTTGTGTGTAGATGTGTGCGTGCCTGTGTGCGCGTTTAAGAACGTTTCGCGTGCGTAAGTGCGTGCTGATGGTGTTGCCGTGTCCCGTCAGTTCGATCTCGGCCGCTGCTCGAGGAACGCTTCCGCGGGCTCACGCGTTTTTGCGTGTCACTCGCGGAGCTTCCGACAAGGAGTTCCTTCGAGTTTGGTCGGCGAGCAGAAGGCTCTGCAGGGAGCAGACGACGCGAGATCGTCGCTACTGAGCACGGTGTATAAGCGCACCCCGCTGCCAAGGTGACATCTCAAGCGGACGAATAGGAAAAAGAACGGAGTCGAATTGAAGCGTGGAGAAGAATGAAAGAAAAAGAAAAGAAAGGAAAGAAGGAACAGAAAGAAAACAGACCAACAAAACAAAGAAGCCGATCTGACGCAAAGCGGGTCCATCGTGACTGGAAGGAGCGACGCCCGCCTATAGGGCGGCGAACACAATGAGAGGCCGGGACGAACTCCTTTTGCGTCCCAGATAGATCATTGCCTCTCGATTGTGCGTACCAAACCCGAATCTTTATAGACTCGCGAACGGTGTGCTTTTTCGGTGGACACGCCGTCGCTGGTTGGGACGGATCACCGTCATCCCATCCGAAGCGGAGTCGAGGTTTTAGGGAGCGTGTAGGGGATTACACGGCGCTCCACTTGTACATAGTGGCTGAATGTGTTGCCGCCTCTTATGTGTGCGCTGGCTGCGTCGTCCTCGTTTTCGCATTGTATTGGACTGTCATGCCAAAGCGAGGATGGAATTGAGGTGCATGGTCTGGGAGAAAGGCGTGATGTCTCTCTCTAGTCCTTTCTTTCTTCTTTTTTTCCTTCTTTTGCTATTGCCTTAGGCGGGTGCCCCCAACGTGAACGAGACTCCAAATCGTGTCACTATCATGGTCGTCATACTGATGCCTCGGCCACGCCAAAGGGGTGTGAGTCGCATGTCAGTTCGGGGGGAAAAAAAGAAAACTTAGAACAACTTCATCATCAAAAATGACACTGAAAATATACATATTATTGATGTGTTATAAATAATAACAATATTAAGGCTAGAAATTATCATTGTGATCATTCTCAGAAACCTCTTCGCGTGCGCGCTCAACGTTCCTTCTTTTCAAGGGGGCCCGTCGCAGTGGCGCATAGTCGCTTTGACGTTGAGCTGCTATAGCCCCGAGGATGCGGGATCGAATCCCGACCACGGTGACTGCACTTCAATGGCGATGAAAACGCAAAACGCCTTTACACTGTGCACTGGGTGCACGTTAAGGACCCCCAAGTGGACAAACATAATATGAAGTGCCCACAACGGCCTGTCTCCTAATCAGATCGTGCCTTTGGCACGTACAACCTCATTATTTAATTTTTTTTTCCAGGGGGAAAGAGGGAAAGAAAGGGAGAGGGGAGTCTAAAGTCGAATATGTTAATTGTTTTATGGAATCGAGTACGAATATACAGAAAATTTCTGCTGGGAATATGGATTCGAATGTCAAATACTGCCGTAACAGAGGAGCGAAGATCACACCGTTTCAGAATGAACATATTGAAGTCCTCCATTAAATAACATTTTGCTTAATCTCATGCAACGAATCTTCGGGGAGACCATTAGAAAGAAATCTTCTTCAACAGGACTGCAAAATACAGCTAACTGCCACCCTCTGAACGTTTTTTTTTTTTTTTTTTACCTGTGCATTTGTTGTCAGGTAAGTGACCGAAACGGATACGGCAAGGTGCATATTTAAATAGGACGAAAACATTGCGATAGAAGCGTAATACAATAACTGAAGATCGAATCGAGCCTTAGGTGCGCGTTGCGTTATGCATTATTAAGTGAAGGAAAAAATTTTTTCAGACCTCCGGTGGTCAGAATTATAACGAGGCCTCAGCTCCAACGTCATTCATAGCGAGCCTTTGAGACCCGAAAACTCGGCAATTTCTGATGACGTGGCTTGGCCGCCCATTAAGAGACCAGGCGCTGCATCGCCGAGAAGACAATGACGACTGACATCGGCTGGGAGCGGGGAAGCGAGGTCACCCCAAGAATATATGTACTACCTGAGACGACGACATCGAGGAAGGTTTCTACGCACCAAGGAGCTCCTCAGGAGCGTGAGACAGGCTCGGTGGTGTGAAAGAAAAACCACCACCAACGGTGGCACGGGATAAAAGTGGGATACATCGAAAGGAACAACAACAACAAGAACAACAAGAAGAAGAAGAACAACAACAACAACGACAACAACAACAACAAAAGAACAAGAGATGACACATATCTCAGACTTCATTCGAAAAATCGTTATGCAATCATAAGCTCCTGACGCTTTCGAAATAAAATAAAATAAAATACCAGAGCTGTGTTTCTTTTGGTGATCTGTATCTGTTTTCTTTAATTATTTTCTGTTTATTCGTGTTTCTACTTAGGGTGTAGGGAGCGCGGTCGTATACCAGAAAATACGGTGAATGTCACGAGACAATTTTTCCTCGGCAAGCGCCAATTTTGGCAGCCCGGAATGTGTGAAACGTATGAGCTTTATATATATATATATATATATATATATATATATATATATATATATATATATATATATATATATATATATATATATATATGTAACTTCCATGAGTTAAACATGGACTGGTGAATGGCGCAGGGGTGACCCGGTGGGAAATTGCCCGCACGACTCGTTCTGTTTCAATCTCTGTCTCGCGCGTTCGCCACATCTCACTTTAACAAAAATGAACGTTTATCATCCCTCCCTAGTTCGCTATCATTTCGAAGTCCTTGCGAGTTCAATTAGAGAAAGAACATTATATAAAACGGCAGGACGAAGCCTAACAACCTATCTACACGTATTTTAGAACGCAAGCATGGAAGCAAGATATAGAAACTCTTGGCTCAACACGACCTTTGACCTTTTCTTTTTTTTCCGCGTTGCTCACTCGTCGTGTCCTTTATTTCATACAGCTCAAGTCTTGCTACTGGAGAAACGAAAGAAGACAAACCACTCCGCTGTTTCCTTTCATGCGACGAGACGGCTGGAGCCGTACTCTCTCGCTCTTTCTCGCAATCTTCTCGCGACTTTCCTTCGTGCTCTCCGAGGCTGCAGGTGCATGCGACTTTCGTGTCACGTTCATAAAGAAGTGCGTGGGACGGCCAGGCAATTTCCGGAAAGCGGATACGTGATTGCTGCAGCCGCGGACGTCAGAATAAGAAGGACTGCAGAGAGGAGGTTCGGGGTGAGGAAGGAGGTCATGCTGCCTATCGTCGCGCCTCTAACGGGCTAAGTGTAAATGCATCGCGTGAGAACATTTTATCCGCGAAGCACAGGTACTGCAAAATATCGCGTACTTTGGGCCCCGACATCGTGTGTTTTGCTTAGACGATGTAGTACATAGAGCTGCCATCCTGAAAAGGCCTTGGTACTGGGTGCAGTTACAGAACTACACTAGTTTAATTTTCTTTTGTTTTTCTTTTTTCTGTATTCTCTCTTTTATTTCATTGCGTTTTTTTTTTGCGTTTGTGTGACTCAAGAAAGCCTAAGGCTTCTTACTCGTGTTATAGGTGGATGAAATCTCCCGTAGTTATTTTTATGATGCGGACCGAAATTGCTGATCGTACAATTACGTGCGTTCGGGTACATGTTATGAGCAGGAAGTTGCGGCACTGATAGCTTTTCATTTATTTTTTCCCGTTATTTTACCTTGGCATGCTCAATTTTCTCGATGGAAGGAGATAATACTGTAACTGAAGCAATATAAGGCAAACGAGCAAGAAAGAAAAAAAAAGAAAATAAAAGAACAGGAAAAATAGAAGTCCGGAATGTATTATGTGGCTCTCATTATGGTCGTCTAACGATGTATCCTTCGCTTCTGTGCCCGCTACCGCTTGCGACACAAGCTTCCGTTCAAAGGAAAAGTGCGGCAAAATCTGTTTCGGGCGCTTTTCGATTAAAGGTCGAAGAAAAGGAGGTTTCAGTCCCTCCACGCTTGCAGTATAGCAACGTTCGCTGAAAGACAGCCTTGAAAAGAAGTGTGGTCTTTTCATCAGCGTTTCGTCGCAACGTCTGTTTCTTAAGTTATTCGTTTCGTAAGATATTGTTTCTTAAGAATGACACCAGACACGTGCGATATTTTTAGGAACGGTAGAGCAGCGCGAAAGCCACGGGCAAAACGAAGACGTAATGCAATGGTGCTTTCTCAAGCTCAGTGCCAATTGACCTTGATTGTGCTTCAAACTGTAGCATTACTTCGCTTGTGCTTTTTTTTTGCAAGCTGTCATTACTTGCTTGCTGTACGTGCTTGCACTGAGGCATACAATGCGCGTATTTGTCGCTTATGTGCACACACTCGTACTATCCGAACCGCACTTGTCTAGAGTGTTCAGTCGGCCGATTTGGCCGGCCTCTTTTGAAACAAATAAATAAATAAATAAATAGAGCCTAGCAGCTGCGAACGAAGACGCAATGTGCAACCGGCTGCTTGACGACTGCAGATAAGAATGATTAAGACAGACTGTATGTACACTTATTGACTTGCTGTGATTACTTGCTGTGACATAGAGCGCTTATCTGACCATTGCGAACGGCGCGAGATTGAGTGCGATACAATTTTTTTTATTTACATTTTAGTTTACTATTGTTTGTTCATTTGAGCCGGTTTATGTTTGATATGACTGATGGGATGAAACGTGACATGTGTTTCCTATGACGATATCTAGAAGAATAAATATGGGCTGGAGTCCATAGGCTGCTTTACCAAATCAAGACGGCGAGCCTGATAACTGTCGTTGAATAGAAAAGCGTACAATCGTTGCATTCCACTGATGCCAACACGTGGGGCAAGAACATGGAGGTTAGCAACAACAAAGCTCGAGAACAAGGACCACGCAAAGAGCGATGGAACGAAAAATTTTAGGCCTAACATTTGAGATACAGGAAGAGCGCGGTGTGGATCAGAGAGCAAGCGGGGACAGCCGACATTCTAGTTGACATTAAGAGAAAGAAATGGAGCTGGGCAGGCCACGTAATGCGTGGGGCAGATAACCGGTAGACCATTAGAGCTGCAGAATGGGTGCCATGTGAAGGGAAGCGTAGTCGATTACGGCAGGAAATTAGGTAGGGTGATGAAATGGGAGGAAATTTGCAAGCGCAATTCGGAATCCGCTAGCGCAAGATAGGAGTAATTGGAGGTCGCTGGTAGAGGCCTTCGTCCTGCAGTGGTCATAAAAATAGGCTGGCGATGACGACGACGATGATAATGAGGATGATGTTTGATATGTACTGTATGAATAAGCAGGGAGGAGTACCAGGCATGGCACATGATTTCAAACTCCTACGCACTCATGACGACAATGATGATAATAATTATAATAAACTCTGGCATAACCCACCTCGCGATGAATGTCGACGTTAACGTAAATAGCATTGAAGCAATGTAGCGACAAGCCGCATTGCCACGAACGAAACGCGTCATGCAGGAAGTGTGCGTGCAGCCGGGCTCATCTTTCGCGCATACCTCTGGGCACGCTGCTCCACCTAGCGGCGCCGCCACGAAGTCCGCGCGTGGCGTCTGTTCGAATATATATTGTGGCAGTAGTGTTGGAATATATAATTGACGCGGATTCGATTCCTTCGATTCCGCCCAGCACCGAATAAATTTGATATATATATATATATATATTGTCATTGAAGAGCGGCACATATCCAGTGACCCAAGCTGGTCCAACGGTGGGTTTCGAACTCCGTTCCCTCAGCACAGTAGCCCGAAAAGTGCGTGAAGTACCCTAAGAATGCCAATCGCATTCATACGCAGACGCTAGCTGTGTGTGTCCCGCTTACCTTCCTGTCGCCCATGTATTAGGCTCTGCTGTACCATTCCGAATGTCGCATCAGCTAGTCAAAGTTTCAATCCTGGTCACTGAGCATGATAGTCGTGACGGCTGCGATACGTTACGGAGGTTGAAGGCAGTAAGAACTGAGAATAGAGTGTACAGTGACGAAGAATGCCGTATTGTTACTCCCTCGGTAAAATATTAGGATACATGTGTGAGATAAAAAAAAAAGAGAAGCAAGACCAGTAGTTTGTATATTGCCCAGTATAATACAAGAAAACGGCTTCCTGCTACCTGATGCCCACTTCGAGGCTTTTTTATCCGCTTCGATGCCGGTTCAAACATTTCCGCTAATGCAGTCATGCTGTGTGACAAGGCGCGTAAAGTTATCGAATCGCGCATTTTTCGTTGATTACTGAAAGTTATACTGTAACGTTCTCTTGCGTGTAGTGGTATTCTAATTCTTAGATAGCACGGGAGCAGCGCAAACAGCAGAGCAGGGGCCACATTTAAAGGGGGACTTAAGGGGGGGGGCGGCGACACCCCCAATATTTCCTCCTTCCTCCCCTACCCCACCTCATCTCCCCCCCTCCCCCCCCCTTCCCCCGCTTCACGCCACAATGTAGCGCTAAAGGATGGAGTGCTGGTTCTACGCCCCCAACGAAAGTGGGAAATCATGTTCGGTGCCCCGCTCCCTCTTCCAACATACTTAATCTAAATATCTTGGCAGCGCTCCCGCCCGCAGCATAGGCGTACTCCGCGTGATATCAGTATGATATATGCGTTCGACTCCATAGGGAAACTCGTGTGAAAACCAGCGGGGCAATCGCCTGTACCCTGGCGTTGCTTTAAATACCCTGCTAGAAAGTGTAGTTAGCCCAATGTGCAATCGACAACGTTACAACGTATGTCGTGGGTTCTCGGCGTTGTCTGAGATGGCGGCTTTAAACTCTCTCTTTCGGTACTATTTCGACAATGAGGCTGTAACGCACGGCAACGTTTTCCAGTGCGAACGTTAGCTTCCGTATCTGCGCCTCAGCAGTGATAAAAAAATCGTCATTGTTTTTCAGCGATAAGTTAGCGCGGCTGCCACGACAATTCGTAGAACAATAGGCTAGCGACCTAATTCGTTGATTCAAAGCTGATCCGTATAAGTGTGTATGGAGTAGTGTTTAAACTATTGGCATTTACGAGAAGGTAGTATGCAATAATTGTTGACTGGACTTTACATCCCATCAGAGCTTCACTCGGGGCCATGAGACGCGTGGTGGATTTTAATTTTATTCGACCGCCCCGTAAATCTGAAGCGCACGCAGAAATCTCAGCTCACGGTAGCGTTTGCATAGAGCCATATTTATAAATTTTATTATTTTGTTTATTTCTGCGAAAACATATATGCATTATGCAGGACATCCAAATATTAAAAAAAAATACTTGGGAAACTTGAAGAAGTCCTTAGGAAAGCTGATTTCGGACGAGTATACGTTACACTTTTTGAGCAAAAAAAAATATCCATAGGAATTCAGGGAACGTACTGATTAGTATGTAGTAAACAAGAGATACTTTTTCAGCGACTTAATACAGCTATGGCGAGATATACAAAGAGAATGCGCAATTGGATGACGTTTATAAATTCTGGGGTGTTACGTGCCGAACCCACCATTCGATTATGAGGCACGCCGTAGTGGGGGTACTCCGGATTGATTTCGACCACCTCTGGTTCTTTAACGGGCACCCAAATGCACTGTACACAAACATTTTTTTTTTTTTTTGCATTTCGCACCCATCGAAATGCGGCCGCCGTGGCCGGGTTTTGATTCCGCGCCCCGGCTTTAATGAGCAGTGCAACGCCGGAAGCCACTACGCCACCACGGCGCGTGACTGAGTGACATGCAAAAAATAATACTGGGAATGTGATGACACGAAGGTACTAGATGTATCGGCGCAGCAAAAAAAAAAAAAAAAACTTTGAATTCCTGCTCTCTCAAGGCATGGCATTTGTAATTAATTGGATCACTCGGTAAGTCGCAATACTACGCACCAAAAAGTTGAATTCGAGGCAGCGTCCAGGCCAGGCTTTGCGGGAATGCAGGCTTTTCGCGAATCGCCTGTCCGGCGAAACTCTTGTGGTCGAATGTGCCTGTATATAGCGTGAAAAAGCAAATTCTGGAATGTTGCGTGCCGAAACTACGATATGGTTGAAGCACGCCGTCGCGGGACACTCCGAATTAATTTTGTCCACTTAGGGGTGCTTTAAAGTGCACAAATGTAGCTATGCAATTTTTTTCTATTGTTTTTTTTTCTTCTTCTTTTTCTTATTCGCCTCCGTCAAAATGATAGAAGGACAGGACAAATAGAGAGGCACAGTGCATGTGTACATTCGGTAGCGAAAGCTTAAAGATCATATAAACTTTCAAACAAAATAATAGACCAATAAATTGATACGGCTTTCTACATTAACGCGCTTATTTCGCGATTGCAGTTAATTTTAGAAACGAAGTGGAATTGCCGTATTCAAAAATATATTCATTCTTGTTCATTCTTCCAGAGCACTCACTCTTCGCTTTTCTCTGAGACAAGTGTGTGTGTGTGTGTGTGTGTGTGTGTGTGTGTGTGTGTGTGTGTGTGTGTGTGTGTGTGTGTGTGCGTGCGTGTGTGCGTGTGTGCGTGCGTGTGTGCGTGTGTGTGTGTGTGTGTGTGTGTGTGTGTGTGTGCGTGTGCGTGCGTGCGTGCGTGCGTGCGTGCGTGCGTGTCTGTGTGTTGCAGATATAAATGTGCCATTTCATACGTCACCCTTTCGCCAGCGGGAATAGCAAGCCAGACGTATGTATATACGGCCAGGCAGACATCTCCAAGATTCATTTAAACGATCAATTTCTCCCTTTCCCTCTCTTGTTTCGAGATATTTGTACTGAAATTTGACATGCGCACGCCATTTTAGCATTCAGAGGCGTCAGCGTAGACACAAAGACAACAACTGTCAGAACAATTCAAAAAAATTATCACCTACCGTTTCTTTTCTTCCTTCCTTGAACCATTCTATATTAAGTTATAGCGCTTGCGAAAGCGTTTACCACAGCGATTCAGGAAAGGCGGCTCGCTATGTTTTCTATGGTTTTCCGTCGGGCACGAGGAACACAGCACGAGACGGGCGTGGCAGGGAAGCCTGGTTTGTTTTCACCAGAGTAAACTCGTCCCCCAGCCGTACAGGCATTGCTTCCTCGCGACAAACCAGGAAGAGAGTCGGTGGCCGAGGAAAACGGAAAGCTTGTTTTCAAAGCTCCTCAAAAGCTGTCATTGCGGAGAAAGAAAGGAGAAAAATAATAATCTGAGACCGCTGCAGCTATAGAAGTTTGTAATGCCAGCTATAGCTTACGCCCGTTCTGTTTTTAGGCCTCACTTTGCACGGCCAAGCGCGACCACCGCAGTAAAATGTAATAATAAAATAATGATGCTGTTGAATAAAGAAATAAGGCGGAGCCGCTTTCAGTCGCGCCTCATAAGAGCGCTGTCAACGCGGTGACAAGCGCTGCCTGCCATGAGCAGCACTGCTCTGGTTGTTGGATGCAGTGCTGCAAGTGAAGTCAAAATGCATATCCTGCATATTTAGAGGTATACTTCGCTTCGATGTCTTGTAGGCAGCACATGAGCAGCCAGTGTAAGTTGGGTTTGCTATATGCGGTGGCAGGAGAGGTAAACTTTTGTTGAGAATCTTTGACAGGCGAGTGGAAAGCTTGCTGACCCAAAGTTCCCTAGATTAGCCAATACAGGTTAGGCTGCTAGTTTTTTCTTTCTTTCTTTCTTTTCTAGATGGCGTTGAATGACTACGCCGCAACTGTCCAGAGCGTGGCCGGCACGTGAACATAAGTGCCAGATGCAGAAGCAGGGAACGGTGAAAGGAAGTCTTTATAGTATGCTTTGTTTTGAGCACCCAGACTGCTCGTACTTCCTTAGTACGGCTTTCTGATATGAGTTAATGAAACTTCCAGAGTGGTCAGGCGGTTGACACGGAAACAACACCCCGCGAACCTGGCCACAAACTTGGTCCAAGGCCACTCTACCACAAGACTTCCAGTTCACCACCGAAAAACTTCCAGCTCGCCGAAAAACTACGTGTCATACTACAGCTAACGCAAAAATAAACAGTGAGAAGAGAGAGAAACTGATCACATGACTGGACCTATTGCTACACGTAAATGAAAGAAATAAGAAAAAAAAACATCAGAAAAGAAAAGCAGTGGGAAGAGAGAGAGAAATATTGGTCACGCGACTGGATGGACACGAGGGACATTTTGTTCGGAGCCTTCTATACAAATCCGGATACATACTTATTCCTACCGGCAAGCGTTTTTTTCTCGCGTTGCGTTGGATTAAATCGAAAACTCCCCACCCACAGCTCGACATGCCAGTTGTCCCCTGCACGCAACTGCCGGAAGCACTGCGCGGGCGCGCGCGAACAATTACCCTATACGGGCGCAGTCGCTCGCGTACGGCGCCGACCGTAAGCCGGATATACACAAGAGGGACGCCGCTCGCGCAGATCGCGTTGTTTGCGGTGCGCTTCCTCGTCCCCCTACTCGGTCTCCTCGAGCGCTTGTAATGCGTGGCAGGCGACTGCGCTGCTTCCGTGTACGGAACCTGCCCTGCCTGCCCGGCGACTGCAGAGCAGCCCGTAACGCGACAGCCAGCCACGCGCGGGTCGGTAGAGAATGGGTTTACGTCAGCAAAAGAAGAAAGGAAAAAAAACAACACAGAGGGTGAAAGAAAAGAGAGAAAGATAGAGAAAAAGAAAAGAGGCGCGCGCGCTTAAGAGCAGGGTTGCCCTCGCGCGTTGATTATTTCCGCCTGCTTTAGCGTCCGCGAACGTCCGGCAGTCATATTGCCACGTCCGTGTCGCCGAGCTCGGACGGTTCGAGTCGTCGAAATGCGATATGCGACGACGAACCGGGAAGAATCAGCTAAACTGAGGGCATTGGTCGGAAAGCAGAGGGTCACTTCTCTTTGCGTTCTCCGTTTAGTGTGTTCAGGCCGAAAATGCGCTTTCAGCGAGCTGCCACGCACCTCGTGTGAGGTGCACCTGCGTTTAGAAAAGAAGAAGAGAGAGAGAGAACGTGTATGTGTTGACGCGTCGATATCTTTCTTTCTTTTTTTCAGTCTCGTGTGTATAGAGTAATTGCCAGTAATAAAGGGATAAAAAACGGGGAGACTGTCAACACAGCTTTCCCTCCGGGGCCAGGGAAAGGTGTGGACCAAGACCTCTTCGTCCTTTTCAGAAATGCTCGGCACGTAAACACGATCACGCTGGGAGCTCCGGGTGTTGTTCCTCGGCGCACCCGCCTATGCGGTCGTTCAACTCCGCTCTGCCTGACCGTCGAGTGAACCTTACCGTACTTCGAAGCGCGGTGGTACTGCCGTGTCGTGCGGATTGTCATGTGATGTGTCACGTGGTGTGTCACGTGGAATGAACTAAGAGCAGCAGAGTTGGGGGAAGGAATTTCTCTGCCTTATACTCCGTAACTACCCGCTTTAGAGCCAGAGAGAGAGAAAGAAAACGTTTATTTACCACCAGTGCGGGTCGTTTGTTCTGAAGGAGGAAGCAAGCGTAAGGTTGACACCTTAAGTGTTACGCTGCAGCTGCAGTGAAGCGAGCCTTCGGCTGCCCGCGTTCTCGGGTGGACTCTGTGCTGTGACGGACTCCAGTGCTAGTCTCACGACAGCCGGGATAAGTGAACGTGACACAGCCAAACTACTCTGTCACCAATTGCCATGTCCCCCCCCCCCTTCCCTCTTCAATTTCAACCACCACTTCGTCCAAATAGAAACAAAAGAAGATAAAATTCACGGTAAAGAAAATGTTTAGTTATAAATGACACGTGGGCAATTATTATGCGTCTACGCAGAAAGTATTGCCTTAATACATTCACGGAAAGATAAAACGGTATCTTCGACATGTAGAAAGATGAAGCATTATAAGTCTGAGAAGATCAGAAGATCCCAGAAGATCATCATACGATCGTCTGAGATTACAAGCACGAAAATTAGGCAAATCCACGTACGTGCAACCCCTAGTACATCACGGTAGATGAGCGATTGCACCCCTTGAGTTTCCTCTACTAACTTCAGCGGGGAACTCTGTACCTAATAGTGGTAGGTGGCGGTCCCTGGTGGCCTGCCTTTACGTACACACAGATGTGTTTTGTGACCTGCAGAGCGCGCGGGTTAAGCACACAGAACACGAGCCGGAAGTGTCGTGCATTCTAATGCGCGGCAAACGAGGAAGGGCCGTCCTCTGGACTCAGTCCAGGAATCGGGCCACGTTGTTCTGCGCTCGGCGGCCCCGGGGTGCTCCGCCGTTTCGAAAACAAGACGCGCAGGAAACGCCTCGGTGTCGAGAGACAAGAACCACGGGCAGCGAAGCAGGCACTACTAGCCGCGCGGGAGGCTTCCGGAAGAAGAAAAACAAGAAAAGAATCACCGGAGAACGCAACGCAGGCCGACCGAATACGGCGCTGTCCAGATCTCCGACGTGGAAAATTTTACCGGGGCACAGCGCTGGACTATGTGCGCTGAGTGGACGCACGGACAGACGGACAGAGGTGTATAGAGGGGATGACTAGATAGATAGATAGATAGATAGATAGATAGATAGATAGATAGATAGATAGATAGATAGATAGACAGACAGACAGACAGACAGACAGACAGACAGACAGACAGACAGACAGACAGACAGACAGACAGATAGATAGATAGATAGATAGATAGATAGATAGATAGATAGATAGATAGATAGATAGATAGATAGATAGATAGATAGATAGATAGATAGATAGATAGATAGATAGATAGATAGATAGATACGTATGATTTCCATGCTATGATTTCCTTGTCAAATACAGAGTAGGTTGGGAGCAAAGTCGAAAAAGCCTGACAGGGATCCGCGCTCGTAAGCCCTTTGTTTACAATTTGCACACCGCTGACAGATGCGTGATATTATCTCGATAATAAACACCGCACAGTATATATGGATCGATACGAAATGCTGTTCCTCCTACCTTTCGTAAACATTGACGCTGAAGATTTATTGCGTTGTTGGACTAAATGCGCGACGTCTCAGTAGGAAAAGTACGGAGAGAAATAAATAAAACGACAAATAAAACATGGGTGAGGAGTACAACAGAGATTCAAGTGCGGCAAACGAGGCCAAGAGGAAGGAACGTCTCGGTCGACTGCGATAAACGTTCGATATGCCAGCGACGTACAAAACAAGCCTCCTCCTCCGGGGTTTCAGATCAGCAGGCGCGCATACGGGGCGCCCGAGTCCGGGGAGTGCCTACAGCGCAGCTGGCTCACCAGATGGCGCGGCCAGCGCGCGGCGGAAGCGCCTCGTTGCTGGGCTGCTTCTGCTGCTGCTGCCCTACTTCCGGTCGGCAGATGTCGACTCGGCCGCAGGTTCCGGGAGGTACACACACACACGCAGAAGCCCTTCCTCGTCACCCATCCCTTTCCTTCGCTTTCATTTATGTACGTGTACACACACATCCTCTCTTTTTTCGTTTCTAATTCCTTTCTCTTTTTTTTTCGGTTGCGTTTGTTCTTGGGTGTGCCGTGCCCCCAGCCGGCTGTGCGTTACGGGCGTACGTGCACTGACGTCGGGCAACTCTTCCACGAAGCGTAACGCGCGATCGGCTCCCCCGGCAGCGGCCCATGAATTTCCATTCCTTTTCGCCGTTGTATATAGCACTACTATATGTATGCGCTGACACACGTGGTCCTAAGCCCTCTAGAGGCGTGCCCCGTGTTCCTCTCCGTGCCTCACTGCGCGCGGCATTGCTCACGCTACGCCGAGAGATTCCGACAGAGAAAGATGCAAACTATGGCGCACTCGTCATTGTCAAGGTAGCTGGAGCAGCATATTGCATATATATAGGCCTTGCGAACGCGTTTCTACGCGCGTTTCTATTAGCGAAAGTTTAAGCCTCCAGAGGAATGTTCAAATGTGTTTCGCGAGGCGTAAAGTTCGTTTTCGCCTAGCTGTGTATGTTCCTCACCTGTAAGCTCGGGGGTGGGAGTTGTCCGCAGAATCTTGGCCCGAGCTAGCTGGTGACTTATGATTCAGAAATTTCAACGACGCTAACAAAGCACAATTCATGTCGTATCAGTTGTAGTTAACTTCGCATTTACGCTTGTTTGTTTGTTGCTTATATATCGTGTGACAGCAGATTACCTCAAGAGAATGGTTTTCTTCCGAGTAACGTTCAGTTGGAAGATTGTCCGCACCCTGTCGTATTTTGTTATGTGTTCTACGCCGTGAAACTTTCTTAAATGCCATCCGCAGCACTTTCACATTAGGGAGAGAGATAGAAGGTGATAGCGTGCTTGTTTGCGTGCGTGCGTGACTGTTGACAGCAGCAGAGGCGGACTTAATGTTGCAAGCCGTCAGCATTTGCCCTAGTGTCTCGCTACCATTCAATAGCTAGTGTCGGTTACGATATGAGAGCAATTAAAAAAAAATGAATTCGTGAGGTTATTTTATTTATTTTATTTCAGAATACTGCAGGCCAACAGTTATGGCCCATGCAGGAGGGGCTATACAAGGCATGTAAATACACTGCATGGAACATCAAAAAATAAAAAGAAAGAACGGCAGTTTAACAGATTGCCGCTAACAGACAAGCAGAAAAATATGTATACACATGTACATATTCATATATATATGCTTTCGCACATATGCAGCTCTCATTCACTCAAACAAATGCTCTTCTAGAGCTTTAACAAAATTAGCGGACTGGAAGATGGCCCCTGGAAGACAGTTCCAGTCGGAAACGGTCCTCGGAAAAAAACTGTGTTTGAATGTTTCAGTTCTTGCAAAAATTGGTTCCAGTAAATGACTTCCTGTGTGGTGTGTTCGTCTAGACGATAACTGTTTAAGTTCTGTGGGATGCGAAATGTTTAGTTTATGTGCTAAAAGGTTATGCAAAAACAACAAACGGGACATTTTCCTACGTACTTGAAGTAGTTGGATGTTATTTGTTTTCATTAGTGTCGTAGGTGAATCAAGCCTTCTGTATTTGTTATAAATAAACCTAATCGCTTTCCTTTGCACCATCTCAAGCTGGTAAATGTCCTTCTTTATGAACGGGTCCCATAAGACCGACGCGTACTCTAATTTTGATCTGATGAATGTTATGTATGCAAGACGTTTAAGCTTACTTGGAGCGCCTCTAAGCTTCCGCATCAGAAAGCACAGCTTGGAAAATGATGAGGAACAAATGTCTGAAATATGCTCAGACCAAGTTAAATCGTTTGTTATTGTAACCCCTAAGTATTTATGATGTGTGACCTCCATAATAGAATGATTTAGAAGGCTGTAAGAGAAAGGAGAAACCTGTTTTTTGCGCGAAATTCGCAAGAGGACAGTTTTATCTAGGTTAAGTTGCATATTCCATTTAAGGCACCATTGATGAACAGCTAATAGTGAGTTTTGTAAGAGGTAATGATCATTACGCTCGTTTATGCTCTTGAAGAGAATGCAGTCATCTGCAAAAAGCTTGACAGAGACATTTTCGGAAATAGCAGCCGGCAAATCATTAATATAAATTAAGAATAGCAGTGGGCCTAAAACGCTTCCTTGGGGTACACCTGACGTAACTGGAAGCACTTCAGATTTACAACCATTAACCTCTACGTACTGTGTCCTGTGTTTTAAATAAGCATTAATCCAATTAACAAGGTAAGTAGGGACGCCAATACTTTCCAGTTTATAAATAAGTTTACTGTGGGGAACTGTGTCAAATGCCTTGCGGAAATCTAAAATAAGTACATCAATCTGCCCCGATTTATCAAGCACAACAGAAAAATCATGAATTGTTGTAACTAACTGTGTCACAGTGGACATTTCTTTCCGAAAGCCATGTTGTGCAGGTGATAAAATGTTATTTTCAGCAAGATAAGAGTTAAGATAACCCGATACGATGTGTTCAAGCAGCTTGCAACAAGAGGAAGTGATTGAGATTGGTCGATAATTAGAAATGGTTAGCTTGTCCCCCTTTTTTTAGAATTGGCACAACGCGGGCCATCCTCCAGTCCTCCGGTACATCTCCCGATAGTAACGAGACTTGAAAGATCCTCGTTAAGAAAACAGATACCTGTGCTGCAAAACGCTTCAAAAAGGCATTTGGAACCCCATCTGGACCCGCGGATTTTTTATCTGCGAGTTTACGCAGCATACACAAAACACCGTTCACAGAGATAGTTGGTACGTCACCAGGATCTTCAACTGGAATTCTTGCTGTGGTTGCCCGTTCCATACACAGTACACACAGTACATACACAGTACCTCCCGTCTCTGCATATCTCGCTCTCCTATCCAGGTGCGTGACTTATTTGAACTTACACCCCTCCCCGTTTTACTGGAAAATATCATATTTCCCGTAAAGGAAGTAGGTTTTACGCCTTTACCTATACGATCTTCTCTTCATTGCAATTATAGGATGCGCTTTTTTACCTAAATCTGTGTGCCATGTCGGCTCCTAATAGTGAAATGCACTTGTCGAGGCAAGAAACACGCGATAAATGCTGCTGATAAAGGTATACGGGGTGGTATCATGCGAGATTCTGAAAGAAAAAAAAAATAAGCAAGCAGCTGTTAGGTTACCTAACAGCTGGACTCAGACAAACAGCGCAGATAACCTAACTGCTGCGCACAGAAGTCTCTTCAAACAACTGCGACCGTTGGAGCCCGTACGACCTTGCAGTATGTCAGCATTAGTGACGACAGCGTTTCTGCGGGATCTACCACGCTGTGGTACGTACGGTGGCTAGATAGCCGTGGTGCGCGGCTAGACACCATTGTTGCCGACACGCACCACGCCGCAGCTGCTGGGGTGCTTGGGATGCCAGCTGCGAGACGTGCGCTGCTGCTCTGTTCCAGCCGGCAATGTCGTGTTTGCGTCGTCGAGCAAGCCTTCCTTACTCGCTTGTTACGTTTCTTTCTTTCTTTCCACGAGATCTCGCAGCTGACAAGCAGAGAATCGACAATGGCTAGGCTGTTGTCAACGTGAGAAACGACGCCACCGGGTCCCGCGCATGCGCACTGCCGTTCGAGAGCAGATGGAAAAGCCAAGCACGCGGCGTCGGTTTATCCTTTCTCGTCCTCTCCGGGCAGGCTGTCTGCGCGTTATGCAAGCGGCATGCTGCCAGGGGAAAGGAGGCGTTCGGTGTGATTCGTCTCACGCGATATCAGAACGTTCTGGGTCTCCTCCGACGCTGCAACGAGAGCTCGCTACCCCCTTCGCCTACACCTCGCCCCCCCCCCCTCCACCCCTCCTCCACACCGGCTTCTGTTCTCTCCTGATGGAGTTAGCAAAAGAACAGGAAGGACGGCTTTGAGTCTACGAGACCGTCTTGAAATCTGCGTTTATACGAGACGGCGTCTTGCGTATGTGTGGGTATCGGTTCCCGAGCCGCCGGATTGTTTGTCGGCCTCTCGGAAGCTTGCGGTATATCGATCCCTCACTTCCGCGTGTCAAGGGGGGGGTGTTACGCTGCGTCGCACGCGGCAAATAACAGTGACCTAAATACAGCCAAAAGAGTGGCGCATTCCGCGAGGGATGGATCTCTAACGATGCCATAAGGGGGACACTCTTGAGGACACATTGTCACTAGCATTTTTTTATTGTGTTTGTTGGATCAGTATTGCGCATAATTGATACCCGTCGCCTGGAGTAGCATTCCAGGAGACCAGCCACGCTAACGTCTCCTCGTTTAATAAAAAGTCAGGATCCCCGTCTCATCGGAGTGGCATGCATGCAGTGCGGCTGTGGTTTTGGCGTGCCATCTGTACGAGAGACGATCAAACTGGCAACGTTAGGTGGGTCGACTAATTGATCGGGGCGAAGAAAACGGTAATCAAGAACGAAACAGAAATGCCTGTCACTATGTGCCCTCTTTCTCACCAGAAGGCACACTGCTGGCTCACGCTGAAAGTGAAGCACATATACATAGAAATTAACGGGTAAACATCCCCCCCCCACCCCCCACCCTCAACGTGTTCTCTAGCTCACCTTATACCGTTATACCGAATCGCTACGAATGACTCATTGGTAAACATTCTGCGGCGCTAAATGCCTACTATTCGCATGGGAACCATGCTGACCTAGGTCAGGTTCGCTTATTGAAAACATAGAAGCGCAAAGCCATGAGAATATTTAAAATTATGATTCGTCTCGTTCGAACCTTGCCTCTGAACGTTTACTATATATATATATATATATATATATATATATATATATATATATATATATATATATATATAGAGAGAGAGAGAGAGAGAGAGAGAGAGAGAGAGAGAGAGAGAGAGAGAGAGAGAGAGAGAGATGTAGCACTGATGAACTGCGCAGTTGTAGTAGGGCAACAAGTAAATGTGACGGCGAAAGTGCGCAGATAAACGCGTTTTCTTATGGCAGAATCAATTAGTCGTTTAACGATGCAGTTAAGCTAACTACCGAAGAAACAAGTGCGCCTCTCTAATATGAAAGACGTCGGAATAACGCTACTAAAGACCTTTGTTTGTAATACAGCCGTCTTTAGGGGACCATCAGAGCGCTGCCAGAGGGCTGTGCACCGATTACACAAAGCAGAGTGGCTGTTCACAGCATCCCTGCAGAACAAAGTCTGCGAATCTTTTTAAAAACAATCAACATGTTGAATATTCAAATGTTCTTTCTTGTATTCTTTCACCTGATTATACTACTTTTTATTTATGTTAACGTCGAGTTCTCTTTTTTTTTCGAATTTTAGGGATTCCAGGTCTGCATACTGTATGACCCCAGAAAATTGAATTGCGGGGTTTACCGCCCCTATACTGCATACTGTGAGGGAAGTGGCATAGTGGAGGGCCGCGGAATGATTTTGACCATTTAGGGTTCCTTTATAACGCGTACACCCCAATGCACGGTACACCGTTTCTTTATTTTCTGATTCCGCACCCCGCGGTCATCGAACCCACGACCTCCTGTACAACTGTGCAACGCCCATGCATGCATAGTCACTGCCACCGCGACCGCTAGACAGTAGCGCAAGGCGTCTCGGATACACGTTTTACTCTTTCTCTCTTTCTTTCTTCCTTTCTTTCTTTCGTTCGTTCTTTCTTTCTTTCAGTTTCTTTTCTTTTTTTTTCGTAACGGCAACAAGCAAGAGGCGTAACCACATGGTCGACGTAGATTACAGGAAAGGCCGCGCTCCCGTGCGGCGTGCATACGTCGCCGTACATACGTCACGAGGGGCGGTGCTCGTGACTTTGTCTCGCGCGGCAGGCGGAAGACGCTCGCGCTTCCTGTCCCGGCGCGCGCGCGGCGTGTTTCGTCCGTTCGGCAACGTGACGGATAAGATTTCTGCGAGCTGTCGACGTGCTGCCCTATATGTGAAGGGGGGCTGTGCCAAAGGGGTACGGGCAGCACCACAGCGTGTGGCCCCCAGCGCTTAGCTTCCCTATGTTCGCCATCTCGCCAGCCAACGAGCATGCACGAAACTCAATCAGCTGTAGCAGGCCGGGTGGCTGATTTCCTTAATCTCGTTGCACCTGCACGTATTTACGCCTGCGTTTGCCTGTGACTCGATCTGTGGGCCCTACGTACGGGAAACGTCACCTAAGAGTTCCGTGCAGTGAAGGCAGAGTAACTTAGAAAATTATTTGCGACTAAAACGGTCGAGTTTGGTGCGTGGCTATAGTATAGTTCGTTTCTGGGCAAGATGGTTATCACGGTCTCGTCTAACGTTATGTTATGTGCGTTTAATGTAGAGCAGTCTACCTTACATTATTTTTTTTAGATACGTGGGTGTAATACGTCCTCGCTCGCCGCAGTTGGTACATTTTTTTTTTTTTAACATCAACATGCCTTTGGGCAGCAACATTTTTTTCTACACGTAATTGTGAAGCCTTGTCTCCCGCGTAAAGTTAACAACAATAGTTGAAATGTGGTCCTCGATTCCGTTTAAGGAAGTCTGGCGGCCGGTGAAGATAAGGGTCGGAGTAGCTATGGATAGTTTGCACGTGATCTCACTGGTGCAGCTTCTCACCGTGCTAGTACCAAAGCATGGCGTCCGCCATGACGTCAGCGCACGTTATCATCGCGCGTATAAGTCGTTTTGCTTTTTTTAAAGGGACACTAAAGCGATACAGTAAATCAGTTTAAACTAATGATGCATTGTTTGCAAACCCTGCAGGCAGTCATTTAAAAAAAATAGTTTGATTATCAGGTGACAAAATGAAGGTCCAAGTATCAGTATTTGAATTTCGCGCCGAAACCCCAGCTCCTGTACGTCGGCGTGACGTCAGGGATTCCAAAGTATGTTTTCGCATTTGGACGGCGTTGGCTGAATAAAAGTTCCCGAAACTTGCCATGTTTAATATTCGCTTTAGTGTCCCTTTAACGGTGGCCGTTTCTCACTGGATTATCACTTATCGATTTGCCACTCGGTGCGTGAGACCGGCACGTCGTGCTGCAACGTTTCTTGTTTATGTATCTCCTCGACGCGCTCGTATACCCTAAGGTGGCGGCTACGATGTCGTCAATGCAAACCATCCATAGCCCGTTCAGACCTTATAATGAAAGTCATATCTCCAGTTGTCCAGTAAAACCAGCATCTCCCCCTACCTACATATACGTGCCGACTCACTTGCGGCTTGCCGCGCACTCCAAACACTACCGCACTTCTCCACGACGAAGGAAACAACAAGAAAAACGCCAGCTGCTCCGCGCTATGCCCGCGCTTATTTGGTTTGCGAGAACGCTTAGCCCTGCATCACATTGCTTTTCAACGTCAGACTAGCCCATCCACCAGGGTGTTTTCTCCCCGCTAACGAACTCAAAGGCCTTCGAGACATCGTCGCCACCGCTCCGCGAACATCTCGTTCAGCGCTTGCGCAATAATAGCATACGCGCACGGACGCGCATCCGTTATCGCAGGTGTCTAGATCGTTCTACGCTTTCGCCCTTCGCCGTCCCTTTCGACTCGCTTCCAGAAACCTCCAGACGAGCGGGCCCCAACCGCCAGCAGCCCACGCCTCAGTTCGCCTAGCCAGTTGTCCTTGACGAGGCCGTGAAGAAAGGCTGGCGAAATGGAGACGCGCGTGAAATGATTCCGGGCGACCCTCGCACAATGTTCTTTCTTTCTTTTCGTTTTTCTTTTTATTCTCTCATTCTTTCTTACTTCGTTTTCTTTCCTTTTCCTGTTCTGTCCGTCCTGCTGCTACCAAAAGATCTATGCCGCAAGCGGCGTCCGGGAATCCTTCGTTCGGTGCCAGGTTTAACGATCGCACGCTTGTGACGTCGCGAGCACGTCGTCGCTGTGACGTTCGACGCGACGTCATGAGCGCCGGCTCGGCGGCCTGACTCAACACCGGATCGTTCCTGCCGCCCTGCGTTCGCTCCCTCGCTGCGGAGAGAACGCACGTGTGCAGGGCGTGGAGGGGGGGAGAGGGGGGAAGAGAGCAATTTACTACAGTGCCTCCCTTTCTTTATTGAGCCCTAGACTCCCCGTCGCGATGGAGCTACGACACGACATGTAGTCGGAGGGTTTTTTTCCATACGAGGTTCTGGGGGCGTCTCGCGCTCGGATTTAACGCGGTTTCTCCAGACTCGAACGGCCGAAACGGTCGCTTATCGAAAGAACGTAAACGGACGTATTAGCGCATTCGTTTGGCTGGATGATGCGTCGTTTATGCATTAGCGGTATTAGCAACAAGATACGCAGTCGTAGTAGTCTGCCACACGAAGCGCTCGGTGCAACTAACCGTTCTGGTACGTTCAAGAACCAACTCGTTCCTTGAACGTAATGCATCAGACTACTCGTTCGAGTTAATATCTTTCGTCAGTGTACGCGCCTTGTTTGTGCTCGTCTCTCTTTCTCTCTATCTCCCTCTTCCATTCTTTTCTCTTTTTATCACCCTTCACCCTTCCCCCCGTGCAGGGTAGCTAACCGGAACTACTTCTGGTTAACCTCCCTGACTTTCTCTGTATTCCCTCTCTCTCTCTCTCTCTCTCTCTCTCTCTCTCTCTCTCTCTCTCTCTCTCTCTATCTATCTATCTATCTATCTATCTATCTATCTATCTATCTATCTATGTCTCTCTCTCTCTCTCTCTCTCTCTCTCTCTCTCTCTCTCTCTCGTCTTTTGCAGCTTTACGTCAGCCAATTTAGTAGATGACGCTCTTGCACGGGAACTTCTTCGTAAGGAGCGCACGTTCATTTACGTTCGCTTGAGTGCAAGATGGTTACGTCAAAACGTGTTCAGAATAGAAAGTTACATGGTAGACAGAAACCTATATTACACCGTAAGCTATGTATGTGCATTACGGGATCACAGCCACGCAAGAATTGGAACAATTCTGCGGGGACGAGACGATTACGAAGTCTTGAAGCCGACAACAATTACGCATATGTCACGTTATGCGAATCAGTAAGATAGCAATGAACAATACGATTACTCAAGACCGTTTTTAGAAGGTTATTGGACCACGGCCGTACACGTCGCCGGCGCAGGAACCAATGAGGGCGTTGCTACAGAGCGCTTCAAATAGACAGATATCCGCGACCGTTTGTGTAGACGCGGTGCGCTGGTTCAAGTGTGCGCTTCTTCGGGTGTTTCTCTTTTAATTCCTTTATCCCCTTGGCTCATTGCAGGGTAGGAAACCGTACGTGCGTCTGTGCGACCTCCCTGCATTTCCGTGCTTCTCTCCCCCCCCCTCTCTCTGTCTCTCTTGTTTTGACAGTTACTGAGTACTCAACTGTTAAAAAGCACGATGCCGGCCGTTGCATCACTACTTTGGAATCTCGTGCAATGTACGTTTGCGATTTTTCTGAAGTAAAAAGAAAAAAAAAATGAATGCACCTTATTGGACGTATGCCGCACGACGCGTCAAAAACTGAAAACAGAATCACCCTCCAACATCACGGCCTCTGCGCCTATAAATTTTCTTATTGTTCGCAGGCAGAGTTGGGATGTCTGTCATAGATACATAGAGGGTTGTGAGCACACGCTATTACCGAACCCATCCGTGCCTGACTTGCGGGTTGGTCGAAACCGAGTTGGTATGAATCCTGACTGCCCCGGATAAATACTTTATTTTTTTCAAATAACAGACGTTACTTCAGCAGGTGTAATATCTGCATTGCTTACTTCTAATTTCTTCTTGCCGATTCACAAACATCATCACACAGCCTTTAGCAATACCCACCCCTCGTGCTATTTCCCGTACAGGGGCATTTGAGGTAATATGAACAAATAAACATTATCAGCAAATAGTAAGCGTCGTCTCGAAATTAAAGGAAACGGATGAGAGAGCACAGAGAACGGCAGGGACACAAACAAGATTAACAAGTCATATACCGAGGTCGGACGAAAAACGTGTGCAAAAAAAAACAAAACAGAAAAAATAAATAAAAGAACACGTCAGATAAGGCAACCAGCCATGCGCGGCGAGCGACATGGTGTGATTCCGGTTACCGTATACTCCGCATTGCCGGCTTCAATCTCCCGTCACGTGCTCTCACTTTTATCTTATTTGTGTTTCTTTCTTTTTCTTTTTCTTTCTTTAACGCTTCCCCGGGCTTTCTCCTCCGCTCTCCTATTGCGCTCAACCCCCGCATGGCGTTTATTGTGACGCAATCGAATCGTTCTTCCTTCTGGTATCTCCCACCGCCTCCTGTTTTCGCCGTTGGCGCTGCGCGAGGGAGAGGGGGATGCACAGGATGGAGAGAGGGTCGGTGTAGGTGAGTGAGGGGAAAAGATAGCAGGATACGAGTTGGGCGCTGTTTGCGCAACGCACCATGCATGCCCGGTTGTCGCAAACGTTGCCATTAGACATATTAAACGTAGCAATCCCGGGACAGGCTTCGTCGCGGGGCTCTGTTGGTCTATCGGGCTGTAACGCTGTTCTACGCGCAGTACGGCCGCACCGGGCTCGTGATGGTCACGCTTACTGAAAAGCCGAAAAACAGCCTTGGTCGCCGTCGTCATGTGGAGTCGGAGATTGTGGTGAGGGAAAAAAAAGAAAGAAATAAAGAAAAGGAACGAGTTTCTACACTGCGACAACAGCTAAAGCTCGAAACTGGGTCTGCTGTATCAGTCTGTCTCCTTAACCTCCTTAACGTCCTTATCCTCAGCCTCACCCTCGTCAACGAGCGAAGAAAAGCACGCTTGCCTTCGCAATCACCGTAGGGATTCGAGCTCACGCCCTCTGCGAGAACACGCAGTTGAGGGACGAACGTATTCGTTGGCGCAGCTTCGGTGTTTGGCAATTCGTGCGGCGTTTAGCGCACCGCGCAGACTGTGATAGTTGTGACGCCTGCGCACGCATGTGGGATGCCACATCGTGCAATACTCCAGCGTACGAGGTTGGACGGTGTGGGCATCGAAGAGTTGTTCTTGAGAGAATAGCGGTGTCTAGTATTACAGCCTGCTGGCTGTTACTGTGAACGTATTTAGAGCCGGAGGACTGACCAGGTCACGCCAAGCCTGTAGCATAGGCTAACATTTACAATTAGCATAATTTTCATTGTCCTCTCTTCACAAGCTTAATAAAAAGAGCGTTTATCGACTACCTACACACTATCTAAGCGTCTTCTTTCTTTCGGTTCAGGAGGAGGGGGGGGGGGGGGGGGCAATCAAGGAGTCGACTCGCTCTATACAGTGTCTCGAGTCTCCGTTCTTGATCGGAGAAAACGTGAGTCATGCACGCCGCGTGTCCTTCGCCAGAGTGCGCTTCTGTCTGTCTCTCTCTCTCCCGATCGACCCACTCGGGCACCAGCTGTACGCCACCATGCTCGGTTGTGCGTGCGAACCGAGACATGTGAGTATACGTAGCGAGCTGCTGCCGGGTTTCCGCTCTGGTGCACGCCATCGCCACCAACCGCCTCGGCCACGTGCGGCGCCACTGGAGCGTTGTTGAGGGCGAGGGCGTTGTCGCGGGAAAGGGGAGGAAAACTCGGGGGACCTTGGGATGAGGGCACAGGGGCTCTCTCAAAAAAAAAAAAAAAGAAGGGTAAGAGATAGAAAGCATGAAGGGTGGTGTTGTTCATTGCGCTTGCCTTTCTTTTGTTTCGACGTGTTATGTCCGCTTCCACCCATTGCTGATCGCTTTATATATTTTTTTCCAGTTCTCAGAAATGGCGCACCTGATGGCGTCGTGTGTTTTGAGGGGGACGGCGGCGGAAAGCGAGAAGGTGAAAAGGGAAGGGTCGACACGGAGCTGGGAAGCGATTCTGGTGACTACGCCGGGAACTGTCACTCCATGCACTGTCGGTGGTCAGTGGGGAGCTGGGGTGTTTTGTCTTGCGGCCCCTTTGGAACTGTTCCGCAATAGAAGTTGTCAGTGGTCAGTAGAGTTTGCGTAGAGTCAGTTGTCCCAAACTGTCACATACACGCGCGAACAGGGCAGGGGTTCAAAGGAAGGCGTAGAATTGAAGCTTTCTATGGTAGTCGTACTAGGGACGCCTCAAGCTGGAGGCGTTTTGAAGTCAAGAAAATTCAAGAAAAGCAATTGCACTGACGCAGAACAATTACGTTTGTCAACACACTGGCTCGAACCTGAGACAACCCTGGTTTGGACACTGTTGATCACATGCACGTGTATAGTATGATTGCTCAGCGGAATTTGAGGACGCTATAGTGACATAGCGTGACCGTAATGTAGCAGTACCATGTGTGGTGCTCGTAAAGAAGTGACCAGTGAAGTCTGTCAGCGTCGCCGACTGAACCGACTGTAGTCACATTCACGCTAGGGTATTCGCATGATGGCGACAGCAGTCTGGCGACTCGGTGTCAGCCACTCGAGTCACTCGTTCTTTTTTTGTTTTGGTTTTTCTCGTGCCGGCATCAGCGTGAGACACATGCTCGAGAATGCGCTCCCATGAGCACAGCGACGAGCGCGGCTTCTTGCTTCATGCTGCGGTAACGCTCGCCGCAGATAAGCGCCTTGATTTCGCAAGCAGCACACATCCGGCATGACGTACTATGTGGGGTGCCAACTGGTCTCTCTCAGTGGGATGACTTGGTTGTTTTTTCGCCACCGACATGTAGACTCCCACAGCAGGGACACATGGGTGTTCTAGTGCGTACCTGTAGAGATGCGGAGTGGGTCGCAAGTCACTTACCACAATTATAGGTAATTGATTGATTGATCGCGTGTTTTTCTCCCCTATTTTCTTTCAGTCGGATGAATCGTTTCTCGTCGTCTAAATGTAGCTTCTTATAGGAAGAGCACCAAGTTGTTTCTGTGGGCTTCAGGTGACTGGCTGACAGAGATTTGAGTGAATGGTTAGTAACGCGATTGGTTAACCGACCGACCGAATGGCAACACAGGGGCTATCAGAGACACCGTTGAGGCGTCGCCAGACGAACTTTGATTACTAGTAGTTTGAGTACTTCATGTGTAGCCACTCTTGCACGAGCTCCCTAAACTTACATCTCTGCATGACGGCGCTACCGGGATGCTGCACGGTGGCCCAGAACAGAACACGTCTTGTTCTCATGCAGCAGCGCTTTGCCACTTGCTTACCGCGTGCATTGGAATAAAAATGTCGCGTTTGGATTCATTACCACGATGATTAACTGTCAGCGTTTTTTAATCATCCTCAATGCGATGACACTGTATTCAGCATGGCTCGTATGCGGTGTCACAATTTACACTGCAATTCCCGGCATGTTCTTCCAACGTGGCGCGCCATATTATTGGCATCAAACGTGCTTTAGACTTCAAGCTATTGAAAGCTTAATTGATATGTATGCGCGAAGGCTTTCAACCTGTATCTTCTGTTCTTCCGATCACAAACGCTATTACGTCGCAAATAGAGGGGGAGGAATAAAGGAAAGGTAGGGATGTTAACTTGATCGCAATATCCGGTTTGCTATACTGAAGTTGGGGAGGATAAAAAGGGACGATGGAAGATACAGGAAGAGAGAGAGAGAGAGAGAGACTATCGATGAGATCACAATGCAAGCACGAACACAAAAATGGCCAGGCTTAGCTTGGTTAAGCCAAGAATGCGTTGCATATTGCGCGAATCGGGGCCCAGCTTTTCCTCCGGCTGTCGTGACGTCACGTCACGTGGTTGCGCTAAAGGTCAATGGTGGCTGCCCGGCCGCACCCAAAGGCTGAACTGAGTGATTGCAATATGCAACGCATAAAAATAGAAGCAACTTAATAACAAACATAGCTAACTTAACGGAGACTAGACCCACATATGAGACGCGCAGCAATGAACAATGGCTCATACCCTCAATGGTGGCTGCCCGGCCGCGCCCAAGGGCTGAACTGAGTGATTGCAATATGCAACGCATAAAACACGCTGAAGTGTGTAGTTGTTCGCACGGGCGGTTATCGAAACGAAGGGCACGAGCTTCTGTGCTGATAATCGGCGATGCCAGTTTTTTTTTCTGTTCTTTTCTTCCTCAGTGCACTAAATAATGATAACTTGCAGAGCATTCCTCTACTAGTGCCCAGTATCCAGTGCATGCATCGCACTTTGAGCAGACGTACTGCGCTAGTTGTTTAAGAGTACACTAGCGACGTCCATTAATGACCGTATAGTGCGCATATATATGACTCGTCGATCTGCAACTGGCACCACAGCAGCAGTAGGTGCGATGCATGTCAGAGGAGGAGCATCACGCTTCGACTCCTTGACAGTGTGTGCGTATACGATAGTGCAGGCCATGCTTCTGAACAGTGAGCCTTCCCGGCTTGTTCTACGAGGCTTCCCGGCTTGCCCTCAACTTCGTATGTGTGCGGCGCTGAAGGGGTATAGGAAATACTGGAGATGCGGTCAGAAGTGGGATCGCTTGCATATAGTGTATTGCAGGGGAGGCGCAGGGCGAATGTAGGTTATAAATGTAACACTCGCGTGTAACGCAGTTGACAGTGCAGGGTTGTGTCGTTTTTCGTAGAAATTTTCGTCTTCGTACGGATGTGTTCGTTTCGTTCTGTTCTTCAAAGATCAAAATTGGATCTTAAGATCTTGTGAACGAAAGTCTTAAAATCATTCTGGGGGATCTCAACGTGGCACTCAAAGCAAAAAAGAAAGAAAGAAAAAATAGAGGCACCATTCGTCAGTTGCGGATTAGTACGTCGTTCACGCGGCTCTCGATATCAGTGCGGCTCCCCTGCAACGCAGCTACACTCGCGATCCCACTTCTTGCCGCATCCAACGCTTTTCGGCCATCCATGGCCGCATACAGCTCATTTCGTTTTCTGTTTCGTACGAGTTGACCTTCTCCCGCCCGCAATAATCTATAAGCCAATCAAGTACGACAGCCGAGGGAAACGGGAACGGCTGTTTGCAACGCTCGTCAAAACTCTCGAGCTCTCCGAGCGACGCTGCCTCCTTTAAAAAAAAAAGAAAGAAGAAAAAAACCCTGGCCCATTTTTTTTTTCATCTTCTCTCTCTCGCCCTTGCGCGTGGCCCTGGCAAAAAACATCCTTATTGAAACATCAAAGCCGTCCATCTCGCCTGCCCGTATGTATAAGCCGATGGAATTTTAGATCCGCCCCAATCGGCTTCTCAATCCGAACGCGGCCGAGGCGATCGCAATTTCAGGCCATGCGTGGTGTATACTACATACGGAGGGGGGTGGGGGGGTGGAGCCGATGATGGGCTGGCCGCGCAAGAGCCTCACTCTGCTCTACACTATAACGGAGCTATAAAACGTCATCTTGTTTTCTTCTTGATTTTTTTTTATGTTCCCTTAGCCTGCTTGCACGAGGAAAGTTGCGATCGATCTATAACGTCGCCTCGCAACACCCCCCCCCCCCCTTTTTTTTCCCCGATCCTCATGTTCGGCTTCACTGGAGCTACGCGTCAACACGACGCCTGGTGGCAAAGCCCTCAGCTCGATCGCCCATAGCGGGCCTCTTCGCTTCTTCCTTTCCCTTAACAACACGCAGGCACTGCTGTTCAACATAAAAAAAAGAAGAAGAAAACAAAGAAAGAAGACAAGTAGAGAAAGCCGATGGGCTGCTGCGGTTTGCTTCGTGTTCGGCGATGAAGCCCGCATTCGAAGCCACGGAGCAAGCCCTGTGGGCGAGCGCGCAAAGCAATTTCCTTCATCGAGGCGTAGCGCGCACTTCCCCCTGGCGTCGAGCTGGGGGGGGGGGGGGGGGGGGTCACGTACGGTAACGACGCGAATATGTATCACCACTAAATTCTAAACAGGCCCCATTCCCCCCGCAGCCTTTTTATTATTATTATTATTATTTGTCGACTACACTATTCCAGAAGAAGAGTATATAAGCTGCCGAAAATAAGACACGCTCGACTTCTAAAGCAGCGACGAAGTGAACGGCGCGGCCATTACGGCGCGGCACAATGGTGACTCGGCTCATCCGAGTGTTGGAACCTGTGGCAATTTGCTGGGTGTACTCGTACGCCTTTGGGATCGTTCGTGGAATGATTAATAAATAAATAAATTATATATATATACATATATACATATATATATATATATATATATATATATATATATATATATATATATATATATATATATATATATATATATATATATATATATATATATATATATATATTGTCCTACCTTCAGGGCCAAATGGGCGTTGAGAGGGGATGGGTACACGGCTTACCAACAATCAAAACATCCAAGTCTATAAAGGACATTAATAAGAGAAACAGGCAGAAACAACCGCAAGTAAAAAAAAAAATAAGCAACGAAATTGAACTCATTTCAAAAGGTGATCGGTTACAGCGGTCTTGAATGACAATGCATCGCCTGTGGTGGCGATAAAAGAGGCAAGGTGGTTGCACTCGGAACAGGTTGCAGAAACGTGTCAGTACGACAGCGAGGAGCAGTTACCTTACTGCTGTGATCGATACGGGATGATACATACGCTGGCTGCGAAAAGAGTTGCCCGCTTAATGAACGGGTATGGAACACTTCGGGGAATAAACAAAGGCGCGAGACGTTGCCCCGAGCTTGAAGCTTAGGAAGGTTAAGTGACGATTTCGCCCACGAGACACTGGAGGTGCGTGAATAGTTCGACGTAATAAAACGGGCTATCTATTCTGAAAGGATTCTATCGACTGAATGAGAGTGCGTTGAGCGTTGAGCACTGCACACGCGTATTCGAGTTTCGGACGAACGAATGTTTGCATATCTATCTATCTATCTATCTATCTATCTATCTATCTATCTATCTATCTATCTATCTATCTATCTATCTATCTATCTATCTATCTATCTATCTATCTATCTATCTATCTATCTATCTATCTATCTATCTATCTATCTATCTATCTATCTATCTATCTATCTATCTATCTATCTATCTATCTATCTATCTATCTATCTATCTATCTATCTATCTATCTATCTATCTATCTATCTATCTATCTATCTATCTATCTATCTATCTATCTATCTATCTATCTATCTATCTATCTATGAGGCATTCCCCACTAGCTCAGCAAGCAGTCATCGTCAAATGAAGAGATGGTTAAATTTCTATTGACAAGGTACATAAATGGACGCCAAAGTGCGCGTCCTTAATTATGAGCACTTTCCCGTAGTTCGGAGGCCTGCGATACGAATAAAAGAAACGAAAAGAAAAGAAACGAAAGGAAAAGAAAGAAAGAAAGAACGAAAGAAAGAAATTCTAAATTCGGCGTTAGCACGGTATGATGCAGAGGGAGTCGGAACCGCGCAGCTTCTACGGCGGCGTCGTGGGCGGCGAGCTGCCGCATATGACCGAGTTATACATAGCCGCGAGGAAAAATGGGCTCGTTTCGTAAGGAGCACGTTTGGACGCGGGACCACCTTCCAACCAAGGCGGCGGAGCTCGCTCCCGAGATAGTAGTAAAGGCATATATACGTATATATACGCATGCGCAAGCACTCTCCCTTTATCCTCCCCTCCCCTTTCTTGTTCCCCGCCTCTTAATCGTCGACCGGTTGATTTTCTCTCTCTCTCTCTCTCTCTATTTCACTTGATCCACTGCGTTTTAGCGTTAACGCGCTGCACTCTGGTCACAGTAACCTTCAACAAGAACGCTCGTTTTCACACTTCATTGCGTACTGCGAGTCGTTGTCTAAGATAGAGCGATCAGATGGAACTAAAGGAGAGGAAAAGTAAAACGCAATCTCCATGGCTATTGTTTCCAGAAAGAGACGCCACGCTTGCCTCTTTGGCGAAGAGAGATAACAAAGGAAATAAAAGAGATTGTATTGCAGATAGCATCCAACACACGAACGGAGGAGTGTATAGGCGAGGTAGTGAAGTCCCGTCACGGCAATGAATTTGACGATGTCTTGATGGCCCTTGCTAAAACGCTCGCAGTAAAACACTCCGCACACATAACGAGCTATCGAAGCTCGCACGCCTCGAGAGTTCATTTCGAAACAGCGAGCGGATAAAAAGTAGCGAGCTGCGGTGAGCTTAAGCGGCGAGGATACGCTATCGCTGTAAACGTTATTAGCAATGCCATCGGGTCCGCGCACTAGCGTTCAGCACGAATGTATTCCATGCATTCTCGTTTCAGCGACGCAAATGGGAAGGAGAAATCTTTTGGATCTTCAAGGGCGTTTGCAAGAGTGGGGGCGCGAGCCGCTTGTCCGTATATATATAGTTAGTGGGCTGAAACCGCAGAAGAAAAGCCTTGAATAAGGCGGCGTGATAGCAGCGAACGATGCTAGCAATGATAAGGCAGTTAGGATACGGTAGCGATGTGACGATATCGACGTGAGGTGAGTAAATGGCGATCGGTGGAAATGAATCCTAGGCAAAAGAAAGAACACGGGGCGCGCGCGCACGTACGCACACACACACGCATACATACATACATACATACATACATACATACATACATACATACATACATACATACATACATACATACATACATACATACATACATACATACATACATACATACATACATACACACACACACACACACGCACACACGCACGCACGCACGCACGCGCGCACCTATATTTCAAAGGAGACGCAGTGCCGTGCGCACGTATTCACGCGCCAACCTGGCGGTGCGTGGGACGAGGCATCAAATGAGAACGCCAGTCGCGCGCACACTTCTCCTCGTCTCGAAGATTCATGTCAGTTGCGGACACACGACGCGCGAGTAGGCGAGAAGCACGTTTCAGTACTACAACACCCGCCGCCACCCACGCACACACATAGCCCAGCGCGCGGTTCAAACGAGCACCGAAGGAACTGCAGATGACGTGCGCAACGCGATAACGCCATTCGGCGAGCTGGATGCGGGTAGTCGAGGGACTGTACGTTTACGATGACGAATAAATGCACGACAGAAAAAAAAAAAAAACCGCACGCGAGACCGCAGAGTCGAGAAAGGCGAGGAGCTTGACGCACACGCTTGGGCGAGGCCGCTCACCGACGTTAGCGTGTACTTACAGTACGCGTGTATACTGTACGCTTCTACATAGGATTCACGTGCCACCGGTGGTGACGTAGGGCACCGGGTGTGAGAGGGGGCGATGCAAAGCGGGTCCTACGTCGGCGCATTCGTATACACGGCAGTATAGTGCCCGGCCTTGAAACTGCTGAGGTGTATGTACTGTTAAAAGTGACGTCTGCTTCGATCGGTCACGTACGATAGAAGAATTTTAAGCGAAAGAACGCATCAGTGGCGTAAATGTATGCGCGTGTATCATTGAGTGACTGACGTATTTCCCGTATTAGCAAACCTTAAGCGCCAAGCACGTTCGAGACGCACGAGGCAAATGACTTTTCAAGGCAAAGCGTGGAGCTAATATTGCTGGTTCTCTGCATTCAAATAAATAAATAAATAAATAAATAAATAAATAAATAAATAAATGGAACGCCGTTGCACGTCAATCGTATGCGCTCTCCCTTCACCCGATAATCAGAAGGAATGCTGGCAACATTTTCTTCGGAATGGCTGGTTTCCGCATATTTAACTCAATTTTTAGAATATTTGAGATACTGAGCTTCCTTTCGGAGAGAATTATTTATATTTAACCTCGTTTGTAAAAGTATTCATCACATTTAACTCAATTTCTTACAGCATTTCCTACATTTACTTCTATTTTCGAAGGTATTTCCCATTCCGAACCTGTTTCCGATAGCACATTCCATATTACCCTGCATTTTCAAGAGTGTTTCTCATATTGAACTTCCTTTGTGAGAGGATTCCCCATACCCAAGTCCATTATTTAGAGAACGTTTCTTACTCAGCTTCATTTATGAACTTCATTTATTTTTTCTTGACGAACTCCATTTTCGAGAGTCTATATTTTCTATATTTATCTTTAATTTTTCAAGTATTTAGCATTTTTACGTTGTTTTAAAATATTTGCGCGTTTGAATTTCAATTTGGAAAGTTCTTCCCCATACCGAACTCCATTTATGAGACTATTCCCGATGTAGCACTCCATTATTGAGTTTTTCCACATACTCAACTCCGTTTCCGAGAGCATTTCCCACGCCAAACTTCAATTTTTTTAGCGTATTTCTGAAATGTAACTTAACTTTTTTTACGATATTTCTCATGGCTGACTCCCTGCCTTAGAACGTTCCCCTGATTTAACTAATTTCTTAAGAGTTTTCCTCATACGGAACCTCATTTTTGGTGGTATTTACCGCATTGAGCTTCATTTGTCACAACATTTCCCATGTTGAATTTCATTTTTAAAGTATTTCTCGAATATAAGTTCCTTTTCGAGAGTATGCGTTTCTCATATCGAACTCTATTTGTGAAAGTATTTCCCATATTTAAAAGCACGCTGACATGATATTTTCGACCGTTCATGTTTTTTTTTTTTTCAGCAATAAATGGGAGTTTGGGACCTGTAAACGCCGGAAAAAAAGTATTGGTAAGCCCCAGATGACCCTCAATAATTTCAGGCGGTACCTTTTCTACGGCCGCTTTCGGTTTGATTTCCACTGTATCGTGACGTCATGGCGCATATCGTGGTCACGTGGGAGCAGACACTGCGTCGTTTTGTGACTCGCTCCTGCCCGCTCGGTTGTCTGCTTTGCTGCTACGTCGCCCCTCGTGACTAGTAGCAGTATACGAGGCGACAAAGCTTACCGGACTGAGTGTCAAAACGTCGCGGTGTCTTGCACCCACGTGACCAACTCCTGCGTCATGACGTCACGGCGCAGTGACTTCCTAGGAAACGAAACCGAAATTGGCTGTAGAAAAAGCTATTACATTAAATTGGTTAGGGTGCTCTCCAGTTTGCTAGTACATTGTTTCTAGCATTAGGAAGAGTCGAAAATATTCTGTCAGTACCCATGAAACTTAACTTGTGGGAGTACTTCCGATAGCTAACTCCCATTTTTTTAGAATATTTCCCTTGTTGAACTGCAAGCTCTAGAGTACTTCCAAGTCTATTTTCGAAAGTATTTGTCATAGTTAACTCCATTTTAGAGAGTATTCTTCATATTTATCTCCACAAAACTGTATGTTCACTCGGCCGTAGGAGCATGTCCACTCAGCTTGCGCCGAAGAAGAGTGCATGAATGTACTTCCATAGCGGAGTACGATAATTCTGAAAAAAAAAAATGGAGTGAGAGATCGGAAAAAACAATTTCTATGGCAAAAAGAATCGCCAAAAATCCCTTTGATTTGCATTTGGGGAGAGAATTCTGAAAAAAAAAAAGAGAAGGAGTAAGAGATCGAAAAAAACAAAAACAATTTCTCTGGCAAAAGGAATCGCCATTACTCCCTTTGATTTGCATTTAGGGAGAAAATGCTCCGGCAGAACCCACGTCACGATGACTGTCGATGTTAATGCGATAAGCATTCAAGCAATGTAGCAGTAACAACTCATGCCAAGCAGTCTCGAAAAACTCAACGCTTCTTTCTTTCTTTCTTTCTTTCTTTCTTTCTTTCTTTCTTTCTTTCTTTCTTTCTTTCTTAAGCCATAGCTGAGAAAGATGCCAAGCTGGCCGCGGTATTTGGACACTTTTGTAACGTACTAACACACGTGACTTCCGAGAGAACGTACGCACTGCAAACGTCATTCGAAGATAGTACACTTGGCAATCAAAGTTTCAAGAGGTTATCGCCTCACCTTTCTTTCTGTCTTTCTCTATTAACGTCTGTCTCTATTCTTTTTTTTTTTCATTCATGCATTCCTCTTTCATAATGGTCGTGTGGCGACCTTATTCAGAGGGGAACCGCACGCGCAGCACGTCGGTCGAGAGGAAACTAAAACTACAAGTGTAAAATGGCTGTAGCACGATCAAGGAAGTTTTAATTGCATCTCCAGCCGCCCGCGCAGGGTAGTAATTAGGTCACCGACGACAGGAGAAGTTTTCAATCACAGTCACTCGCGCGTGGAAAGAAAACTGTCCTCTCGGCGTTATGGATCCGATGCAGTTCGCGGGCGTTAATTATTTTTGAATGAGGACACAGATGACGCGAGACATCGTATACCCCCTCGCTAGCCCTTCGTCTGTGTTCGTCGACCGTACATATTTCATCAAGCCTTCTGCTCTTTTGCGCGCATACGTATATTTGTTATAATGGCGACTCACAGCCGGGAGTTATATGCATTCTGGCTACGTTGAATGCCCCAGCAGGCGAGCCTCTCGCAGCCTTATGAGACGAAAGCAGAAACCGAAACCGAATGGGTTCTGAATGCGCGTTCCAACAGTAGGATGGCGTCAGTCTTCAAAGCCGATTTGAGGGGAGCTTTGAATAGTGGAACTTCTCGTTTTTTACGTGGACATCCGTATATAGTAGTGAAAAAGTCAATATTCGCCTGTGGCACTTTTAGGTACGTTGGTTTCTGTATCGGTTCAGCCTGATTGGAGTTTTTTTCCTCTCAATGACAGCTGCAATATCAACTCTCTATCACTCGCTAATTCAAGTTACTCTCACTCGCTCGCTCGCTCTATCCTGGTTTGTTAGGATTCTTGCTGTGACTTTACATACCGCGAAAAACATGTGGCAGATAAAGAGGAAGCCAGCGGACTCGCTATAGCAGACAACACCAGTGCATGCATGCGTCGTCTGCTTCCTGGACCTTGTCTCTCGCTATGTTCACGTTTTCTCGTGTTCCAATAACTGCAGGTAAACGACATACTAGGCTACCTTATAGGTTCGTATGTTGCAATGGAAAGCTAGGGAACTGGGACTACATCTTTCTCCACATAACGGGCATACACACGTCATAAGCACATGAGCATACGGAGTGTAAACTAAAACGTAAATGTAAACAACATCAAAATAAAGCTAACGAGAAGAAGCATTCTATTTGCACCCGCGTTAAGTGAAAGAAGTTCGTGCGCATTGTGAAAGAAAAAGACTATAGTACACTCGCCCACACGAATGTCATTGCTCGAGTACTTCTGAAAGTAGAGTTGGCAAAAGGAAAGCTACATATCAAATTAATTTTAACGCAGTCCACAAGGTAATTCCCGTATCTGTCAAAACACGTTTCCGTTTAGCGGGGCATGACCACTGAATAAGCATTTTCCTCGCGGAAAGAAAACTCGTCTGTCGAAGTGCCTCGACGTTATTGTGCAAACGGACCCGCTGTTGATCATATCGTGGACGCGAGAAAGTGCTCCACAGAAGGATACCTGGGGTGCCACAGTAAATATAGGGCAGTTGGGGACGTTGCGTTGTTTCTCACGCGATGAAAATAGCGCGAGCTGTGCAGGCCGCGCCCTTTCGTAAACGGGTGCAGGACTCCCTTCACAGTGCACATCGCAACCAACCAGTCCGAATTTCCCTGCCGTATATGCATATATTGAAGTACTATAGCGCCAAACAGACGACACAAGAAGAAGAGACACGGACGAGCGCTTGTGTCGTCTGTTTGGCGCTATAGTACTTCAGTAATGCACCAACTAGCCCAACAAAAAGTTTTGCTGGAATATGCATATATATTTGTTTCCATAGTTCGTCGAGCGTTCCTCAGTGGCAACAAAAGTATAAATGTATATAGTTCTCCGTTCAGAGCTCGATGGCAAGCTGCCCTGCACCTGTTCCTGTCCGTCTCTCTCTTTATTGTTTTATTGTCTCTCTCTCTTTTTTCGTTTCCCGGCTAACCCCGGTGAACCGCAGAGAGAGAGAGAGAGAGAGGAGGGGGGGGGGGAGAGAAAGAAAAACGGTCGCGCTTTACACGCTCGTCGTGCGAACGATCTTTCCTTCGAACGTCGCGCGTTTTCAGGCGCGCCCGGCTCTTTCTGCGCTCACGCCCGCTGCCGCGCCATACTCGATCACGGCGCCAGCTGCGTCGAGTCGGCCGTGCGGTGCAGTCTGTGAACCGCTACCCACGCGGTATCACGAGAACGTGATTGACGCCATCACGCCCTTTCGCTGCTGGGACGTCGTGCATGCGTGCCGGTTGTTAAGAGAGCGCCGTGAGAGTGCGGAGGTGGCTGGAAAACCAGCCGTAACTATAGGGTTTTTCGGCCGCGGTGGCGGCGCCGCCCGTATACCACGTGTTCACTCACGCACACACACACGCGCCTTCTGAGCTCGCGCCGCCGACAACAACGCTCGATGTGACGAGTATAATGTAAAGTGGGGTAGGGTTGGCAAATGCGCTTACTGAGAAGAGTGGAGTGGTTCGAGGAAAAAGAAACTCGCTTCCGGGTGTTACACTGTGGTTTACCCGCGGTGCTCGGCAGCTAATGCAGGCAGTTACTGCGTGCGCCGTCTGCTGGTACGGATGAATTGACAGTTTTGGCATGACGCCCGAATGGAAAGCAGGCGCTGTGTGGTTCAAGAGCGTATAGCCATTGATGCACAGAAAAGAAAAGAATTGGCACTGGCTTAGCTCGGCTGTGTCAGGACATACGTAGCGAACGCTAAGGCATAGCATGGTTAGCCTTGGTTAATCTTGATTGTAAGCCCAGGTTAGTCTGGTTGTCTAGCTATGTTGCGGCGTTTATCCAGTCGTTCGGCGCGCCGTTCGTCTGTTTCCTGGGCGATTCGTTTCCTCTCCATATCGTTCCGATGTCGATTCCAGGCCTCATCGCGCTTCTCAGAATTGTCGCCGTCCATACTGCCGCCTCAACTGCGGTTGCGGCGCACGCGAGCTCTCCTTTTCAATCCGCCGACATGTTATCAGGCATGCGACACAGTTGGCCAAGCGAGCGGAGGCGAACGCAACGACGAGGAACGCGCGTGTGACGAGGAACGTAGTGCGACGTCATGTGCCTCCTCGGAGCACGGCCATGGCGAAATTGCAAGTTCGCGGCCACTAAAGCTCTCGCTTTAAAACTCCCGCGGTTGCTCTCTCCTACTCACAAATTGTATTGCTGGCAGTAGCCGGGATAATGTCCTCCGGCATCGTGTTTGCTATTGTGTATACTGCAATGTATGGGTGTATGTGTCAGATATAACAGATATAGGTAGTCGAGTTTTTGAAAGCCTTATATAACTGTATGCTTATTCTATTGAAATCTGTGTGCAGATGCTGAATAATCTTATTCAGCGACGTGAAATACTGCTCGGTGGTCACCGAGCTGACTTTGTAGCGCATTGCAAAACGTGCACGCTTGATTTCACGGTGCACATTTTAGCCGAGGATTACGCCCGTGCAAGGCTAGCTCCTCGCCTTTTACACGAGTACGGCCGCACAGCGGACGCAGTTTAAGTGTTTTTTTTTTCTTTTTTTTTACATATAGTCGATGAACAATGATTACAGGAGCATGCTGGCGTGTGAGTCACCGATGATAACAAGAGGGTATAAGTTCTCGCGCGGTACGAGTTCGAAATGGCAAAGGACAAATTCGCTTAACATTTCTCTGAAATGTAACAAGTGATATGCCTTCACAAGAGTTCAACCACCGCAGTTATTTTCATTCCTTCGGGGGGAGCTGTCGCGACACTCTTATACATGTTAATAGACTTGGTTGGCCGTTAAGAGTCAGTGCACCTGAACCTTTGACCGATCCTTGAATAACTACAATGATTCGGGCCGCAGACAACGACTGAATTGAGCGTTTATACACAAGCTTATTAAATGACTCGCTGTTTCCAGTAATGCACATACTTGTTCACGCTCTATGCATCCAGGTATACACTCGTTCGCCCTTCAAGCGCTACATAGTGTGTACTGTTCTTCGCAATAAGCGGGATTACGACGCTTCAGACATATTCCATTGGCTGCGAGTAATTCAAGTAAGCGCGCAAACAGATCCGTTCCGCCAGCGGGAACACGTTAACGAGCCTCTCTATACGCTCCAAAGAGAGTCTGATCGAAGCATAGGTGGGAGAAAGAACCACGGCGGATTCCCGTAACCTCGCCCGCCGGATCAAATTTCTCTCGTTTGCGAGGGACGCATGCCTCACAACTTCGCCGAAATCGCGGACGTTGCCTCCACGCTAACGACATATCGCTGCTCTTCTTCACTGCACCTGTTTACAGGTTGCGCGCAGGATTTAGTGTTTACGTACGGTACGGCTGATTGAACGTTTCTTTGCGCGCTGCAATGAGTAGAGTTAACAAGGCGGCAAAAGCAGGAGCTTGGAGCGGACGACGAGAGGGGGAGTGGGGGGTTAGAAGGAGGATAAGCGGCTTGAAGTTAGTGTGGGGCATTACAGAGTTACAGAAACATTTCCACATACATCTAAGCCCGTGCCGTCAGCAGTGCTACATTATCGTACATCTAGCATCTTTCTAATCTGTCCTCAACATCCCTTCTTGTGCCATTCCCTCATCCCCCTAAGTAGAGTAGTAAGTTAGAGCATACTAACCCAGGCGTACCTCTCTGCTTTTCCTTGAATAAGATCTTTCTAGCCAGCGCCGGCGTTAAGGTATGCGAGAAATTGCTTCAGAGGCTGTGCGTATTCGCAGAATTCCGCGCTCTACTTGGATTCTATATTATATGCAGGGCGGGTATATATCGCGCTTAAGTTAGGTCCGCTATTTCTTTAAAAAAAGCTTTCTGTTCCCAGATGCTGCAAATCTGACCCATCGCAGGTGCCCCGAAAGGCGGTGAGCCGAGCGAACCTGTCTTCTGACGTCACGCCAGCTTTGGCGAGCGTTCACCTCTGACGACATTCGCTTACGCCTCACTTGGCTTGAGTACGTACCTGCGCCTCGGCGAAGCTATACGCGATTTTCATGAGCGGCGGTGAAATCGTCGCGACGTTGAGCTGAACCCCCGTAGTCCACGAAGGTTTCTTTCTTTCTTTCTTTCTTTCTTTCTTTCTTTCTTTCTTTCTTTCTTTCTTTCTTTCTTTCTTTCTTTCTTTCTTTCTTTCTTTCTTTCTTTTTCTTCTTCTTTTTTTTTTATGCGCAACGCTCTCAACGTCTTCTGGCTCACGCGGGACATTGCCCTGCCCCGAGCGGCCAGTCGCACGGCAATTTTGCCTGTATTCGCGGGGTTCTTTCACGCCCGGGAAAACACTTTCATCTAGCACGTATTGAGCAAAGAAAGCTGTACTGGGAGTTTGTCATGTTGCTGTACAATTTCCTCATTAACACTTTTCATCTAATTATAGTATTGGAGAAGTTGATTAATTAATTAAGGCTAATTGTCTAATTCGGCGGAATGCAAATAAGAAAATATTCTGAGTGTCTCCAAGCGACGGCAAACAACATTACTTTTTTTTTCCTGCTGCATAGCATTTGCATATACCAGAAGGGTTAAAGGCAAACATTCAAAAAGGAGCATTAGGCAACTAAATAACAACACACACTTTTAGAGGCCTATACATAAACTTAGACGCGGCGTGACTGTGTGTGTTGTTCTGCCTCTACGTCTATGGGGGGGGGCGGGGGGGGTTGAAGAAAAGGGGCCCGCGTTGAAGTTAAGGGCCCCGCGTTGAAGTTAAGGGCCCCGCGTTGAAGAAAATACGGCGTCGGCGGCGTTGTCCGTTAGAAAAAAATCGTCCCGAACAAATATATAGGTGTACGTATTTGCCACGCCTTGCTCTATGACATGCGGCATATGCGGGTTATATTGTCACACAATTATATCGCTAATGTTGTTTCATGCCGTGTCTTAAATTCTTGACAAAGTTATTCCTCGGAATTTCGAGAATGACAGTGCACTAAAAAAAGGTCGTGAAACAAAACACCGACAGCGCATGCCTCTTGCATTAAATCTTCTCAGTCTTAAATATTAGGAGTGCGAAACAAAAACCTCAAAATGATGCAATTTTCGGCGCAGCTGTGCACTACCCCCGGGATCGGCCCACGCGAGTTGCCGTGTTTCCAACACAAAACTCGCCTTCGCGCAAAGCGTTTGCCGCCAGCGTTTCCCGGTAAACATTATGGTTACCATCATTCCCATACTTGCAGCTTCCCTAGATACTATAGACACAATGTAGAAGTCACAATGTGCCACACAATGTACACCATATCCGTGACTATATTCATTGGGGGAATGATTACGAAGTTTATGAACGAGTAGTAACGTAAGGGAGCCGGTTATACTCAAGTATTTCGATCCATTTGAGTCATTTGCGTTCATCAAGCAGTTTCCAGGTATCCACTGAGTATAATGCCAGTTTTATGCCTGCCTACCCTATTCCTTGTGGCATATCGACGTTTCGAACGAACCTGTGTGTGCTGAATACTTGTGTGTACCTAGGTCAAGGCTGGTAAGAAAAAATAAATTGGAGAACGCTTAAGCTTCGCCTTTAAGAGTGGAACGCGATAGCATTTAAAGACCCTCATGCTTGCCGGCGACTGCAGCTTATGTAACCGTAATGTTTACCGGGAAACGCTGGCGGTGAACGTTATGCACGAAGGGAAAGCTTTCTGGTGGAAAGGCGGCCTCTTGCGTGGGTCGATCTCCTGTTATTGTTTCGCACGTTTATATTTCAGTCTCAGAAGAGCTAACATAAAGGATATGCGCTGTCGGTGTTTTTTTTTTTTTTTCATTACATTTGTTTGGGGGCGCCGTTTTCAATATTCCGAGGAATAACTTTGTAACGATTGAAAGACAAGGTATGACCAACTTCGGTCGTATATGAGTGGTTGGGTATGCGTGGTTCGGAATTTGGTTCGAAATTCTTTCCGCCAAAGCGCCGTCCGACGCTGGTGTGTATATGTTATCGTCGTGGTGGAATTGCGCCGTGATTGTGACTGAGTGTTTGTATCGTCTCTTGTTGAAATAAACTTTTTCTAAACACGCGGGACGCCGATGCCGGATTTTCTGCGACAGGTGGCCCTTAACGCTGTCGCGTTAAATATCTAAGCGTAAAGGGCACCTGCGTTAAGCAGCTAAGCGGAGCAGACCTTGCAGAGACGCCACAATGCCGAAAGGTGAAGCATCCGACGACTTTGTTGACTTACTGCACTGCTGAATACTAGAGCAAAAATAAAAAGAGCGCAGTGCTACACGTACACAGCACGTACGGCACTGTAGTGCAGAGAGGTTTACTCGCGACAGCCAACGCCGTAACAATGGCGTGTGGTCCACGAGAAAGGAATGATAGAGCGTCTAACGCAGTTTTTGCGTTCGTGTAGTGTCAGCAGTGGCATTTCAAAGAAAATATGACGGTCGTAAACACGAGGATGGTTTCCCATTCTTTCGATTCCCTTTTGTTTTCGTCTTCTTGTTATCAGTCTCTTTCGCATCCCCCTCTTTTTCCTTTTTCATATGCAGTGCGCTCTGCGGAGCCAGTTATTCGGTTGCTCGCGTTTCTTTTGCCCAAGATTAAGAGAGAGAGAGAGAGAGAGAGAGGAGGTAAGGAAGGAGCGAACGACCTGCTGCTGCACTCTCTTTCTTATCCTCAAGACTCAAGAAAACATGAGCGCTTGCGCTTCTATTATTGTCGTCGCCAGTTGTCCACCCGACTGCAGCACGCCTAGCGGCGGCTGCATGGGCGTCGCTGTTCTCTTCGTGCTCACCCACTGTGTTTTTGCCGCCGCATTTCTCTATCTACCGCCAGCCACCATGCCAACCCGCCCTCCCCATTCCAGTTCCCGTGCCTATTTCTTTCTTTCTTTCTTTCCTTCTTTCTTTCTTTCTTTCTTTCTTTCTTTCTCCTACATTGCGGAGCCTGGTCCATTATTTGTCTCTGCGCCGGCTTACATCGGCCCCGCAGCTTCCATGCAAAGAGGCCACGCGCGCTCTTCTCTTCTCTTTCTTTCTTTCTTTCTTTCTTTACGGATTGTTCGCGCAGCACTTTGTAAACAGGCAGGCTGGAACGGGACACAAGAAGAAAGCTCCCTTTATTGTCGCACAGCAAAAAGTGCGGTGGCAAAAAAAAAGAGAGAAAAAAAAAGAAGAAGCAGGGATGCTACGCAGAGACGGAGATTCGCTCGGGCCACGTGTGATTGCGTAATCGGCCCCGTTTTTTTTCCCCCGAATAGCGTCGTAGACGCCAGAAGACCGATGCGGACTGGAATGTTCTGCAGCGAGCGCGCAGGGAAGCTTGAATACAATCTTTTTAGCCAACATTTCGCTATACTCTTACATAGAAGGCGAGCGAAGAAAATACGCTACTCTTTGACATCTTAAAGCTGTAAAGTAAAGCTGTAAAGCTGTAAACTGTAAACTAAGTTTGGCACGTATATAGTGACATTCTGGAGGCAAAATGCGAGGAGCGTTCTTTTTTTTTTAGAAGTTAGTTTTCTTTCTTTCAGTCTTTTTTGTTTGTTTGTTTGTTTGTTTGTTTGTTTGTTTGTTTGTTTGTTTGTTTGTTTGTTTGTTTGTTTGTTTGTTTGTTTGAGTGCTTATCAGAAGTGCGCTTTCAGAAGTACGCTGGTTCTACAACAGTGGTCAACCATAGAAACATGAATATCGCTTGGTAGACGAAATATTCTTACACTCGAAGAAGGTGACGTTTATTAAAAGGCCTATTTAGGCCATGACATGCTATGTACGCCTGTTCTCGATCGTCAGAGCTAGGTCCACACTAAGCAGCAATGTGCTTGGTCAGTGCTTTCGAGGGAGAGCACACAGGATCACCAAGCTCGTGGTGGTTTCACTTCTAACACGGCTATGCATGTCTCCCTCTTTCTATTATATAAAGCAAACACTGATATTAAAAGGAATATGAATTAGCAGTACTTGCCACTGCGTTCGTTTGTTAAAGCATGAAGTAGGCATAGCAGGCGCGAAAGGCATGCCCTCACTTGTCCTGTCCTTTCTCCGTCCACCTTTAATCGTAACTTCGTGTCACTATGCCTTTACACGAGTGAACTAAATGCTCTGACAAGTTCTCTCAAAGATCAGGAGGAACATTATACGATTTTAATCTTTTTCCACTCCCATATTTTTACGCCAGTAACCATCTGTGACATGATTTTGGCTTCTAGCGTGAAGTGAAACACGGACACAGAAAGGAGCAGACAGGACAAGCGCTCGTCCTGTCTGCTCCTTTCTGTGTCCGTGTTTCACTTCGCGCTAGAAGCCAAAATCATGTTACCGTACCAACTCGCCCAACTGTCTATCCTTTTGCATCTGTGACATGTTTTTATTCCCTTGCGGGATACCTTTTGATGCTCATGAGTCAATCAAGCATAGGTGCAAATGTACTCGAATGCTTACACAGCTAACAGTGTTCCGATCCGTTGTGATTACTTGATCACATTTTTTTTTCGCGGCCACTGAACTTCCATTTCGGCAGCCCAGCACTTCTGAAGAGATTCAGCCTGGTCGCCAATGCTTTGAAATGAAATTGACCTGTGCAGGCGCCTTTTAATGGGCGCAGTTAAAGCTGGCATCCCTGCGAGCCCTTCAATTCCTCGTTCTAATGCGTTAGCATTGGGAGTGTCAAAGTGGGAAAAAAATTATATGCGAAGTGTGGAAAGCCGGTTATGTGGTGGAGGTATAAAATATATGGTGCAGCTGACGGTGGCCTACTCGGGTCCACCGTCAGCTGCACTTCGCTTTTCGACGAGGTAGGACGTGTGTCGAGTGAGCTCCTGAAATAACGCTTTGCAGTGTGACGAACGCCGTTTGAAATCATGTATCCGAGACTTCGAAGAGGTGCGACGCAATGCTAACGCATTTATCTCGCATTTGCCACATCGCCACTGCATTTTCCTTTTCTCTAGCCACACTATTTTCCCACCACCGGGTGGCAGACCGGAGGCGAAGTGCTTAACCCTCCTCCTCTTCATTCGCTCTGTCTCCCGCTGACTCGCAATGTTACTGTTTAAAGGGACACTAAAGTGAAAAATGATTCCTTCATCTGCATCAGTAAATTACCGTTCTACAACACCAAACACACCACTCTTACAACGATAAGACGTTTGGTAAGCCAGAAAAAGCGCAAGAACGAAATATGGGTGGCGACGCCTACTTAAGTTCCCGCAACCGGGGGCTGTGACGTCTTGGATTTTGATGGCATCTTCTAGGACCTACTAATTATATACAGCGGTACAGGTTGACTACATTGTGTTCTAAAGGAACCAAATATTAAACGCGGCAAGTTTCGGGAACCTTTATTCAGCCAACGCGGCCCGAATGCGAAAACATACTTTGGAATCCCTGACGTCACGCTGACGTACCGGCGCTGGGGTTTCGGCGCGAAATTCAAATACTGATACTTGGACCTTCATTTTCTCATCTAATAATCAAACTATTTTTTCGAAGTGACTGCCTGCAGGGTTCTCAAACCATGCTTCATTAGTCTAAACTGATTTATTGTTTCGCTTTGGTGTCCCTTTAAGTGTTGGCTGTCCGCCGACGCCGACGCCGTTCTTCTGACGATAAGAGTCGTCGAGAGATGGCTAACGCGTCCTTCCTCACGTTGCCATGCACGCGCTGTCTATCACGAAGGGGGGGCTCGTAATCGCGCTTTTGTCAGAGCCGCCCTGCCCTGACGTCAGACGCAGTCGCGGTGGGCGCGCCTCATCTGTTGTCCTCTCCGAGTCTATAGAAATATCGGACAATCACCCGTATGGAGCCTGTTTTACGTGAGTACATACAGCCGAGATTGAGGAGCCGGAGACACTGTTTTTGTCGTCGTTGCCGGTCCCAAACACAATGGCGCGGCCCTCTGGATTAGGCCAAAAATGGAACTGTTACGCGGCTAGAAAGAAAGCTTGAAAAGAATCTACCGGGAAGTGAAATGAAACAGAAAACAAAATGAATAAACCAGGGGAGAGAAGGTGGGTGGAAAGAATGGGAGAATGCTAGATGATGACGAGAATGATGATTATTTGCATAGTGGCACAAACACACTGGGAGAAGGGCGAGGGGAGGAGTGTATTGGCCGAGAAACGGGTGGTAATATGATACACAAAAGCACTAAAATACGTGAAAGAAACCGAGTATAAATTAAATAAAATAGTGTGTAATAATGCAGTCAGCCTTGCAAGTTGTGTACTCCTGTTTGTTTGTTTGTTTGTTTGTTTGTTTGTTTGTTTGTTTGTTTGTTTGTTTGTTTGTTTGTTTGTTTGTTTGTCAATGTCACTATGAGGGATTGGCCAAGATGCGGATGGAATTAGGGGATTAATAATTTAGAGAAAACATTTGAGTTGCTGTTGCATCTTCGTTGTCACTTTAGCAATCATGCGGTATTTTTGCAACAATAATTCGAATCAGTCGGCTTATTTGTACGCTGGCTAACGACAGAAATTTGAGAGATAACAAACCTAAAAAGTGATATAAACTGTATTTTCTCCAGAATTCGAGTGCAAGATAACGGCTTATTAACCTATAGATATGTTTAGAACTTGATCAGTTAAAACGCTGTGCGATCATATTCTGAAGCATGGTGTTTTGCGCCGTGAGGAAGTACAGCATGTAACTTTGCTACGTAATCAGGTGAAAGAAATGTCTCTTCGTATGTATTCTGATATATGTTTGCATCACGTGACCACTTCTAGCGGGCGCACCACGGCAACCGCGGTGTTCTCTAACTTTGGTAATATTTGACAAGCTGCACCTTAATTGCCACGAAGACAATAAAAGCTACCGCCGTGAAACCCGGCCGTTACTGATCAATGTACCACGTTATTGATTCATTGTAGACAATGACAGAGAATGCACAAAACAAGTTGTTTCCATGGTAACATGAGTACTTCTCAGCGCGCTTCAACAAAAGTACGGCAGATGCGCAGGGCTGTCGTTTCAGGACGGTCAAAGTGAAGGACAGTTGACAGTTCAGGTAAAGAAAATAACGTAGGACTGTTGAGTTGTTTTTCTCTCGCTAGGTCCATGCACAGTCTACGGTGTTCAAGAAATCAGCATTCGCAACATAATCAAATACGCACTTCGCAATAGACAACATTGAGCGGCGAAAGGGTGCGGCGAAATCTGACGGGTTCAATTTTGGACATGTCTGTTAATATAGTCGCTCAAATTTATCCATTACATACGTCGACCGTAGGTATATAGAAGTAGAGGCTGTGCCATCATTTTGTTATCCCTATAAAGTAATGCAGTCAAGTTTTTATTATTATTATTGCTTTCGCGATACGAGTACGATAAAAGCACGAGTCTACATAAAAAATTACTTCGATCAATCGAAGTAACTCTTTAGGTGAGCTCCCTCACATGACGAGTGGGAGATGAAGACGAAAACTTCCAACCCGCAAGACCAGATACGATTGGCGGAATGGGCTGATAGCGTCGCGGCAAAGCGGACGTCACGCTAGCCCGCACCGCTGGGAAAGAAACCTCCACTCAAACTTGACAATAAATGTTTTTTTTTCTCTCTCTCTCAATCAATCGAAGTCACAGCAAATTTCGTGCGCCAAGTTGCATACGTCGTCCGCGTCAGTCCGAATCGTTCAACTGGCCGTGTTTTACGATTACACGCAAAATTTTTCCTTACGCGTATACGCCGAAGGCGTCAATCATTGCGCTCCGACGTCGACATGTGCGGCGGCGCTCAAAATGCGACCTCTTCGCGAGTTGTCAGGACCTCCGCTGCGAGAGTAGTGTCGCTCGAGCTGTTTGTGATGAAGCAGATTTTCTTCCCTCTCTCTCCACCGATCGGCAAAAAGATGAATCGAAAGAAGAGAAATCACCAAGAACGAGCTGTGGACAGGGGACAGGAAGTGGCACTTTGCTGCCTCAGACAGCGTTCGACAGCCAAACAGCAGTGTGTGTGTGTGTGCCCGGGCGATTCAATGCGAACGTTAGGTCGCGCTGCGTAGCGCGACGCAGCCTTCGCATCTCGAAGGCCCTGTACGCGCCCACCGTTGACGTTTCGGCGCGGCGGCGGTGACGAGCGTATAAGAGCGAGAAAGCAAGTGCGTCCCAGATAAGAGCGGGCTGCCTGCCTATATACCTGCTTGTCCATGCAACCGGACAACAATGGGGCCCTTCGCGCACAGACGCACGCTTGCGCGCGCAGTCGACGCCAGGCCAGGCCTTATGCGTTTACACTATGCATGCGAGGGTGCAGCGAACGCTTAAGGGAGGACGACGCAAGGGGGCCGCCTGCTGTCTATGCTATAGCGCGCGCGAATGCCCTCGCGGCCAACGTTGCACGCGGCATTGTGACGCGTTGGCCGATGCTTTCAACCTGCGGTTGGCGTGCGCCGGGACGACTACGACGACGACGCTTCTGTGTTGTAGTGCGCGCGCGGCTCTTGCGTTTTCTTCTTGTGCGCTTTGTCCTTCTCTGACCGAGAGGTCGCTGACCTCTCTCTCTCTCTCTCTTGTTCAATTGTTGCTGCGTCGTATGCACACAGCTACCGAGCGCAATCTCTTCTCCGAACGAGCGAAGGGCGCTAGTGTGCAGACGCTAGTTCGTCCGCTAGCTCTGTCTTTTTCCTTTTTTTTTCTTTTTTTTTCTGATCCGACGCGTATGTCGGTGGGACATCACTGAGGAACAGAGTCCGCTGGCAATTTCCTTTTTTTGCTGTTACATTTTTTGTAAGCACCAGTGTTTTACTTCGATAAGGGGTCGCCTGACAAAAGTACCCGGTCTGTTCCCGCTGCATGCTGTGTACACACGCGCGACGGTTTTGTTTGGACTGATTGCACACGTGAAGGTGGGGTGCAGGCTGTTTGTGCGCCGTTCTCTTTCTGAAGGGCATGAAAAGACAGGCTTGTGCCGCCGCAAGACAAACGGCGCGTGACGGCGGGTCACTAATGTTGGTAAATCGTAACAACTTGAATCGATATAAAGTGGGGTAGGCAAAGAAAGCCTGCTATAGAAAACGGGTCACGACGATCTTTTTGTTTGTTTGTTTGTTTGGTTGGTTGTCTATTACATACGTGCGCGTGGTTCTGACCACGTCAACGAATCTAATCGAAAAACGCGGCGTGTACCGGAGTGATGAAGAACACAAAACTGTTCGCGCTGGTCCACTCTTGCCGGACATTATGGATGACAAGCGTCAGCGCGTACAGAATTCATTAGCAGAGTGAAGTTGGTACGCGGTTTTCGAATACTCCGTTTACGCGGCGCGAATAAACGGGGAATGTAGATGTACATATCACGTTCCTATAAGTACCGCCCATTTGCTCGGCACAAGCTGAGTTTTCAAGAACACACGCAGAAATAAGGACAGACAGGACGAGCGCCTCTATCTTGCCTGTCTTTCATCTCTCCATGTGAGTCCGGTTCGCGCGGTTCGTCCTTTTAGCAATGTCCCGCCTTAGTGTAGTTCAGCAATCAATCCCGGCACCTTCGAAATGATAATTAATTGCGGCGCTTTTGACATCCTGAAGTCACTGGCGGCTATGTGAGGAATGTCGTGCAGCGAGAAAATCTCAGATCCATGTATCGACGATTTTGACCAACAGCGCTTCCTTAACGTGCACGGAAATCTATGTGCACGAGCGTTATCGCAATATAGACATCCAGAGACGCTCCGCAGCAGAACACTTACAAGGCGATCACTGTCACATGAGCTTGTTGGAAAGTTTCGCTAACTGTAACTGTTTTACTGGTGGAATGTGCGTGGCCCAAAGCTCCATCTGCAGGCCATGAAAGACGGCATGTACTGCACTCCCGTGCGATTTCGATCAGCTCACACCGGTCGTGTTCCAAAGTATCAATTCGAGGTAACTTTAATGCGATAGCTTTATACACATGAGTATATGAAGTAAACAGACAGTCGGTGTTGCACTCGTGTCCATAAAACTCAGGCCGATCCCTGAGACAGTGTATGTACAGCGTACAGGTGGGCCGATCTGGATAACAATGTACGATATGTGTCCCCGCAAGGGTTTTAATGTGATAACATTACACACAGATCAAAACGTGCCAATTGGTGATGTAAGAAGGTATATCCTCTTCGGAGAAGGTGGCGTATAGTGAGAGTGATGGAGCGGGGAAGAAAGAGCAGCGGAAGGGTATGACGTGAACAGGCACGTGACCGGAGCAGCTGCGACTCAGTGCGCCGATGTTTGCGAGACGCCTGCGGTAATACGTCACTGCGCTCCACTTAAAAACGGTCGTGTGTGATGGCTCCTCACCTGCGATGAGGCGCGATTCTGTTGCTTGCATCAAGCGAGGCAGTGGCGGTGACCCGAGCTCTCCACTACTCTTTGACGGAGGCCGTGTTGCCGATTCGGCATGTTAAATTTTATTAATCAATACAGACCTATCTATCTACCAGCCTTTCGCCGGCTACTCAATGACGCAGCGCTTGCCTGCACGTTCTTGCACTAAGCGTTGGCTTTAATCGTGCCGCTAATGAGGTCTATCACCCGTAGCTTTGCCATATAAGGCAGCCAGCCGGCTGCGGCATTTGCGTTTCTTAATCTGTGCTACCACTCGCCGTTAGGTTTATCGCTCCGGCCATCCTTCAACCTCCGCGCGTGCTATCTAATCCTCTCCAGCTACACACGCGCCGCGGATTATCTATCCCGCGCGAAGGCTAGCGACAGGCGTTAAGCGGTAGCCCGGTGGTAACACTATAAACTAGCTTTGACAACCAAAGTCAGACTCTCCAGTGTGCCTTGAATAGACTGGATGACAGGCCATTTACAGAAGCAAATATCTTGGGAGCCCGGCCTCACAGTTGATTAGCCCAGAAAGCAGTTCGAGCGCTTCATCACTACCTGAAGGCCACAGACTTGAGTGCCCGACTGTAGACATGCTGCACCTAGATTATTACATGTGCAAGTGCGCTATAGACTCATGTTTTTTTTCTCTCTCTCTTTCTCTCTCCATTCCCCTCACCACGTGTAGGGTAGCAAATTGGACTCAGTCTGGTTAACCTCCCTGCCTTTCCCCCCCCCCCTCTCTCTTTCTGTAACCTTTTACCGTTTCTCTTTGTCAAAGCCCACGCGGGGGCCCATGGCGTCGGCAAACTTTAAGTTCGACGCCAAAGGGCGGTCGCGAAGCGCAATCAATTTCGGTATCACCGTCACTTTAGAAGAGCGTCATTTTGCCGTCGCCTCCGATATCGGGACAGCTCCTCGCGCCAGCTCGGAGACCGTGCATCACCGTTCCGGCGATCGCGTATACGTGCGCGGGCGCGGTTCGTTAGAAAAGCGAGCTTCCGCCACGAACCGCTCCGGAAGTCTCTCGGGCGAACGGGAACGAGCTCCCTCGTGCCCGGACGTGGCACGGGCGTCGGCGACCCACCGGCAGCGGCTGCGATACAGCGTCGGCTGCAGTTGCTGGTCCTCAAAACAGGGGCCCTGCTACTTCCAAGGCGCTCTGCTCGTCTTTTTTTGTTTGTTTTGTTACTTCCGGCACCGCGCGAGCGGAGCGCTTGCTTGCATGGAAGGGACAGGCGTTGCCTGGCCGGTCAGCCTCTCGGTACCTTCCTTTTAACCCGCGGGGTGCACGTCGCGCGGGCGCGCGCGGAAAAAATCTGTGCAGTGTAGTCAAACGTATGCACGGATCGCGTCTGCCCGTATAGGAAGTGAAAACGAAGACACCGCACGCCGTTTAAACGTGCCCATTGTACGCCTCTTGGTTGGTTCGTGATGCTTGCGTCCAACCAATGTCGGGCGTACAGGAGGTTTATAGCGGTGTACAGCGCGCGAGCTCTTTTATGCGAAGCATACTAGCCGCACAACCACGCTCTTCCTTGCTGCGCCGCGCGCGGCCGCGTAGCTACCATATGACGTCATAACAGCTGCAAAAGCGGAGGCTCAACTCGTGCGCTCGCTTGCGGCCGCGTAGCTACATAGCCGGGTCTCAGCTCGTGCGCTCGCCTGCATGAGTTGTTTCTTCGTCTAGCCGAACCAAATATAGCCAAGCAACAGCAGTTCACCAGGTAAACAGTGGTTCAACAACTAAAATAAAGGCTAGTATGCTTCCATAGGCTTAACCTTAGCTAAGCCACAGCCATTTTTTCATTGTTCCTAACTCGACCATGGCGACGCCGGCGTTGACTCGTGCTGCACGGATTTCGTTAGACATCTCTCTACCTCTCTTTATTTCTCTCTCTTATTCCAAGAGGTATCGAGAGAGAGAGAGAGGGAGAGAGCAATCGGCAGCAGGCGGCATCGCCCTCATACGCAGGCAAAACAGCCACAGGAGGTGGAGCACGGGGGGCTACGCGGCCGCTCCTGTGTGTGCGCCGATGGAAGCGTCTGGCCCAGCTACACAGAGGCGTCGGCACGGCTGAGGCGCGCGACGAATGTCGGGGCGTGGCCGTATAGTTGACGTATGTGGTCGCTGCCTCGTCTTGGCGGTGACGCGAATGCGAGGCGCCTTTCTTTTTTTTCGTCGTCGGCGTCAGTGAGCGTGCCCTGAACAATGGAGAGTGCTTTATGTAGACGTGCACTAAAACGAAATGCAAAACTAGCCTAGACTTGTAGAACTGGCCATTCAAGTTCTCTCTTGGTTGGTAAAAACACGAGGACACTGCATATATATATATATATATATATATATATATATATATATATATATATATATATATATATATATATATATATATATATATATATATAGTCATATCATGAGAAGCCAGCAAACACTGACACCAAGGACAACATAGGGGAAAACTAAAACGAAATGCAAAACTAGCCTAGACTTGTAGAACTGGCCATTCAAGTTCTCTCTTGGTTGGTAAAAACACGAGGACACTGCATATATATATATATATATATATATAGTCATATCATGAGAAGCCAGCAAACACTGACACCAAGGACAACATAGGGGAAATTACTTGTGCTTAATTAATGGAATGAAGAAACGATAAATTCATGGAAATTAAAGTGGATGAGAAAACAACTTGCCGCAGGTGGGAACCGAACTCACAACCTTCGCATTTCGCGTGCGATGCTCTACCAATTGAGCTACCGCGGCGCTGTTTCCCCATCCACTTTCTTGGGTATTTATGTGCACTGGTAGAACCCTGGGAGTGTTAGCTAGCGCCACCACTCACAGACCTTGGCGGCGGACGTGGAACTTCCTTGTTGCCGCAGGCGTCACGAGAACGTGATCTTTTTGGGTGAAGGCAACCGGTCAATAAAGCCACATATGCTACCTGAAGGCATCAATGTTGCCGGATTCGAGACCCTCGTATGTAATAAACGAGAAGAGAGGGGGTTAACCGAGGGGCCCGAGGGCCCCTCGGTTAATTCCCGCTCTTCTCGTTTATATATATATATATATATATATATATATATATATATATATATATATATATATATATATATATATATATATATATATATATATATATATATATATATATATATATATATATATATATATATATATATATATATATATATTGTCACGTGGTGGTGACGTTGAAGAACTGTAATACTGTGAAAGACAAAACTAACTTTTATTGGGCGAACCTGTGCCCACAAAAACAGGCTACACTTACAGCACAACGATAGCGGCGAACACGGTCGGCGATCGTCGAAAATCTGATCAGCGGGTTAAGCGCGTCGGCTTTTACACAGCAGTCGTCGAATGTTCCAGAGTAATCGTTGGGACCCGCATGCCTTCCACAAAGTTCTACGCCATTCGAGTCACGCGATGAAATCAGATAACACAAGGTTCGGCGACAACAGACAACGTTAGAAGCATCGATAACTTTCCAGAAACTTGGGATACATGCAGGCGTGCCCCGCGCTGTGCGATAACATTTGTTAGGCGGCGAAACGTGGTCGCCCGATAAAGATAAGTACACGTGTCAATATATACTACAGACAACGTCTGCCTCTGAGAGTAATATAGCTCAAGAAGCAGAATTGTGCTACTTGTCACGGAGGATATTTCGAAAAATCCTGTTAGCGATGAGTTCACGTACATAATTTCGATATAATTAATTTTAATTAAATTCTGGAGTTTTACGTGCCAAAACCACGTCTTGATGTAATGCTCACGGATAGTCGGCAGAGTGTCTAAATCCACTTTGGAAAAAAGAAAATCACATTTCGTTGGATAACGGTTGTTTTACCATGGGGGTACAGAACTAAACACATACTACCGTCGTTGGCACAGGGGATATCTTGCGAAGTGTTCCATGCAGCACGTGGACCCTTTACGGATATTCCGCGAACTAACGTTCTCGCGTCTTTAATCAACTGTAGTTTATATATTATTTGCTTGTTCCCGACGGTAATGAGCAAAAAAACAAAACGAAAAAAGGACTAAGCTATGCTGAAGCATAGCAGCTTAATAAGCAGTTCATATGTAGGCTGCCCTGTAGCGTATCTTAAAGGAGTTCGTTTCTGCAATATGCTGCACACTATTATAAACGGGGCGGAGCCCAGACGGAAGGTGACCGGTGGCAGTGGCACATGTATACACGTTGTAGCGCCTTCGTCTTCCTCATCATCTGGAAATTGGTTCCGCCCAGAAACTGGCCGCGCCGCCACGTCATTCTACCAGCGGCAGCAGAAGCAGCAGCAACAGCAACACAAGCAGACAGGATCAGCCCTCTCCGCGGGGCCAATTGGGTCCTTTCCGTTTTGGGGGGTTGGGGGGGGGGGGAGGTCGACGACGACGAAGACGACGCAGAGCGTTGGAGTCAAACGCGCGATCACCCGGAAGGAATAATAAAGAAACACGCAAGAAAAAGAAAAAGGGGCGAAAGAAAATTAACGATGTCCGCGCGCGAAGGGAGCTAGCGCCGTTATAACCCGCCCCGCGCTGAAGCTGCTTCTGCCGTCGTCTGGTAGTATGTGCGACTTCCGTTTTCAGAGACGCCGCCGCGCTGTTTGGCGCGCGAGCCAGGAATAAAAAAGGAGGCGCGGATTAAAGCGAAGCGCTCCAGAGAGAGATAAAGAGAGGCACCAACAAAACAAGCAAACGAAACAAAGGAGGTTTACTCGAAGAATGGAAGGGCGAGGTGACGGCGTCCCGGGTATAAGAGGGGGGGAAAAAAACGCCCAAGAAAGAAAAGGGTCGCGCTCGCACATAGCCTGTGACGGCCCGTGGAAAATGGATTCTGCGGGCCCTATTTCGGGCCTCGGCCGTTTTTCTTTGCTTTTGTTCTCCCTATGTTTCTTTTTTGTGTCTCTCTGTTTCCGTCTTTGGTTGCGAGGACAGCGACGTCGGGCGCCAAACGTCGCTGAACGCGCGCAATAAAAAGCGTTCGCTTCGGTCCCGTTGGGGCGATGGGGCGCGCGAATGCGTATACATACCCTGCCCGGTGTGAACTGGTTTGTCTACGTATTGCGTGGGTGCTGCTCCTTTGTAGACTGCACAACGTGCAAGTCGGCGATCTTCGGAAAGGCGTTTCAGAACTGCGGGCCCGCCCTGCACCCACGGTGTATGTATACACCTGGATGCGGGTCCAACGCGGATGGCCGCGTATAGCTTCGTATCTACTAAAGGGAACCACCCACGTCTTGGGCGAAGCGATAGCGTGTGATCGACGAGAGGCTCGCAGGAAGAGGCGCCAGTTCGCAGTCGCGTATGATGCTCTCCTTCTTTTAGTTCGTGCGGGGACTGAATTATATGAGGAGAATATTTCTAGACGGGGCGGGGCGCCACGCTAGCGCGGCTTTCTGTGCTTAGCTATCTGGGGCCCTGCATGGGTACGGTTTCGCGGTCGCAGTTGTTGATTAACTCTGCGGCAATATGGCAGGTTTCGCTACTGAAGAGTCCGCAGGGTAATGAAGAGAAAACCACGTTGGGATAAAATCGGAGAGGATACCAATGAAATGTTTCAGTGCAGCGTTGGCGTTGTTAAAAAAAAAAAAAATGTGGACACTTTTGACGCAATGCCGAGGAGTAAACTGGAGTCTCAGCGATGGTGGCGACACCTTGCGAGGCTGAGTACCATAACAACAACAACGACGACGACGACAACGACGACGACAACAATGGGAATGCGCAACAGTCGCTGTCGCTCGTTAACGACTCAACAAATGGGCTACTGTTTGACAGAGTGCGTATTTCGAAGTCCCGCTGTAGCCATTTGTACTGGAACAGGTGTTATATTATGCATTAATTTTTTTCTTTAACCATTTTGTGATCTACGCGATGCGCAGTTTGCCATCTCATCTCGTGTATTAATATTTCGGCATAATATAACAGATGCGCTCAGAATAGTAACGCGTGTGCTCTTGTTTCGAAACATTTCGGCGGCAAGCGAAATTTTTGTTTACTGTGAGTGGCGGGTCCGGGAGCATTTGTGGAGCAATAAGCTAGCAATACGAAGGTGCGCGCGCACACACACAAAAAAGAAAAAAAGAACTGGTAAAAAACAATAATTAAGAAAAGTCATTTGTGGCTTTACACGTGGTTTATAGAATCTTTTAGGCTAGCTTGCTTTTCATTTCCTTTTTCTTTTCTTTTGTAGACGTCCACTTAAGTAATAGCGATAGCGACATAGCACCGCAAGCTCACATACTGTCTAGAGACAGACTACTTTCTGTACTGAATGGCTACAATAATCATGCGTAGACCTGTAGTGGACTTGGAAAATGGACGTTTGCAAGGGGATACCCTCAGTCCCAGCAGATAGAACCTGCAGTATGGCAGCTTATCACGTTGCTCAAGTAAGCAAACGCCCGCCGCGGTGACTCTGTGGCTATGGCAGTCTGCTGCAGAGCACCAGTTCCCGGGTTCGATGCCCGTGCACGGCTGCCGCATTTCTATGAGAGCGAAATGCGAGAATGTTCGTGTATGCTTATGTTTAGGGACACGTTAAAGGTGATAAAAAATTAACCCAGAGCCCTCTGTTACAACGTCCCTCATAACCATCGTGCTGTTTCGGGATGCGTTAAAAAACCACAGTTTAAAATTTTGACTATTAGGTCAACAAACCAATCAGGATTAGTGCTTAATTATTCAGCAGTGGGAGCAACAGAAAAATAAATTCCACCATGGTTTCCAGCCAGTCTTGTACATATTTTTATTCAGTTGCTGCGTGAATGAAGGAACTAAGAAGGAAAGGAAGGAAGGAAAAAGGGGAGAAGGAAAGGTATAGGGGGGTTAACCAGTTTAGCTTAACCGGTTTGCTACCCTACACATGGGAGAGGGATGGGGGAGATTAAAGATGGGGAAGGGGGGGAGAGGGAGAGAGAGCACATAGCACAGCACACACACATCGTCCGTTGGAGTCCATCAATCTGGCATGGTACGTGACATCACTCGCACAGCCGCCTGTCCAATCCCGTCTCTAAGAAAAAGAACTAAGAAACTAAGAGAAACCCGCTGCTCCACACTGTGCTACTGCCAGCGCGAACGGGCACCGATGTGTCTTCTTCTGTCGGAATATTAAAACGAACGAAGAGTGTCAAGGTGGTCATTCCATCAGGATTAGGAAGTTCTTGCATTATAGAGAAAGACAGTCAGGCTTGCCTTTTGCTTGGTTTTTTGAAAGCCACATCATCAATTTCTCTTCTGCGCAGCATTACGGAATATACAAGACTGAGAAAATAAGAAGGAAAGAAAAGAAACCGAAGAGACACTTCCTGATCCGAGGTCGCTAGTGTACTGCGGGAAAGAGTCCGCGCTCGCCGGTTTTGTAACGCTTCGAACACCACGCGTATATATACGAAGCCAACAGACAACGAAGCTAGAGAAAGCAGAGGTGTGGTTGGCTAAATCTTTCTTTTTTTAATTGAGATGTACATGTCGCATTAAGAACGTCGATTAAACTTGCGATATCGCCACATTTCCAGTAAAGAAAACGCAACTTAAAAAAGAAAATCGTGTGTTATTCCGCTTTAATTTCTGCCTTCTGTTTGTCAGGAATATGAAAATTGTCGCAAGTTTGGCCAATGTTCTTAACTATACTTGCACCATTCAGTAAGAAATAAGCTATGAACTTCTCCCATGCTGGTCGTGGCTTCTTTGTATGTTGGCTTTTTGTGTTTCTTATTAAATGTTGAGCCTCTAGGTTCCGCTGGTTCTTGTCGCTGACATCATTCCCTCCCAATTTGTTGAAGGCTAAATTATCGCAGCACTCCGTGACGACCTAAGAATTCAGTGCAAGTGTTCACCCATCAAACCCCACTGCACCGGCACTCATGAGCGTCGGCGTTTGACGGCATACTCCACAATGTACGTCAATAAGGAAAAGGGCATGCCCAGGCAGTGACGTCACGGAAATGATTGAACGTTGTTGTCTGGCCCCCTACGAGTTCTCTTTGAGTCGGGCATCGGTGCACTTGCAGCGGAATCCGTATATAGGTTGTCACCGACTCCGTGAAAAGAGCGACCTCGCAAACATCACTGCAGTGGGATCGAAAGACGTGCTTCTCACCCTGGCCACAATCGATCGCTATCGAGCCTGATCGGGATCGAATTTATCGATCGCCATCGGCCACGGCGGCTCCCTTCCGCAGCTTGCGCAAATTAGGCAATCGCGATCGAGAAATTCGATCCCGATAGGGCTCGATCGCCATCGAAAGCGTCCCGTGCAACCCCGGTACTAGCAGCAATATCCGCGCCTTATAGGAGCAGTCCCCTCAAAGTATCGGTGGAAATATAAAGTCGCATATACGTCACCCTCTGATCGATAAAGTAATGGCTTCTTTTCCGATGAATATAAATATGTATATACGTGCTTTCCCTGGAACTCGTTCTTTTGAGGCGCGTATCCATCTTCGCGCTGTACCCTTGAGTCGAGGCCTTAATTACCACGATGCGTAATGGCTGCCTGATAGAGTGGGCAGATGTGTCCCGCGATACGCGGATGCGCAGCGCAATCAGCGACTTCCAGAGAAGCAAGGATCACCGCGTGCGCCCGGAAATAAGGGAATTATAACGTAGGCGATAAGAACGAAAACGTGCACACATACGCGCGTACGTCTCCTTCGTCCCCCTGTGCTACTCGCGTGTACGTTTATACTCGAAAATAAAAATAAAGAAAGAACAAGAAAACAGAAAGAACAAAGCGTGCGAAGATGGGTGCTTAATGCACCACCGACCACCGATATCGAGCTTAGCACCTGCCTTGTGTGTGTGTCCCACTTCGCAGTGAAACCGACTTCGCGGAGGGTACTTAATGACGAGATCGCTCTTCTTTTATGCATACTCGGCGGGCAGGTCGTTACTCCATCAGCGTCATCTGTTTCCACTCAGTGGCACCAGAGGTTGTTCTGAGCTGAGATGACCACGACATCCGCGCGGCTGCATATATGTCATTTGCTGTGGCGTCGTTTGAGAGTCTATTACGCCATGTTGCGTTCTGCTTACTTGGAGAGCGCGTTTCCTTCGCTTGATATTGATATATGGGCGAACCTCGAAATGCACGGAATAATGCAATGATGTGCATGCATATATAGCGGTACCGCGGACACAGCAACGAACGACTCTGCGATTCACTGTACGCGCCCTGGACACAAACGAATACGCATCCTAGGAGTTGCGCGTCTGTCGAGGGGTCATACGGTGAGATGGCCTGGACGCATCGCTAATGGACGACGGGGCGGCAGAGTATACAGAAACACGCAAGGAGCGCTGGAAATCACCACTTGTTTTTTTTTTTTTTTCCCTGGAACACGTATACGGTATAGGTAAGCATGCATTATTTGCCCGCGCATCTCCTATCGACCCGAGCCAAACGCTAGAACACCGAACACCGTCACAAATGAGACGACAGCTTACAGGCATTCTCTATGAATTTGTTTTTGTGTAAAGAAGAACAGTATATATATATATATATATATATATATATATATATATATATATATATATATATATATATATATATATATATATATGCTCGCTAAGCGCACCTCAAGCCAATCACCACGCTCGCAAAGCGTGTGCCTCGGTAGTTCTTCCCGAAATAGCTCCTGACATCAGCGACGCGTCAGCTAGGCTAGCGTTCGAGCACGTATGCATGCCATCGCTACCTGCGCGCCTGCTCCCTTCCAAGTTCACCTCCAGTCCGTCAAAAAGCAAGAGGCGTAGAATATAACACCGCTTCCGTTGCCAGAGCCCATAGCTGCTCTTTGAAGGACCGTCGGCGAATAACGAATCAACCGGGGAGGGGGGGGGGGGGGGGGGCGCAAGATCGGTGTCCTCTCTCCGGGCCTCGCATGCAGCCCGGCGCGATCACCGACCTTGGTCCCGCGGGCGCTCGCGTTCTTGCCCGCCGAGCGGTTTTGCCAGCTGCGAGCAGCCGATTGCATCCAGCAAGCGAGTAAAGCAGCAAGATGCAGAGAGACCTGCTGTGGACACGATGTAGGCAAGTGGTAGGGGGGGGGGGAGAGGGGGGAGGCGGCCATTCGCCTGCGCTTTGTGGAGACCGGCGGTTGTTGGGCGCGCTTGGCGTCGCCAGCCGGAAGCTGCCGCTGACCCCGCGTAATGAAGCCTGCGCTTAGCGCGGCCGCGGCCTGGCCGTGAGCTCCGTGCGACGCGCAGGCAAACACAAGCGGGGGAAAGGGGGGGGGAGGGGGCTGGCGGCCCCGAAAGGAAACGGAGCAGCGCCCCGTCACTGTGTAGGTATATGCACAGGCGGACGAGCAGGAAACAGTGCAACCAAGGGGAGAAGCACTGCGGACGGCTCGCACATTGGAGGCATGCGTACACTAACACGCGCTATATTCGAATGTCCCCTCCGCGCCAGGTTTTCTTCGGTCACCCTAAATTACTGCCTGATGCAAGCAGTGCGTCCGTCCCGAAGTAATTGAATAGTTTGTAAACTACCCTGGCACGCATGACGCACAATGTGCGCAGATGTCGTACAGCTGATGTATATAGGGTACATGACAACTACACGTTGGAGGACAGCCAGTTGTCTTATACGTCGTTGTGTTTCCGAATAGCGCTGGAATAGGACAAGGTGTGAACGAAAGTGCAGGCATCACGCCAACAGAATGTCTAGGAAACCGAAATAAAGGAGTGACAGTGTTCGAACGAGAAATGCAGCTGGAACCAACGTTTTGACAAGGGAACGGACAAATCCCCATGTATCTTTAAGCGTACGTCCCTCTTCCTATGAACTTGTCTTGTTTGAAGGCAACAAAGAAATTGTTGTGCGTTTGCGGGATATATAGTTCTTGGAACATTTGAAGGCTTACTGGATGGAATGAATGCGCCTGTAGTTGAGTCAGACAGGGCTTTTTCTTTCTTTCTTTTCCTCCGAGGTAAATTTCTTTCTGCTAGGCAACGTCTGCTTTTGGGTTTAAAAAGCCAGTCTGCCTACTTCTTCGTTTGTCGATAGCAGAAGTGAAGAACCTTACGTTCTCAACCCGTGTTGCTGCCTGTTGTTGAACGTGCGCATGTTTGTAACTCACCGACGTACGTGGTATACAGGATGGCCATATATGATGGATCCGTTTCTAAGCTCGTGCGTATATCTGCCGCCCCCGAACGGAGATATCCCCGAAGTATTACCATTACCAACCATTGGTTTGTGAGATAGCTTGGAGTATACCTTTCGCATTACGGTGAACCAATGGAGTGACGCACATTGGATGGAGTCAATGCGCCTGTAGTTGAGTCAGAAAGGGCTTTTTCTTTCTTTCTTTTCCTCCGAGGTAAATTTCTTTCTGCTAGGCAACGTCTGTTTTTGGGTTTGAAAAGCCAGTCTGCCTACTTTTTCGTTTGTCGATAGCAGAAGTGAAGAACCTTACGTTCTCAACCCGTGTTGCTGCCTGTTGTTGAACGTGCGCATGTTGGTAACTCACCGGTGTACGTGGTATACAGGACGGCCATATATGATGGATCCGTTGCTAAGCGCGTGCGTATATGTGTCGCCCCCGAACGGAGATATCCCCGTAGTATTACCATTACCAACCATTGGTTTGTGAGATAGCTTGGGGTATACCTTTCGCATTACGGTGAACCAATCGAGTGACGAACATTGGATGGAGTGAATGCGCCTGTAGTTGAGTCAGAAAGGGCTTTTTCTTTCTTTCTTTTCCTCCGAGGTAAATTTCTTTCTGCTAGGCAACGTCTGTTTTTGGGTTTGAAAAGCCAGTCTGCCTACTTTTTCGTTTGTCGATAGCAGAAGTGAAGAACCTTACGTTCTCAACCCGTGTTGCTGGCTGTTGTTGAACCTGCGCATGTTGGTAACTCACCGGTGTACGTGGTATACAGGACGGCCATATATGATGGATCCGTTGCTAAGCGCGTACGTATATGTGTCGCCCCCGAACGGAGATATCCCCGTAGTATTACCATTACCAACCATTGGTTTGTGAGATAGCTTGGATTACACCTTTCGCATTACGGTGAACCAATCGCGTGACGCACAGAGGACAGACTGAACACACAGAAGGCACGGCAGACAACTGCATGCAGGATGAATCACGCATGAAAGTCGCGGTGTTTTACGTCAGTGCCGTACGAAAACACCGAGCCCGCTATTTTGAAAAGGAATAAAAAGAAAAGTCAGCGTGACTGTGCGTCGACGACACTGACGTTGCAGCCAGGTTGAGGGTGCCATACTGATCCTGGTATTTGTCAGTGTAAAGCTCACTTCGACGTTCGCTACAGGAATACGAGCTTTGTCTCGTTCGTTTGACATTCCCAACATGCAAACTGTGAAGGAGACAAAGTAGAGAGTAGAGGTCGTTCGCACAAGAACGTTTTCCCCCTGTTTTGACGCTCGTCTTCACATAGCTTTGTTCGTTCTGAAGTATACTGACGCACTTCCCTCTTCTTTTTTTTTTTCTTCTTTTCGACGGAGTAGAAAGAAAAAGAATAATAGTTTCGCCCTAAAGGAGGAGCAATGAGCGCGACAGCAACATATTAGAATATTACACGAAGTGTAAGACTCGTAGCTGCAGCGTCAGTATATGAACTGAAGTAAACGTAAGCTAAGTGAAAAACTAGCTTTTATGCTAGGAGCCCTCCGTTTGAATCCGCCCATCGGACAGTTTCACTTGTGCTTATTAGTTAAAGCCAGCGTATTTTTTTGCGACTTTACCACCGCTTTTCCGTATCGAGCATGTAACAAACATCTTTACTGGGCTGATCTTGGAGGTAGCGCACAGCGGCGCCAATAATATGACATCATTTTCGAATTTGAGCTCTGTTATATATTGTTTCGCACTTTTGATATTTAGGCTCAAGAAGATTTAAGATAAAAGGTATGCGTTGTCGGTGTTTTGTTTTATGATAATTTGTTTGTGGGCTCCATTCTCAAAATCCTGAGGAAGAATTTTGTCGACCATGCAAGACCTGGTATGAGCAACATTAGTGATAAAATGGCAATATAACCCGCATAAACTGCATGTCGTTAAACAGCCATGTAAATAAATGTATATAAGTCCTCACGGCGACGCCTATGCCGAGGGCGATCATTCCATTGTCCATAGAAGTGGTATCGCACTGAAAACGAAAAGCAATAAATTAAAAATGTAAAGGCTTTTCAGCATCAATTTGTTGAGACAGGGCTGCCTGCTTTGCAATGTGTGACACAATGTTTGCTATGAAACACATTGATCAGGGATCAGTAAATTCTCTCCGTGACGAAGTTACAGTGCAGTTATATATTTTTCCTCATTCGTTTCGGTGCTACGGTCACTGAAGTTTCCAGTTCGGCGGCAACCATTATTATTATTATTATTTGTTATGAACACATATACACATATACACAGGTATTAGGAAAGGGAAAGCGAGGGGCAGGCTGGCAACTGCCACCGGAAGGGGCACAACGCCTGCCTACTCTTCTGAAGGGAGGTGACAGCAACACAGAAATAGAGGCAGCAACACAAAATAGAAATAGAAAACACAGAAATGCAACCACTTCACTCTGCAGCGATCTACGCACATTGATCTCAAGATTCTTCACAATCGACTCGTCTTCATTACATCGAATACCCGCTCCCGCGGGCAGCGGTTTTTCGTCGTGTCTTCATCTCGGACCGAATAGCCCTTCTCACGCTCTTTTCATCTCCCAACGCGTCACGAAGGGGAGCCTGTATAACAAACTCGACGCTCTACCCGCCAAGTTTTGCACACACGACCCGGCCTGTACACCGCGTGTCTACTACCCCCCCCCCCCCCCTCTCCTCGAATGCATATAATGGCACAGGGCGTGACCGCTAGTTTCACGCGCGACTTTGCGGTGCAGATCGCACACACGTGTATACGTTTGTTGCCTCTCGCTGCGTTCCTACATAATACAAACACGCGCACTTGCACGCTCACGGTTTAGCGCTTGGATCGTGACGAAGAGCGCATCTCGTCCGAGCTGGCTCCCGATGCGCTCTCTCGATAAGCAGCGCCACCTCGTTCGCTGCTGATATGGCATATAGGTGCGCATATACCGCAACGACCACGTGCGCGTTCTTTCTTCTTCTTTTGACGAACGCCCATGCACATACGCAGCACGGGATACGAACGCCCATGCATATACGCAGCGCGGCATGTGGAGCAACTACGCATCGCACGGGCCGGGGCCTGAAAGGCCGACCGGTTAGCGTGTTAAGACGCGTCGTATAGAGACGCTGTAGACGACGAAGATTTTGCGCGTACGCGCTGGTGTACACGAGCCACAGGCAAGCCGCGCACGACGCGAGGGTGCGTGGGGGTCACGAGTTTGACGCCACGAGCTCTTTTGAAGAACAAACAAACAAACAAACAAACAAACAAAGAGCGCCTTGATTTACGGGCAGCCCGTCTCTTTTGTTTCGCGCGCGCACTGCATCGGGCACAGCGCAAGCTGTCGGCGCAGCCGTGAACATTTGTTATTGCAATCGCCGCGCGAGAGAGCTTTTGGACGCGACGAAAGCGGCACTTGTCTTTCGGGTGCGGGGAGGGGAGTCTTGAAGAGAGTCTTGTTGTGCATGCGATTTGTTCCCCCCGTAATTCCTCCTTTCATCCTCTTTTGTTTTTTGTAATCTTTCCTCGTCGTTCTCTTCTCTTTTGTTCCGCATATTATGGCGTTTGCGAGCGGCACTATATGCCTGGTGGCGACCCCCAAGATGCGCCGCTCGCTGCTGCACTGCCTCGATTAATGTTCGTCGTCTGACGCAAAGAGAGCCCGCTTGGATATTCAGCGTGCGTGCTTTGCGATCAGTGCAGCTACGGCGTTTTCTTGCACGACATCGAGCGCTTATACGATTCACGTGTGCACGACAGCATATGTGCCGCTTGTTATGCGTTAGTAGGAATAATGCTATTGAGCTTCACTTGCGCGTGATTAATGGTTGCTGAGCGCGTTGTTCGCCAAGTCGCGAGGCTAGTTCTGGAGAAAGGACGAGTGCTGGAATCGTTTCGTGGTTCTACGGGTGAAAACATACGTTCCGATTACGAGCGATGACCTTTCCCCTGGGAACCTCGGTCTATTGGTCGAGCACGTGGTTATCAGGCGTGGTTATCAAGCAGTGGACGCCATATAGACAACGTTCGAGCTCTCTCCGGTAATCGTCGTTAGGCTCGCCTGGCCACTCGTGAGCGTCGACGATGATGCGAGGGAAAGCTTTGTTTGTGAAAACAGAGCAAACTGGTTAATAAGATGGTCTGACAGCTTTTTGCTTCTTGCGCGGTCGTCAACAATAGAGACGAGTCTGTTATTCGGTGACATTACCCGCCGTGGTTGCTCAGTGGCTATGGTGTTGGGCTGCTGATCACGAGGTCGCGGTATCGAATCCCGGCCGCATTTCGATGGGGGCGAAGTGCGAAAACATCCGTGTACTTAGATTTAGGTGCACGTTAAAGAACCCCAGGTGGTCGAAATTTTCGCAGTCCCCCAACACGGCGTGCCTCATAATCAGAAAGTGATTTTGGCACGTGAAACCCCATAATTTAATTTTTTTTTATTCGGTGACATTATCTCGCAGACAAGATACTCTTTTTATGACTCTGCTGACACGGTTCCGTTGTTTGTTTTCGTCTGGGTGGAATTGCAAAATAGAGAAAAATAAACAGCTATCAGAACAGAAACAGATTGTGTGCGTACGCGCAGTTTGTCTGTGACTGGGGGAGAGGGGAATCGACGGCGCAAACAACTCGTAATTAACCCCAACCCCACACTCCCGAACGCGACCGCGATCTAACAGCTTCATTTTATGCATCTAGAACGGCGCACACGAGTCACCGCCCGTCACACAACTGTGTTACGGGCAGGTCGGGAGCGTGCGTTCTCGTTTATTATATTTCACTTTTTTTTTCCTTCTTTTCGAACTCGTATTACACGCGAAACATACGATCCACGTGCGCTCACGACACCGCCCTCCGAAGGCTGCTTTTTTAATGCAGACCACCGCCAGCGGTGTATACACGCGAGACGTTTTGCACTTTTTCAAACACGCGAGCGTCCCTTGACCGGAACGGTTTGGGAACTGCGCATGCGCTATATACGTGTATATACCGGGCCTCTTGCGTCTCCGCGATCGCATGCGCGCGCTGTGCCCTCCGTTTTCTTTCTTCTCGTTTGTTTGTTTTTGTTTTTACATCGTCGTATCCTCGCGATGTTCCTGGACATGCGGAGAAACGGAGCGTTGGGGGGTGGGGGTGGGAAGGGGGGTGAGGGGGGTGGCGCCACTATCCAGCGGCATCGTCGGCACGTGCAGCCGCAGCGACCACCGCCCACGTATCTCCCCCTGCGTGCGCACAGCTGACCGATTTTTCACGGAAACTCCAGGTGGTCGTCGTCGATCCGCTGGCGTCGTACACATACGCACGCACAAACATGGCGCAGCGGCCGAGCACGCATCCGTCCGTCTGACCTCGTATCAAAAGCCGGCGGCCCCCGTTTCGTTGGCGCCAAGCAACAGACCGGTGTAAATATACAATTCCCCTAGTTAGTTCCGTGCAGTTGATAGACAAGCTGTAAGCCTCGCGTAAAGCCCTTCGGTCGTCTGCATGAAAAATCCTTGACGGGTTTCTGCGAAGTCTGTACAGAAAGAAACGCTGCGGGATCGGATTTTTAGAACCGTATTACCTTGCACTTCTTACATTATATAATATTGGTTCCCTATACACAGCTTGCAGATTTGTGAGGTTACGCTTTTTGTCAACTACCGTTTAGGAATTGTTTATAAGGTAACTGGTACCGCATTCACAAACGAGCTATTACACGCCTGTTGTATAGCAACAAGCAGTAATGGCAGCGAACGTGTTATTACAGACTACGGGATCACCACATGTCAAATAACTCTTTAGAACGGCACAGCTTCGTGAATTTGGCATCTGGTACTTGGTGGACCACGAGCTAACTAAATACTAATATAGACTTGGGAATGATTTTTCTTTGTGGGCAGTCTAATGATATCTCAGATAAACAAAATAAGTCTTCTGGAAGGGCAGTTATTCTACGAGATGTTTACAACCCTCTCTGAATCCGTCTTGTATGGTTAAGTGGAAAATGGACTGAAGGGAACGATCTAGGCAGCATAGACGCTCGCTTACAACTAAGGGTTCTTCATAACAAACAATACATTTCAATAAGTGCAATAAACTTCGGTCCTGTTCACATCGTTTCCTTTCGCCCATTTTCCGCTCAACCACACAACACGGTACCACTGACTGGTCCAACAGTCAACTATTCTCTAAATTCCATTTCCTTTCTTTCTCTTATAAAGTAAAAGCCATTGACGCACAATCAGTGATTGTGTTGACCGACGTCCGTATACCCGTAAGAACGGTACGCGATTGGCGAGAGCTTGACTCTCGATTGGCTTTCGAGTGAAATATCGATTTGGTCTTTTGTTGCATTCACAAATTATCGTGATCGGCCAGAGAGAGCGAGGACTGCTTCAGAGCTTGTAGAGAAGAAATACTTCGTACAATGACTCGCACACAGAGACGCGCCGGCCAATCAGATCTTGCGAGTAAAAATAATATGCCCGCTGAATCGGGCCCAAGGTTCGTAAGTTCGATCACGTGCATATGCTGACGCCAGCTCCGTAGCTTGCACAGTGCTGCACGGATTTAACCACGCACGACTAGGCGGTCGTTAAAACATCGGCGACGCATATCCTGCCTTGAAGACCCAGGGCAGCGAGAAGGAAGATTGTGGGGAGGGTGAGGGAAGGTAGAGTACATTCTAATATGGAGAACGAGCTGGCGTGTGGTCAGTCGAATAAAGTCACGGTCTCGTTCGCCCTAAGTTTACCGGACACCGTAAGTAGGGTACGCATATGCGCTTGCTTGGAACCGGATATGCATCTCCCAGCGATAAACCCCGGTCAGTGCAGGTGGTGGGCACGCGCTAACAACTCTATTCTTTCTTTGCAGGAACAAATGGCTTGGTACACGCGATATTGCAGCCGACTTCTAGAGCAAAAAAATAAAAAATAAAATAAAAAATAAATAAAAGGGACCAAGAATGTTGGCGGAGGAACTCAGGCTGAGCGGACTGATTTACAAATTACGTCGTGCTTGCTCATAAGTATAGTGCCCGGGATGCGTGAAGAATGCATCATATGTATTCCATATGTACGCCGAGTACTGAGCACACCCGGGGAGAAAATATTTCGGGGCACGAGATATGAGTAACAGCTCAATATTTCCGCAACCTCGCAACACAGTCTTGTATTGTCATTTCGGGCCTCGACTAGAATATGCTAACAACATTGTCGTATACAGTTTTACTGGCTACTGCTACAGGCTGCTCGAGAGTTGAACGTTTTCGGAGATACCGTGGTCCGTAAACTTTTGTCGCCGGCTGTACGCTTAACGTATACAGAATACAGAAGCACTGTTCATCTCAGTGGGGTGACATTTTGACGGGCGGTGTCCAAAACCCAACGTCTGTGACGTGTTTCCGGCTCCCGCAATTGTTTCCGTCGCACGCAACCAGCACAAGCATAGCCTTCGAGACCTGCACCTCTTTTTCCAGACGGCGTCACCACGGGGGCGCGAATTTGGACATCACTTATGGTGCCACTGCAGTGGCCATTTATCTGAATCCATACTAACTTATGTAATTTACTTGTTTCTATTCCATTTTATTGGTTTTCGCCACTGCAGTATGCGGATTGTGATATCTACGTGACAAAACATTCTGAGCATGCCATTATTATGAAAAGAGAAAAGCTCTTTCGTTGCACACAACAAATGAACACAAGTTCGTTTTCTTAATTAGTTGTTCTGCAGGTACGATAGTCGATCCAGCTCCACAAAACCCAAATGAAGGTGTAGGAAATCTCAGGTCGCGCTGAAATTCTTTATTACTAGCGCTAGCTTTGTCATTTGGATATGCGGACTTCATTTGTCCTCTACTCAGTGATTGTAAGCATAGGTACTTCAAAAAAAAAAATCTTATTATTATTCTTGCGTCCTTTTCGTGTCCTCTCACTCGCATCCATTTCGAATGGAAAGCCTTGCACGTAGCAGGACTAGCTGCCATCTACCGCGTTAGTCAACTTCTCTCTCTAAAAAAAAAAAAACAAAAAAAAACAGGAAAGAAGAAAAAGACGCGAATAATCGCCCGTCTTCTGTAAAGCTACAAGTTTCAGTGCTTCATGGAGACGTACGGTACCGTGTGTGGTGCATCAAGACGCGTTGAAAGGCTATGTCTCCTGCAGCATTCGGAGCCTGTTGGATCTTGTCAGAAACGTGTTCGATGCGCGGTTATTTGCTTGCACGACCGGTCCTACGCCGGGACGCATATGCCATCGCACCGTACGTCGTCTCCTCGTTAAGTGCCTCAGAAGTAAACAAAGGAGACAAAGTATGACACTTCGTGCGTATCGGCTCACACACCAAAGTACGAATCCGTCGATACTATTCGTCGTACCAAAACAAGCACATCTAACCAACAAGTTGCCCCCACGTTCCGTCAGCCACCAACAAGTTCTAACAGGTTCTAACGGACTCGTCGCGAGTCGCCTTGGACGCCGCCACCTACCACGTGCCTCTCGTTCCCAGACTCGGACGGGTCAAAGTCATGCATCCACGAAGGCATGCTATCATATGGGCACCGTTAAAATCCGCGACCATGTCAAATTGGTTATCTTTTCTGTTTTGATTGGCTCGCAAGAGGGCTATACACTTTGTCGTGCCATCAGAAAGACGGCTGGGCCGGCTCTCGGAACCTGTTAGCAACCTAACAGAACCTGTCGAAATAATAATAATAATAATAACATTTGGGGTTTTACGTGCCAAAACCACTTTCTGATTATGAGGCACGCCGTAGTGGAGGACTCCGGAAATTTTGACCACCTGGGGTTCTTTAACGTGCACCTAAATCTAAGCACACGGGTGTTTTCGCATTTCGCCCCCATCGAAATGCGGCCGCCGTGGCCGGGATTCGATCCCGCGACCTCGTGCTCAGCAGCCCAACACCATAGCCACTGAGCAACCACGGCGGGTAACCTGTCGAAAGGCCGACGGAAACTTTACTGGACCAGTTGTAGTTGTTGGCACGAATAACTCGTCTCGCGTATCGGATCGTTTGCACACGCGCATGCGTTTCGCCCTTTCGGGTGAGGGTGGTACGCTCAGTGGTACGCGGGCTATTAACAGGAAGAGGGGGTGCCGAGGACGACGGCCCGCACCAGTGAAGACGGCGGAGTAACCTTAGAATATATTGAGTAGTTACGCCACTGCAATGACCTTAGCATTCGACTTTCATTAACATCTCCCTCTCGCTTTTCTTTTTTTTTTCTTTTTTGCTCGCGTCGGATATTGCAAAAGTGGTTCGGCGAACCGAGAGGTATAGAAGGACGCGGAAGCGAGTCTGACGCAGGTCGGTATAACCTTCGCGCAAGATTGAATATATTTAGCTGGATATAAATTAGACGAAGGCAACAAAATGTGGGAGCCTGGGCATAAACACAGGGTGTTAAATTTCCTGCAATTTAGTCTTTCCGTTTTCTTCTGTACTCTCTGTTATATTCCTTTTTGAGTTTATTTTCCGTCTCAATTTTTTCGTGCCATGGCCTTTTATCTCAAATTCTTTCATATTTCTTCGATTTTTTCGCGTGAATTAGTTCTTTTGACTTTTTCTTTTTTCTCCTTCGAGTACTTATTCGTGTAATGTTTTCTCCCCAAGACGCTCTGTGCTTTGCTTATTCCACCGATCGAGCGTATACTTGTCGTCTTCATGGCCGTGATCATCATCATCATAATTACCACTGGTTATTTCGTTGTGCCAAAAAACGCGGTCTCTTATAGTTGGTTTTGTTGTCCATAGGTGACGTGGCAGTCGGTGAACCCGTACGTACGTTGTTCGCCAACACCTTCGTCCAGATCTTGAAACCTGGAGTCTGCGGCTAGTTTTCAAAGTGGCATGACTGAACATATCCGCATAGAAGCGTCGTTACGATTCGAGAAGCTGCGTATAAAAGCTCTACGTCGGAGAGGCCCCCAGCACTTCATCGGTCGAAGGAATCCAACCGCAACCCGGAGGCCCGGCGGCACCTCTTTGCTCGGTTGTATTCCCTCTCTCTCGCGCGCCTGCTCTGCATACACTGAGCGCGCTCGGAGCGTTATAAAGCCACTCCTTCACCCTCAACATCCCTCCTCTCCCCCTTCCTCGCACACTTCCCCGTGCCACCCAAGGGCGAAAAGGTGTGCGCCGTCGTTTCGGTCGACCGGTCCGTGCGGTCCGTGAAGTTTTACCGCCGAGCAACAATTAAAAGGAGAGGACGACCGTGCTTGCCCTGGGAACACGCTGTTTCACCCCCTGCCACCCTGAACGCGCACGAACGCCGCTCGTAAATACCCCTAGGGAAACCGCCAGTGGCGTGAGCTTCTTAACGAACGTGTGACTACTTTTGTGACCCGAGGGGAGAGGCGGAGGCATCCCTCCTATAACTGCTCGCCATAACGCCGCTCGCAACTGCGGGCGTGCTTTCTCGACTCTAAGGGAAGCTCATTGTTGTTTGAAGTCAGGACAGGTGCACTGCGGACTAAAACGTACCGAGCCAGATACCAGGAGATAGACTTGGTGTGCGAGGCGTGTGGAGAGGAGGAGGAAACGGCGGAACACCTGATACTTGCTTGTAAACAACTTCACCCTGCAGTTGAATCTAACGGGGAACTATTCAAAGCTTTGGGTTTTAAAGACAGTGAAAGTAGAATAGACTTTGAACAGGTAGAAATAACTAAACGGAGACTATCTGATTGGTGGATAATATCAACGCAAAAGTAAAGGAGTAAATACATAGGCATACATGCATATAGAACCATTAAAGGCTAGGTGGCGCGCGCCGCCGCCGCCCGATTCAAAGGGTTGAGCCTCAATCATCCATCCATCCATCCAAACGTGCAGTCCCGGACTCGGGGCCGCGTTGAATAAGGTTTCTCTGTCACTCACCCAGAAACACGACTCCGACGTTTTGCACGCGTTTCCTCATTCTTCCCTCCAAGCCCTCCCTGCTACCCGAATGGCAACTGTAGCTGGAAAAGTTAGGTACGCACATCCGGTCGATGGACGCGAAAGCGATAGTTATCAATGAAAAATTGGAGACCCTGGCCGAGGTACAGGCCCGCAGTGTTATTGCAGCTGCGCATGTCGAATAATGCGCGCCACGGTGTGGCTCTGTGGCTGTGGCGTGTACTGCTGCTGAGCACGGGTCGCGAGTTCCAGAACAATGCCGCCGAGGACGACGTCAGCTGGTGTGCATGAAATTTTAGACGCGCGGAAGCTCAAACACACACGCGCACGAAACATGTGCACGTGTCTCTCTTGTTTTTTGGTTTTTTTGATGAATGGGACCAGCGGTAGCGCGAAGCAAATGAACAACCGGACCACGAGACAGACGAAAAGCCTGTCCGGTCATTCCGTTGCTTCGAGCTGTCGCCCTCCCCAGTAATCGTGACGTATACCAACTATCCCAAATTGCCAATTCAATTTGCCCTCAAACATTTATCCCCACTGCAACGTATAGTGGGAAAAGAGTAGCTGAGGTACCAACTAGCCCAAATTGCCCATTCAATTTGCCTCTTAACGTTTGTCCCCACTGGAACGTATAGTGTTAGAAGAGGTAAGCCGAGGTAAGCATACACAAGACCTAAATCTCCTCTCCTCTGCGAACGACATGACGCTGCACTTCGTACGTGTATACACGTGTGAAAAAGCGTGGCCTGGAAGGCGAACGAGTCTCACGCGACCAGTCGCATCATCCCGCGCTGTGGAAACGGCAGTAACGGGCGGCGGAGCCACGCAGTGTGCGCGTATACGTCTATACCTGATATATCGCTAACCCACACCTCCTTATAATGCCGTGTTCGCACCGCCCCTGATTGTGCGGGCCTGCAGCAACGGCACGCACTGTCGCTCTTTACCGCAGTACACATACACACAGACGGCCTCGCGTTCACCGACCGACCGAGCCGGGCCGACCCGGCTCGATGAGAGTTTACAGCGAGTGAACGAGGGTCGCCAACTCTCCGATTCATGGGCCTAATCGCCTGCCGCCTCGCGGGCTTTCTTCCACTTCGCGCAGTTCCAAGAGGCTCTCAGCCACGGCGAACGCTTCTGTATAGCCGAGGGTATGCACGCTGCTCGTGATCCTAGTTAGCGTTAACTGCACGAACGTGCCCTTGCGTTGTTCCTTTTTCGGTTTATATACTTTATTCTCGCAGCGTTTACTGTATGTTTCTTTCTCGCTTCGTTTTCTGCTTTCTGCGCTGAGGGTGGGAACGAGTTTGGCCGGATCTCGTTCGGCAAATTTTTTCTCTTTTTCCTTTTATTTCCTTTTTTTTTTCTGGTCGACGATCGCGGAGGCATTGTACAGGAGGAAGGGCCGGCCGCGGATCTTCGTCAAGTTACCACCCGTAATGCACTGTACGTAACAGGAGCAGTTAGACGTATGTAAACGTGCTTGTAGGGGACCCTTCATGAACGTCACGGTTAAGTCGTTTATGGTGGGAACGGCGGCGCGACAGAACGTAACCTGTGTAATTTCCTTTTCCTTACAAAGCTGTACGTCGCTTCATACCTGCACGCGAAGTCGCAAGTTCGACTCCCTGCCTTGCATTCCGCATTCCGACAGAGACTCCATGCAAAGTACACGTGTACTGGCGTTCCGGAAGTGTACTTTGATTAGGGTGGATAGAGGGCAAGATCAAGTTCACAAGTCCTTTATTGCACGAAAGGGGACACGCTAGGTGTTATAGAAAAGTGGGACCCAGTAAATCTCCTAGGAGTTGTAAAGAGGGGAGGGGGCGAGCCATTCGTAGCCACACGCTTTGTCTCCCTCATTCTCACGTTAGACAGCTGTGACGGGAATTGACGTCGCGACTTGGCCAACTTTTAAGTCCGCCATGCTCTTTTAAGGTGCAGAATGTGCATTTGTTCGTGGTGGCGTTTGAAAAGGCGCATGAGCCATAGCTTCTCCGTTCAACTGGTTGGATTTGTAAAGAGCGCCTGGCAGTGTTACGTGAGATGAGGCCGTCATGTAGTACCTAAATGAATCTAAACAAACACATGGTTTCGAACCGACGCTTTTGCTTGCTTGCACCTTAAGCTACGGCGCCTATCTTCTGAGCGGCAACCCGCCGTGGTTGCTCAGTGGCTATGGTGTTGGGCTGCTGAGCACGAGGTCGCGGGATCGAATCCCAGCCACGGCGGCCGCATTTCGATGTAGGCGAAATGCGAAAACACCCGTGTGCTTAGATTTAGGTGCACGTTAAAGAACCCCAGGTAGTCGAAATTTCCGGAGCCCTCCACTACGGCGTGCCTCATATTCATAAAGTTGTTTGGCACGTAAAACCCCATAATTCAATTCATTTCTATGGGTGGCCAAGCCGGCTTTTGCTGCTTGTTTGGTTGTTGACAGCGCATTCTCGCCCACTTGCCCTCTCAGGTCACTTCCTTGTTCTCAATTTTCGCCAGTGGTCTAACAACAATACCAGACAATACCGCTCAGGGTACGTGATATTCTTTTTTTCTTTTCTTTTCTCTTTTGTGTATGTGTGTGTTTCCTTCTGTGAGCATGTGTGGGTGTGTGATTTGTAATGACGTGTGGAGTGTTATGCCTTTTTTTTTTCGTCTTTGTTCTTTTATTCCTTCACTGGGCAGCTGCGCAGGCGGTTGTCTTTCGTGTACATTTCTTGTACATTCGGGGAAAAGGTGGACGAAGGAATAATTTGTCGATATGACGCCCAACGTAGACATGTGTTAATAAATATCGTTTTGCTACAGATTCATCCGGGAACTAATGAACATGGAGTTCTTGGCAGAACGCCCCGTGTATAAAAAAAGAACAACCAAAGGGCCTGCGAAACTTAATGAAAACAAAGTAATTAACTTAAACTTCTCGCGCTTAGAAGAGAAAGTAAGTGGGTGGTTTGTAGTACTGGTTAACACTTGTTGTTTGTTCATGTCGAAATAATGGCTGAACGTATATTAAAAGAGAGAACAGTTTTCTCTTACAGTGACTGATATTCTAACAGTAAAATTCACCCACTTCCAGCCGCCTTTTTATTTTTACTCCGCACTCATTAGAGGTTTCCACCAGGATGCGAGTTATAATGACATTTCAGTTTCATTTACGCCAGGACTGGTTTACAAATCGCGCGCACTGAAAGCAACCTACAATTTATTTTCTTTTTTTTTTGTCATATTAATGCGTTGGCATTATATATATATATATATATATATATATATATATATATATATATATATATATATATATATATATATATATATATATATATATATATATATATATATATATATATACGGACGTTGTTTTCTGCCAAACCACGTGCTCCGAAGCTTGCTCCGAAATATCAGGGTCCGTATATATATATATATATATATATATATATATATATATATATATATATATATATATATATATATATATATATATATGTAGGCCTGTGCATGCGTACATGTGCGCACACCGGCTTGTGGGAGAGGACTTAATCAGCAACCCTTTAAACCAAATCCGAGAGCAGTGCGTTACGGTAATCTTTGCATATTGAGTGACTGTACGATCGGGTTCCCGATTTCAGATGCGGTACGTTGTCAAATTGCACGGCTATAGAGTCCGTGCGGCAACGACTCTCTGGCACCGTGCCGGAAACATCATCCTATACTTTCGACAGGACCCATGACATTATGGCGACCGCAAACTCTCGCCTCCTCCCCACCCTCCTTCTCAGGGAACGGCATCGTGCCTCAACAATGGATGACTTTTGATCAATCCTTCCGCTAGTCATTGACCTGCACCTAAATCACCATCATAGGTTGGCATCCCGGCTTGCCGACCGCCAATTCCTTTGCGAATCCGGGTAAGCATCTTCTTGCCTCACTGCTACGTGGCTAAAGGAGTCTATAGGTCGTCGACGTCCTAACGAACGCCTTTACACGAAACGGCTGGCGAATTGTGCAAGGGAAAAAAGCCAGGCACGGAAAAAAGAAAGCAACAGTGATCATCGCGCCGTGCGCCTCCGAAGCAACCAAGTTGGCACGCAGGCTTGCCTCGTAAACAGATTGTGCTCGGCGCGCTTTGCCTATGACATCAACGCGAATAATTACTCGGCGCAGTCGAGCGTGCCTCGCCGCGTTGCCGTCACTGCGTTATAAACACGGCCGTGCAAGCGGGGAGATGACGAAGAGAATGCGCGAGAGCTGTCGTGTAATTCGATAGGCTCAGCGTATTCCACGAGAAGCCATATACCGTTCCTGACCCCTGATTGGCGCACGAGAGTTGATTATAGCGAATCGTCTCTCTCGTTCAGACAGGCTGGGTGCGTCGTGCAATGGAAACACACGCGCGCACGCACGCACGCACGCACGCACGCACGCACGCACGCACGCACGCACGCACGCACACACACACACACACACACGCACACACACACACACACACACGCACGCACACACACACACGCACGCACACACACACACACACACGCACGCGCACACACACACGCACGCACACACACACGCACACACACACACACGCACGCACGCACACACGCACGCACACACACACACGCACTTGTATGTGTAATAGTACACCACGTTAGTGTGTTGCCGAGCTTATAAGCCCTGTGGGACTCAGTATCGCGTAGTTTGGTGTCTATAATTGTGCTTACTGCGTGCGCTGTATGTGCACACGTAAGCAGTTAGTCCCGCTAGCTTTCCTAGTAAAAAACAATCAATTTTCAGGTAAGTTAGGCAATGGTTTACATCGCAAGTCCTCTCCACCTCCGGTCCACTACATCAGATTCATCACCCCTACCTTACATCCGCCGTTGCGGGTTCCGTGTCCGAAAATTCTACGGGTGCCGTTGTTCTACCATCTCAATCGGTCGTCATCAAGTTCAAAACTTCTCACGTAACGACATCTACCGGTTCTGAACTGGCCGCTCTTCGCGCTGCTGTCGAATACATTGAAAAAGAACCGCCCAACAAATGGGCAATATTTTGTGACTCGAAAGCAGCCCTCCAGAGCTTGCGAAGCTTACGACGTGACAATTATGAACAGCTGGTGTCACAAATCAACGAAACCTGCCATTGCGCATCTGAACGAGGACATGACATCATATTTCAGTGGCTGCCGGGACACTGTGGCATCGTTGGTAATCACCTCGCCGATGACGCTGCCCGACGTGCCCAGGCTGGCTCACCGACAGTCCTTATACCTTTATCCAGAGTCGACGCTGCAAGAGAGCTTCGGAGTCTTGCTCGTGCAATCACGTTAGGTTGCTGGCATACACCACAGAACTCTAAGTGTCGTTTACACAGTCTCGACCCATCACTAAAACTTACATTACCAGCGAACCTTCCACGACGTGACGCAACACTGCTGTGTCGGCTGTGGGTAGGAGTAGCATTCACCAACTCCTACAGCTACCGCATTGGAATGGCGGATTCACCAATGTGCGCTAAGTGCAAGTGTGAAGAGACCATTAGTCACCTTCTGTGCCACTGTTCTCGCTTCGATAATCAACGTGAGACTCTCCAGTGTGCATTAAATAGACTGGATGACAGGCCATTCACGGAAGCGAAGATCTTGGGAGCCTGGCCTCACAGCTCATTGGCCCAAAAAGCAGTTAGAGCGCTTTTTCGCTACTTGAAGGCAACGGACTTGAGTGCCCGCCTATAGACAACCTACACTTAAGTTCTCTCTCTTTCTCTTTCATTCCCCATTCCCCTCCCCACGCGTAGGGTAGCAAACTGGACTCAGTCTAGTTAACCTCCCTGCCTTTCCGTCTTCCCTTCTCTCTCTCTCTCTCTCGCGGCTTCAACTGCCACCGTATATACCCTTCTGATTGGGGCCAGCGTTTAAGAATGCTTTGTGACGAAAAAGAACCGCCGGTCAGCCATTTCTCATAGGAATGGCTGACAAAAGGGCATATGCTAGTTGCACAGAAACGAAGTGTAGATAAAAAAAAATTAATTATGGGGTTTTACGTGCCAAAACCACTTTCTGATTATGAGGCACGCCGTAGTGGAGGACTCCGAAAATTTCGACCACCTGGGGTTCTTTAACGTGCACCTAAATCTAAGTACACGGGTGTTTTCGCCCCCATCGAAATGCGGCCGCCGTGGCCGGGATTCGATTCCGCGACCTCGTGCTCAGCAGCCCAACACCATAGCCACTGAGCAGCCACGGCGGGTAAAGTGTCGATTGAACATAGGTGCTTTTTTGTGCTCGTTCCTACGCTCTGCTTGACCTCTGTTCGCGTTATACACAAGACGCACGTTTCAATTACAGGTTCTTGGACCGGGGCCACATGCGCCGCGGATTCGGAAAGCAGCGCGGGCTTTCCCGCAGTTACTGAAGTCAAACGGCCTCAGTTACCGTTGTTCAGTGACCGTGATGTAAGTCTTTCTTCGGCTGAGGTTCAGGATCAGACATTTACGAAGCAAACGCGTGGCCTTATAACGTTCGTGCCTCATTTCTTCTAATTGCCGCAGTTAATAGCGCTTCGTTTGGACTGTGTAAAACTAAAACGAGAAGAACAACAAGCAGCGTGCCAATGGCTGCAATTTATAGTACATTACGCCTTCTTTCGCACCGCTCAACCACGTCGCGATTACCGTGTCATTTCCGTTCACCTTCGCCAAGCTAAACATGTCGCTGACTCACGCTCGGTTCGCTCACCAAAGCCCACCACTGCAGTGACATTGGAAGCCAGCTGTATCGTCGGGAGAGGAGATGTGTCATGGACCTTTTCACCATGTCGAGCTTGTTACAATGTTATTTTCTTTCCGTACTTTTGCCCGCGATGCCCTTCTGCACGGCAGCAGGCAGCTCCGCGCCTTTTCAAAATGCCTGATGACGAATTGTACGCAAAAAACTTTATTCTTATCTGCTGAAAGCGCGATCTTTCATGCGAGGCAGTTCGAAATGACAGGCTTCGGCATTCACGTTGGCGCTGGCTGCCGGCGTTTGTTTGCCGTGCCTGCTTCTCATGAACCTCTGTATAACTCTCGTCTATGGCGCTTGCCTGTCGCTGAAGAACAAGTTCGCCGTTGGCACCGAGGGTTTAAATGCGTTTCGCGCCGAAAGTAAAATATCGGAGAAGGTGACGGAAGAAACCACGCTAAACTCGCGTTGTAGCAAATTCATCGGTAAAGGAAACCGACTTATAACTAGTATAACCTATAAGGCAGTGTTTCTTGACAACCGGACGTGTTCTGAGACAGTTATGGTAACACGGGACGAGTACACTTCCAACGCAGGCGCTCGTAAAATGTACGTTGAAACAAAGTCGCGGCAGGACCAAAATTTAGCAGACATCCGCAAGCCGGTATACCTCGTCTGTCGGTATTTATCTCGTGATACATTTATTTTAAAAAATCTGCCACAGCAGTGCAGAGAGATCTCCACAGCACCCTTTGCCTAGCCAGGTTGATGGCAAGAAAGAACCAAAATACGACATTGACGTGTCTGCACAGTGCAAAAGACGAGGACTGAAGGAAGAACACAACGCAGGCGCTCACTTCAAGTGATCTTTATTTGCGGAATCGCCAGAACTATATACATGAGCAAAAGTGACGAAAAAAAACCAACTTTTGCATTATGTCACACACGAACCCCCATTGCATCACAGCCAGGCACTTGATTTCGTTTTTGGTGAGGGCCGCTGTATCTTGTCAGCTGTATCTTGTCAGCCTCTTATGATTTCACGTGTAAACTGTTCTCGGTGTTCTCGGTGTTTGGATGCCAAGATGACCTTGCACGGCTGTGTAAACATTGTAAAAGTGCTCTTTCAATCACTCATTTTAAACATCTGCCTGTCTGGCCGACATATTTCTTTGTCGATATTGTCGAGATGTCGATATTGAATCACTAACTCGCCCAAGCTTCCATCTTATTAAAATACCACCACGTAGGTTGCACCGGGCGGTGTCGTGCTGATTTTCCGCTCCGCACTTCGTAATATAATCCGAGTTCGCTCACCAAGCTTCGCATAACCAGGTGTGAAATGCATGCAGTGAGGCACCCGTTTTAAGAGGAACTTTGAGTAAAGCGAGATTTCGAATAATGGGACCTGCGTGATACGAGGTGCTACTGTACTTATATTTACCAGTATATATTTAGCTCCTCGAACCATATATACCGTGCCTCACGTGTTTCACAGGGAATAACGATTTGTTAGTACGACGAATTTGTTTCTAATTAACTGGTGCAGCTCTCAACTTGATTCAACTTGCGCAAGTGGACTTATTCGCCGACACTTCTTTCTGGCGACGGAGAGCGTCTAACATAACCTGTTCCGCGGTAGTGAATAGAATTTGCGCAATGACGCCTTATACCTTGTCTAATAATTCCGAAGTACTTTGTATTGCTAAAACGCAAACATGTCATAGTGCTCATTGCTTTGCAATCACAGCATTTCAAACTTTGCCTAAAGTTAGGAGGTTAGCTATAGTTCTTTATTTATATTCGGGGTCTGTTGAACACCGTCGGTTAGGAGAATTAGGTCCCGTACATCTTCAATAAACTAACAAAAACTGACAACTAGGTACGAGTACAACACAACACATGCGCTTATACTCGCAACTTTTTTTCTCTTCTTTTTCCCTGTGTATTTATAAAGGGAGGATATACGTCACAATGATCTACACTGCAGGATTGGCCGTTCGTTGTGCGTCAGCTACGCGTTTAAAGACAATCAGTTGCTATGGCGTGCCTGCTTCCTCCTTGCGCCTGACAGTTACGTGACTATTTTTCTTCAAGGTGGTTTTGTTAAGTAATCACCGAGCTCAACGCTTTCGCTACGTGTCTATTTTCGTTTTGTCATGCTGACCCAAGCTGACATGTTGAAGGGCAAACGCCGACGATGGGAATACAATAGGCAGTATTTATTTTCAGCTCGAAAGGGCATACTGGCCGGCCAGTGTGTATTGCATTATGCGTCGTGTATACAGCTCAAGAAAGAGAAAGCGAGAGCTAGAGAGAAAAGGCAGGAAGTTTAACCAGAGGCGAGTTTCCGGTTTGCTACCCTTCACTTGGGTGGGAGATATAGGGGTTGGAAAGAAGGCAGAGAGAGAGAGAGAGAGAGAGAGAGAGAGAGAGAGAGAGAAAGGTAACAGGATAGGCTTTCCAGTCACAGGTGTTCACACAGGCCTGTCGATCTCAAGAAGCGCAGTAGCGCTTGCACGGCCTTCTGATGCGATGTTAAGTCGCGTCTATGTTTCAAATTTCTTGCTTTCGACAGAGGTTGGTCGCCGAACAGGTTCATCACGACGGAAAGCGATTGTCTCTGGACACTGCACAGCGGCCGCTGGCAAAGAACATACTGAATTGTTTCCCCGTCGCTGCAATCAATGGGTCAGGCAAGACGGCAGAGCACATGAAAACACGGCGTTACTGGCAACATATGGTTTATTGCACTTGGTCAATACAAGTACACCATCGTACAATAGAAAGAGACACATGTCGCATGACTGCAAAAGGATCGAAACATGAGCGCGAGTCAGTATAAGCAGTCTTCTTTAGAACAAAGGGCCAACACCCAATGGTCAAAGTGAATTACTGCTCTCTGTCTGCCTCAGTTCGTCCCTTGTCTGCTGGCGCTTTTGTTCTCAAGATGAATGTATCGTACATATGTAACGTCTACGAGTAACACGAAAGTCAACATTGCTATAGTATTGCTACTTAATTGTCACACAAACTGCATCGCATGCGTGTGAATCCTCAAACTGCAAGGACCGCGGGAACGGGCTGACGACCCGTAGTCGTTGCCTATAATGACGAATGCGCGGACGCATTTTTCGTCGCTCGAGGTAGCTCGTCACTTCAGGTCGCCTTTGCCGCTCAAACAGTCTATTTAACTTCGGCTGTTGTGTCGACTGGCGAGGACGGCGCCTTTGGTTCCCTGCCGAAAGGAACGGCCGCCGAATGTGACAAGCGCCCCCCCCCCCCCCCCCCCTTTCCGCCCCCTCCCCCCGTGCTTCTCCGTCAAAAAACCCTTGGGAGCCGGCTGCGGTATACCGGTTGACTTCGTGCGGATATAGTTTATAGAGGACGAACAGCTGGGCTCGTAACAGCGAGATCCATCCACGGCACGCCGAGCCAGGACGGCACAGCTGCAAGCCGAGCAATATATACGCGGGTCAAAGGTGCACGAACGCGTATATAGCCGCATCAACAGAAAGCAACAGAAGCGCCGTCGGTGCCGGATCGAGCGTGCGGGAGACTTCGAAGGAAAATAATTTCCCGGTGGCGGCGCCCGGCGGTATGGGGTGAGAGCCGGAAGAAGGGCTGTGTGGCGCTGGCGGGTCGCGGACAGCTTCGCCGGGATAATGGACGCTCGCTTTATTTCCCCCGGGGAGGAAAAAGCCGCGATGCGTGGATGGCCTGACGCGCTTCCTCGCGTTGCCCCGTGTACAGAGGCTCGCGTGTATTGCGCCGAGTGGGCGAGTACGTGGTATTGCGTTTCGTGGAGTTAGTGGTTTGCCTTTGCAGCGAGTGCAGTCGATAGGGCTCAAGTTGCGCCTGTCTGGAGATGACCGGGACAGCGTGTGCGTGCAGTAGTAGCATGAAGGGAAATCGCTGCCCGCAGCGGTTACGGCGAAGCCAGTGCTAAGCCAGGCTTTCGACTGAACCTAGGCAATGGACAAGTAAAGGCGTCTCTCGCTGGTTTTGACAGTGCAAGCCCCGGTCCAGCTTGTTGAAATATCGCGGAACACGCTTCAATCAAATCTGATAGTGCATCCTGACTGAGATATACAGCTTTCAGGTCGATGTTAAAAATTGTGGGCTGGATTAGAAGACTTGGCAAGTTAGTAAAGACTGCTTCTTTCATCACCTGACCGATTCTGGTCCACTAGAGCATTAGACTCGGGTCGCTCTTGCTCGTTAAGATTTCTTTTACAGCCATAGAGTATCTTCAATGTAAACACGAAGTGCATGCGGTGTACACACTGCCATTGCTCAAGAGAGAGAGAGAGAGAAAAGGAAAGGTAGAGAGGTCAACCAGACTCACGCCCCGCTTGCTACCCTACGCAGGCGGACGTGCGTTGAGGAGGAGGAGGAGAAGGAAAGAAGTAGAGAAGGCAGGGATGTTAGTCAGAAATGCGTGTGACTGGCTACCCTACTCTGGGGAACGGGAACGAGAGAATATAAAGAGGAGATAGAGAGAGGAGGGGGAGGGAGGAGTAAAGACGCGGTGAAATCGCACACATGCTCGGAGGGCCTAGCAAGACAAAGGCGATCACACAGGCCAGTCGCCCTCAAGAACGGCAGAGAGAGACAGAGGAAAGGCAGGGAGGACAACCAGATGGGCGCCCGGTTTGCTACCCTACTCTCTGGGAGGGGGAATGCGGAATAGAAAGATGAAAAAAGGGAGAGTAAGGCCGACGAGCGATGGGGACGGTCTTCAAATAGCACCTGCACGGACAACGGCCGATGGTCCAGTCGTCGCAATGCGATAAATGCTTCACGTTCTCTTCGTAGATGCTCTTCGTAGATGCTTCGTAGATGCTCCGTGCACGTCCTCTTCGCCGCTGCAGACGTCGGACGCGGCACTGGCGCACATTCCAGTGGAAGGATGAAAAGAAAGAAAGAAAGAAAGCGAGAAAGAAAGAAAGAAAGAAATAAGGAAGGAAGGAAAGAAAGAAAGAAAGAAAGAAAGAAAGAAAGAAAGAAAGAAAGAAAGAAAGAAAGAAAGAAAGAAAGAAAGAAAGAAAGAAGACAAAACACTGAATTTGTCGCTTCGTTCGGAATTGCAAATCAGAACTGCAGTTGCTCACTGATGTCTGTCGACTTGGAGAACTGCAGTGATGTACGTGTCGCCTTCTGTGCTCGTGAGGAATGTGGCCACGGTATAAGTTCTTTCGTCATCGAGAGTGATCTCGAATCCGGGAGATATAACCGGGTGCTGAGTAGAGGGCGCTGGTCGTACGTCATACAGCGGGGACAGATGAACAGGAGATGTTCCGTATATTTTTGACATTTGCCTCCGCACGAGGGCGTGTTACTCATCCCAATTAGGAAATAAGTGAACAAAGCCAGCGACACCCGCAAAAGCGACAAATTTCGACGTCATTTTGGGTTCAAAATTAATGACATGGTGCGAAATACCTCCTGTGTGCATGCATGCCTCGAACATTAGGGCAGAGGAGGGAACAACTTGCCGTCGTCACAACCGCACGGCCTTATTAATTTGACATGAGAGGCACATATGTATAGGCCAGCTGCGAGACCGGGTGTAGACAAGCGTCATGCAAGTCATGCGGCCGCGTATAACCCAGCGAAATAGCGGATCGATACAGCCTGCTTCCCACGATGCGAATTTGCTTGCGTTTTCGCACTTGCGATATCGTGGGAGCTGCAAATGGGCCGCCGGACCATTCGTGCGTGCGATTTTTCGATGTTCGGAGTGCCGAACTTCCCTGCGAGAAAGCGCATGCGGTGCGGACGGGAAACCAATCACAACGCGGTTCGTTAAACACGTCATCGTGGTCTGCCTACTGAATTCTTGTTTTGCAAGAGACGCACTCAAACAGGAAAAAACGTTTACGAAAATAGTTTCTAAGTTGTTTTACTTTGTTTTCACCGAAGCGAGCTTACGTCAAGAACGATTCGGTATTCCGCTAGGTGCTCGTTTGAAATGAGCGGGCGAAGTTCGCGTTTGCCGAAATCGTAGCTGCGAGAAACGCGGCGTAAGATCGCGCCTTGTGAAACAGGCTTACAGAGCGCTGTAGGCTGCGATTCCACGAGCAGCGCAATATTTAAAGTGTGTTTAGGAAAGGAAAGGACTACCACCCTCATCCATCTTATTGGGAAAACGCGCGCCACGAAACTCGTTGTGTTTCGGGAACTTCTCGAGTATAACAGTCAGGCTCATCTTCACACTTCTTTCAATTGGCACGAGGGTTGCAACGTGGGCTTGTTGGTAATGCATCTTGTTGTCTCATGTTGTCTGAGTGTATAAGTGACGACCTGGTTTTCGACAATAAACAGTGTTGGAAGTTAGCGCTGTGTGTGTCCCTTTGTGTCTTCTCTTGTCCCGTCTTTGAATCGCGCTATACCATACTCCGCTTGAAGTTTCAATTGGCGCCACGTTTTTTGACACAAGACGGAGCGGCGACGCATTGACTCGTACCGGAGCGTAGAATGTTCGGAGTTCATTTTATTTTCTTTCCCCCCGTCTCTCTGCGAAGCGTGTAGACACCTGCACCTGCTCGGCTGGTATATGCGCACGTTCTGTGTCCCGAATCCGCGGGCACACCGCACCTGTGACGCGTGCACACACTTGCTATACCGCGGCTCGTCGACGAAGGCGACCACAAAGGAGGCATCCGTCACTGTCCCAGGAACCAGGTTGTGTCAGATCCCGGATGCCTCTGTGCGATCGGCGCTTTCAGGCGGCGGAGAAGTGAGGGGAGAGGCAGAGGGGAAAAAAAAAAAAGAACTGCGATACCAAGCGCCATACGCGCATAGCTCTCTTCTGTACACTCATATATGTACAACGCTTGGAGTCGGATATGTCGCCGAGCGTCTGGATGCTTCGGAAGGTTTCCGCGACCTATCCGGTCGCGCTCAGCGTGGGGTGGTGAAATCGATGAGCGTTCTTGTCAGCGCGTGTACCCGGGAAGTGGAGAGGCGGCGGACACAATGGCAGGAGAATAACTTGAAGTCTCATGCGTGGAGATAGAAAAAGGGAAGGGAGGGGGGGGGGGGTGGAGATGGGCTCGTATAGTCGTTCTATCATGTGTCGTCGAGAGAGCCTTTGGCGTCGTTTGCGGTCTGCGGTCGTCCGAGTGGATTGACGTGGAAGGCGCATTTTGCGAGGCGAAAACACGAGCAACGCACACCACTGAGCTTATCTGTTCTTCGCTGTCTTTCTGTCTGTGTCTTCCAGCGCCGCAGCTGCGTTTGTGTCTCTCTCTCTTCTCCTCCCCGACGTTCCATGCTCTAGTTTTCTTGTCTTTGTTTCTTGTTCTCTGTGCCAGACTCGTTATTTGTCACTCGCAGAGGCGGTTTCACGTTGTGGAAAGAGCAATATAAGGGTTTTAGGAATAAATATAGCGGGGTGCATCCATACAGCCTCCCTCCCCCCATCTCCTATAGATAGAGAGAAAAGAGAGAAAGAAAACAAAATGGCTTCGACAGCTGGCACTGTGCATGCATAGAATCCCCAAATCGTTTGTACGCAGGATCGATAACATTCGTTATACATTCCGCGGGCTCTTGTTTAAGATCTATTTTGGTGTATTACGTCTTCAAGAGAAGAAGTGATCAGCCTATGAATGCCGTTGGCTCTGTTGTATTATTCGTACCGGCTAGTTTATATTCGCTAGCTCAGTCTAGTGTATTGACTGGTCGTGCAGAAGCGTGCAGAAGTGTGCATACAGCCAGTTGAATATAGGATGTTCTGTTCTGGCAATTCGGCTGATAGTCTAAACGTCCCCCTTTGCACGGCACCAGCCTCACTTCACATACTCCACAAAACGGACGCCCTATAGACCATTCATTAACTCCTAATGACTTCTCAGACAAGCCTCCCTCTTGGCTCGGTTAACAGGGAGGGAGGTGTGTTCTCGTGTGGTTCTTGGAACTTCGTTTCCAGGATCTTGGATCCCGCTGCACGCACCAGCTGCTCACAGACTCAGGTTGCGCCTCACTGTCCTTTGCGAGGCCAGAACACCTGGACTTTAGGCTGGGTTTCGAGGCACTTCGCTTGTTCGCGCTTCGTTGAATGCCGAGATGAAGCAGCCTGCAGCGCAAGACGTCCCCGAGACTGTTGCCATAGATGTTGCAACCGATGCGGATTTAGCGAAAGGACGGACTTTCCGAAGCATTGTAAACGATGATGGCGCGATGCGGGGAGACTGAAAGCGGCTCACGACCCGGTGACGAGTGTTCTGGGCGTACGAGCGGTACGTGCTCTGCACCTTTGGTCCTGCCGATTTTTAATGCGTGAGGTGCATTGTAAACAACTGCCTGCATATACTCTGCATATACAGTGTAGTTGTTTTCTTTTCCGAGTTCAAGCGTCCATGGCGTTCCATCCCTCATGTAAGGGACGACAAAGGTGGCGGCAGCAAGCTAGTGAACCGATTATGGTTCTGCCCCAAGTGAGCTGGTAACGCCGGCTTGAGAAGCATTGTGTTTCTCCTCACGCTAGTAAGTAGTGCCGTAAAAACTAACTACTTTGAGATATTCTCCACTCGTGCACCAAAGTTAAGAAACGGGACAGAGGGCTTGCTGCCAGCATTTGCGGTGTCTGCGTCTCCACCTTGTGTCTTGCTTCGCGCTGGTAGCACGAATGAAGGATCCCCTCTCGCTATAGCCCATCTTCCGCTAGGTGACATACCAAGGGGAACAAACTCCAATCGCGATTGAGTCAATTACGACCGAGTTATGAGCGTGGCAAATGTAAGGTGTGTAAAATACGCGACCCCGCGCAGGAAATATCGCTACGCGACAGTATACGTAGTCTACAGAGCTGAACGCCGCCAGGCTGAACACGGCAATGAACCTTTATTCATTTTCCCGACGCGTGATGGCCTCGATTTAGTTCAGTGTTGGGCGTGGATTTGCAAATACATCCTGCAAAGAGCTCCTAGCTCGCCTATACGTTTCACATGCGCCCCATCGTGCGCTGTCCGCTGGTAGGCGTGGAGGAATAGCAGCGCCCACCTTTTCAAACACGCTCGGCGCATCCAAACACAAAAAGTCTTGCACGAGCAAGAAGATAACCGTACCTGTCACCTGTCGACCACCGAGTTTTATCCCGGGCAAAACAAAGGGAACTCTTCGTGCGCCAGACAGCTCGGAGCCGAAAGGCGCCGCGGACAGAGATAAAAAGAAAAGTTTCAAAAAAATTATAAAAAGGGGGCTCTCTTTGTTCTTTGACCGGCTTTGTTCCCACCGGGTTGCGCCTTTCTTTCTTTCTTTCTTTCTTTCTTTCTTTCTTTCTTTCTTTCTTTCTTTCTTTCTTTCTTTCTTTCTTTCGTTCGTTCGTTCGTTCTTTCTTTCTTCGTGTTGCTCACTGCGGTGCGATCTTTCTCGGCGCCGTAACCGGCTACAGAGCCATCCCGTATCCGCTTTTATCCTTTGCGCCTCGCCGACCGGTCGTCATGACGGCCAACACGCGGCCGCCGCCGTCACCTGACCTGACATCGGCGTCGCGCGGCGCGACCAGGAAACCGGGCCGGGTCCACCGTTCCGTCCCGGACGCGCGTGTCCCCCGGCATAGCCCAAAGAAGCTGCGGTGCGGAGAAGAGCCACCGCTTTGCCTACATACGCCGTGTGCGCACATCTTTCCGACTGCCAGTCACTAGCGCTTGATGTCAGAAGTTGCAGGAGGAGAAGGAGGAGGAGGAGGAGGGAGGCGCCTTGCGGACGCCGGCTCCGCTGTCGTGTCGGGGGTAGCGTCGCGTCGCGTCCTCCTGAGCGGGTCACGATGTGAACGCCGCGAAGCGACGTCGGACGGGACGGACGACGACGACGGGACGCCACTTTCGGGGACGCGTCGTCGTCGGTATGTTCGAGCGACATGGGGGTGCGCGTGATAGCGCGTGAGTGACGTTGGAGCTGCTTGGCGTTGTCGTACGGTCGATGGCGGCTTCGCTCTTCGCTCCTTCTTAGCTGCGGTCTGAGTGAGTGAGTGAGTGAGTGAGTGAGTGAGTGAGTGAGTGAGTGAGTGAGTGAGTGAGTGAGAAATACGAAGAAAATGTGGAGATTTAGAAATATCTCAACTATAGGCGTGTTTGTGTACCCGAAGCACCATGCCTTGCTTGCGTTCTCCATTTTGCTTTCTTTTGTCTACAGTTTTGCGTGCTTTTGCACGCCCGGCGATTTGCATCCCCTAACCATTGGGGATGCAGACCCTACAACTCCCTAATGAGAGGGGAAATGGGGAGAGCTTAACCAGGGTAACCGTCAGGTTGGCTATGCTGTACAGGGGGAAGGGTAAAGGGTAGGAAAGAAAAGGAGAAAAGAAGCTACGAGGTAAGTATACTGTGGATATTAGCGCCTGAATGGGTGAGAGCGTGACCGAGGTATTGAAGCCGGCGGTTTGAGTGAGTGCATGAGCGAAAAAATAGAGCAGATCTCAACTTTTACGTAGCAGTATTAAGTTAACAGCAGTTTCGTCGTGTTTGCGAACGGTCTATGCTAAAATCATTGCTTTGTTTTTCCCTTCTGCACCTTTCTGTCCCTTCTCTTGCAGAGTTACATCCAGACGAACAATTTTACGCCGACAAACATGTCTGCTTTCAGATAAAAAAAAGCTCTCTCTCTCTGTAACGACGAAGACAGCAACAACAACGATAGCAATTAGAATCATGACGACGGCAATCCTTACTGCATATGAGATTTTGTTCGCTTCCGTGGAACGCCATGTTCGTATTGCGGGTATTGATACCAGAAAAAAAAATAGGGTAAAGCTACATCTTATAACTGAGAAACAACCCGGTTACACGGCAATGTCCTCTGTAGTGGGAAGTGTAACCTGGGAGTACTCTATTTAATGAGCTTCATTACAAGTTGGAAAAGGGAAACGATGCGCGCATACGCCGCATGGCTCACTGCGCATTCGGTTTTCGTGGTTTAGTAACCGAACATAATTTTACTGAGTCTTAAGAACGTTTGATGTCACGTAGTTCGTCACACATTAGTGTTGCTATTATTATTATTATTATTATTATTATTATTATTATTATTCGATATAAAAACACACATAATGGATAAATAGAGAGTACCGAGGGAGCAGGCTGGGGCAACTGCCACCGAGATGGACACAACGCCTGCCTACTCTTTAGAAAGGAAGCAACAAAAAGAAAAGTTGAAAATAGGAAGAAGGGAAGGAAAAAAAAGGAATGAAAAGCGCCAGCACTCACAGTGTAGTAGGTTAGCTCGACGGACAGTTCAGCAAGGTGTTAGGAATTTATTGCCGCTTAAAGGCAGTTGCGTGTAAAAACTGCGACACAAGAAGAACGAGAAGGATGTTCGGTCGTCCGTGTCGTCCTTGTGTCCGTGTTTTGCAACGCCTGCGTTTCCGTATCGTGTATAGTACCTTATAGCGCTGTCCTCGACAAATAAACGCCGTCTGGACGCGGGAGAGATGGCCCTGGCTTTGGTCCGAGCGCGACGAGGACAGAAGCGGCCGTCGGTCGCAGCAATAAGCGAAGCAACAAACTTGCGGTATAAGCTCGCTTCGTTGACTCGCTTATCCCCACCGGAGATGTATTCCTTTCCTCGCAGTCAGCAACAGCGGCCCCGTCGACAACAGACAGGGTCGACTCGAAGAAAGAGACGGGGTTGCAAAACGGGGCATGCTCCATGCATGGTAGCAGCCACCCTAATAGTGGGGAATGGAGGTGGGATGGATGCGTCGCGTCCTGGGTGCGACCATACCACCACAACAGCAAGGAAAAAAATAATAATAAAGAACGATCTGACAGCAAGTCGGCACTGCCTTTTTGCTCGGAAGTCTGAGCCTCGGCACTCTGCAAGTCTCGGCGGGGGTGAGGACTCCCCGCCGCGTTCATTATTTTCGATCACGCTTCGCGGCCTTTTAAAGATGGCTGTCGCGACGCAGGGTATAGTAAAGATCGGCAGACCCTTCAACCGGGAAAAAAGGAACGCGAGAAAAAGAAATATGTAGAGATAAAGTAAAAGAACGTGGTGTGGCGTCCTTTCTCTCCTCTCAGCACATAGCCCCTCCGGTGTCTTCCGTGCGGAGGGCAGCAACATGTACATACACACATGTGCGCACATATGACGCGGCTTCGCTTGCCTACCCCGACAGGTGCAGCTGACGAGTGGGGGTCGGGTAAGGCCTGTGCCTCGCCGCACTGCCATTTTCTTTTTCTTTTCTTTCCTGTGGCATTCGTCGCAGCCGGCTTGCGGGCGAGGCGCCGTTGCTGCCCGAAGAATGGTAACTTCTTGTTGTCACGACCCTGGGTTCTGCTTTGCACGCCCGCCGTGGCTCTTGGTTTCCTTCTGCAGGCCGACAGGAGCGTTTCTGGAGACGTCCCTATTACTTCTCTTCTTGCTTCCGTTCTTATTACTTCTTCTCTTTCGTTCTTTCCATCGCTTCAACTTGCTCCCTGCCAGCCGCCTCTATTACTGTCCTCTCGCTCTCTTCTCGGTGCTCGGGAATGCTTTACTATCTTCTCCTACACCCCGTGCAGCTTTTTCGCCCTCCGCACTCCACGCGCCATCGCTCCTTGGCCTTCGCCGTTTAACGACGCTGTTCCTCCTCACGAAGGAACAGCGATTGCCGCTACCCCCGCGAGACGGGGCAGCGGCAAAGCGAGAGGGAAGCAAGCGCGCCTGCCGAGGCAGCGCGCTGCCTGGAGGGGAAGCGAACTAGTCGGCGTAGCTCCCCCCTCCGGTTTGCGGTGGCCTTCTCTCGGCTGGTTATGTTACCGGCCCCTGCCCTTGCGGCGACTTCCCCGCAGAGACAGGGTGGGGAAGCGCCTGGCAGTGCATAGCATCTGCAACCTTGTATATGTCGTGGACGAAGCGCTGCTGTTAGATGCCCTGCTTCTGTTTTGTTGCCTTTGCGTTAGCCGGGGGAAATTGGGAGGGAAGGAGATGGGAAGACACTCCGTCGGGCCGTGACAGTAGTATAGTGAAAATACCCCGGTGAAAGAGCAGATAGATAGAGAGAGAGAAAGAAGAACAGATATGCACAGAAAGACGAGATATAAACAGAGCAGAGAGAAAAGCGGAGAAGCAGTCAGGTTCTACCGGCGTGACACCCTCCGAGGCGCACACACCCTCCCCCTTGGAATGTGCCTCCGGTGGGGCGGGCGGACCAGCCAGCGTGGTCCTGAGAGGAAGCGGCCGCTCCTCCCGAGGCTCTCCATATGTTCTTGAAGACTCCCCGCTCGAGGTGGGGCCCAGTGAAGAAGTAGCGAGGAAGAAAGAAGACGCGTTTCGGTCGAGAGCAGCAGCACTCACACGGTTTAGGAGGGAGTAATAGAGGTTGGGGGGGTTGTCAGAGGCATCAGCTGTTTCACTATAGCGGTGGAAAAAGAGGGAAAGGAGGCGGCGGAGGAGGAGGTCAGACCGCTTCCTCTTTCTTGTTTTGATCTCGAGCGTGTCTTTGCCCGCGGCGTATTCCTGGCTTTGCTTTCGCCGCCGCTTTGCCCCTGTTTGGGTCGAAGAGCAGCGGGAGCGGCTCTGTTATGTGTGTGAGTGTGTGTGTGTTTGTTGTGGTATCGTGGGTCACGTGGCGAGGGCTAGAAGCTCGGGGGGTCGTCGCCATCTCGCAGGGCGGTATAGGAGATGTGTGTGAGTGTGTGTGCATGTGTGTTTGTGTGTGTGTGTGCAGGGAGGGAAGGCGGGAGTGAGGTGCAATCTCTCGCCTCGCCGCGGTTTCCAGCTGGTTTGGTCCATAACGTGAAACGCGCAGAGGAGAAAGAGATGAGAAAAAAAAAAAGGGAGAAGGATCGGCATCGTCTTGACAGAAAGAGAGAAAGATTACGCCTCCGCAGTGAACTTGACGGCGGCGTCTCCAATGGTGCAGTATTTCTTTCTTTGGCTGGATGCAGGAAGCAATAGAAGAGAGAGAGAGAGAGCTTCCTCGGAGAACACGACCTCCGAGATATTTCTTGTTTTCGTTTTCTTTCTCTCGTACTATCTTTCGTTTCTTGGTCGGTCGCTTCGCGCCCTGCGGCAGCCTTCAGTTGTCGAAAGCGCCGTCGCGACGACCTGGCGACGGCTGCGAGTGCCTCGCCTACGGATGGAGCCCTGAGCTTGTCGAGACGAAGGACGTGCGTGAAGAGAAAAACGCCACCGCGAGCTCTTTCTCGCACGGTATTCGACATTTCGATGCGCGTCCGAACCAGCAACACGAACTGATGGGAAGCAAGCAACCATGTTTCGCTGAGGCACTTCGCGATGCTGAGGGCCGGAGGCATCAGAGAGTTTTAGTTTAGGGGACGCAAGCGGCTTGCGTCCCCTAAACTTAAGCTCTCTATTGATTTTGCGCACTTCTGGCGGCAACTGTGGGAGGGCGGAGGGTGCCCATGGGCCACAATCACCGCCTTCGAAGGTGACAACTTCGCGATGTTCGAACAAAGAAGTAGAAGTTGCGGCTTGATTTACTTGAGCTGAAGGCGATATCACGTAGACAGCTTACGCGCCACTTCTTAGCACAGAGTGACGGTTGCATGGTCTTCCCAACTGGCAATGAATGATTGTCGCGAGTCATTCTTCGTTGAGTGATGCATTTCTGAGCCAATATTTACTGATAGCAATTTCATAGAGTAGGATGGTTTAATATATGCGGAATTATGGCGTGCAGAAAGGATGGAATGAACATGGCCGTGCCAGCCGTGCTAACCAGGGGACTTGTGTCGACTAACGATATATTTTAGTCGACACGAACAAGAGAGTGGAAGAGTAGGCTGAAGAGGACGACGCTGGCGCATTTCACGGTCTACGCACAAATTTGTTTGGCGTTAAAGTCATTGTGAATAGCTTGTAACTGCACTTTATTCTCGCGCGACAATATTTAAAGTCGAATTTCATAGCAGCGTCACTGGTTGCAAGAAGCTCTACTGCGCTTCTTGCGATCTACCGGCCTTTGTGAACGTCTCCAACTGTAGCGCCCTTCGTGTGTCCCTGTGTGCGCAATTTTCATCCCTTTCTTCTCTGTCCTCTTTCTAACCCCTATCTCCCAACCCCAGTGTAAGATGGCAAACCGTAGACTAATATCTGGTTAACCTCACTGCCTTTTCTCTTCATCGCTCTCATTCTAGACGTTTAGAAACGCACTGCGTAAGTCGCACACAATAGAATATACAGTTTGAGGTTACGAGAAATCCTCTCTCATTCGTGGACTCTGCAGTAAGAATCCAGTATTTGTATCATTCCGTTATCGTAGCTATACGAATGACGGCAAACGCTGGAGCGACAGAATATGGGGCGCCGAACACGAGAATCTAAATGTATACGAATGGGTGACATTCCAAGCTGTCACAAATGATCCTGCGGGTCACCGAAAGCATAGGCCAGTCCCTTGATGCCCACTTATTTTCTTTTTATCGCCCAGGTCATAACTTTCTGCCGCTGCCGATGCATGCGCACTTTCACTGACGTCCTTACTGACATCTGCTCACCCACGAGCGCGCACGCAAGCAAAGAGGCGTGCTCTAAGTGGTCCATGTTGAGAGAGACTTCTTTCGAGCGCTCGCTCTTCTCGTAACCCGCGGCGTTGTAAAACCGTTACATACAGGGCACCATCCTGTAACGCGTTGTGCTTCTTGGTCGACGTTTTGTATTACGAAAGAATACAAACGACCCTATAGAAATCTGGCTCACGAAGGGGCGCTCCACCGTTACAACTACTTGTCTTCGAAGCTGCCTCGCGCAGTATTTCTATAGATTCGGACCTGAAAGCGGTGCTTTTGTGGCTGCCCACCGTGCGGCAGCCGTAAGAGAAATGAGTTTTACGGCGTCATACGCGGGATGTTACGTCTAAGGGTTGTACAGCGGTGCCTCGTAAAAATGAAAAGAAGAAAAGCAAGAGAAAGACGGCCATTCCTAGTGAAACGAAGAGGGAGGGGGAGAGTGATATTGTGTGTGCGCGGAGGTCAGGAGCAGAAAAGCCTGTCATACAGCTCGACCTTCGAAGCCCCTCTAGCTTTCTTTCGGGCAGAATCGATTGGAAGCGGCGCGCCATGCGTCCGGCCCCTTTTATGAGCGCCTTTAATGGCTTCCGAGCGCGTTGTTTTTCTCGGCAGTATACGCGGCCGCAGCGTAGGCGCCGCTGCACCTTATGTGCGCGCACTTTTGTGTGAAAGAACGCCGCACCCCTTCCCCGCTTCTTTTCGTCAGGTGTAGTGGAAACTAACGTTGGTTGAAGCTGCCGTGATGGCCCTCCGCATGAAATTAGCGTTCTTTTCTTCTTCGTTTCCCTAAATGAGGTATTCTATAACTATTCCAAAAGTCACGCTAACGCAACGAATGACCGCGGCATTGTTGTAGCTGTTCCGTTTCCAAGCTTAAAAAAAAAGAAAGAGAGAGGGAAAGATAGATAGATAGATAGATAGATAGATAGATAGATAGATAGATAGATAGATAGATAGATAGATAGATAGATAGATAGATAGATAGAGAGAGAGAGAGAGAGAGAGAGAGAGAGAGAGAGAGAGAGAGAGAGAGAGAGAGCAGTGAAGAACGCAGCAGCTGCTTCAGTTTTTTGTTCACGGATTCATGGAGGCTCCATGGCGCAGGAGTCGAGATGCTCAAGATATTGGCGTACCGCGCGTGCGCCTCCACTTGTGTTTGCAGAGCAATTATTGTTTTCAGATGCTCGCGCTGATGAGCTGCATCTTAACCGTGGCTTCACCTCGTCGCACTTCGCGGTGCGCAACACCACACTCAACCACAGCGTGCTGAACCGTTCCGGAACAAGTCGTACACCGGCATATTACCGCATAAACGCTGCACCACGTCAAAATCTGTCATGTCACGTCACGTTAGACCGACCGCCTTACCGGCATACTGCAGCACGCCGCGGCACAAAGCACCAGACAGTGTGCCATGCCGCAGCATACAACGCCCCTATACACGTGTGCCACGCCGTTGCACACGTCGCCATATTAGCATATTGCACCGTATACTGCACCACGTCACACACCGCACTACTGGTGAGTTGAAGGCTTGCAGCTTTTCTCGGGGCACACCACTTACCATTTGTAGTTGGTAAGCGCTAACTATGTCGGAGGACTGTGATGTTGGACTTCGGGACGTAGGAAGCGACCTCTCAAATGTGTAGTTTTGTATGCCCGATGTGATCAAGCAGCTTATGCTATGAACTCAAATGCATTTAGTATGCAAGACAAAAATTACAAGGAGAGCATCTACACTCGCTTACACGTTGCCATTTGGGCTTGACTCATTGTGCAATCTTTGATTTTCCCCGTGTACATACAGCGAATCGCCGATCTGCACAAATGATTACATATTCGCCAGGCTGCGCGGAAAGCTCTCTGTGCATTCATCTTACTTGAAACGACAAATGCAGCGATGAATGCAGGACATTGCACTGCGTGTAGTTCCGTGCCGTTTCGGAGACATCATTATCTCGATTGCCGTTACTGCGAATCGATTTACGATATGAAGCGATACCTACAGTTTTGTACGTCGTCCGTATAGGGCTGTGGCATACGACAAGAGGGTCATAAGTGATTGACGTAGGAACTAATGGCCGCCACGTTGTGATCATTTGCCGGGTAACGCTATAGCGTTCGCTGTGTTGATTCTGCTTGGCGACAGTAGATGTGCGCTAAGTTGCTGATGTTATAACAGTGATTTCATTTGTGGAGCATTCGACTAGAGATATGGCACGTCTCCTAAGGTCGCGAAAGACAGTTTGAAGGCTATATGTTAGGACAATGAGCAAATCAAACAGCGCTAATTGGCTTCATTACTGCCACTCACGCGAGTCTTATTGCAAGCTCGCAGTAGAACTGAGTTGTTTGCTTGTACGAAGTTTGAGATAGAGAGAGAAACAAAAAGGGAAAGGTAGTGAGGTTTAGCCCGGTTTTCTGCACTCTATTTGGGGAGGGAAAAGGGGAAGAATGGATAAGAATGCGAGAGACGACAAATAATAGGGAGCCAGTCATTCACAGAGTCGGTCGCAGAGGAATATTCACTGTCACAAGCGCTCGTACAGTGCAGTAGCCTTCAAGAAGTGCAGAAGGGCTTTTGTGGCCTTTCGCATGCAAGAATGCATAGGTCATAGTCCCAGGGTGTTTCCCTCCGAGAGCACTCTATAGGTTGTGTTATCTAATCTAATAGGTTGTGTTATCTAATACGAACTTTGAAGCGCTGCATGCTGGAGCGCTCTGAAACAAACATTCGAATATGCCATTAGATTCAGTCGAGGATCAAATACAGTGCTCCTGCGTGCTTCAACGTGCAATAGAACATGCACTGAACTAGTTTGGCTTCTAAAAGGCCTACCGGTACGCGCAACGTCTGCAGACAAAGTACGAAAACTCAAAGCATCCGTTTAAGCCTCGGTCGTCGCAAGCTAATGCGCTCTTCACACACGGAAGGTTTCACTCAAAGCACGAACTTTTACAGCCCGTTATGGTGTGTCACGCATCGTCACAAGGCATCGCTGATATCTCTGGGGCTGTTACATATTCATCCACTAGTAATCCCGAACGCGCCTGTTCCAGTACACCCTCTTCTACGCTGAATCTCTCCGACGCGAACCTGAAGTACATTCTAGTACACTGTACCCAAACCGCATGTTCGCCGCATGCGTTTCTTAGGTGTTCCCATTCCTTCATATTCCACAACTTCCCCGCCCGTATTCTGTTTTGCACCCTGCGTGTTATGATGCCGTACATTTCACCACTATTTATTTTTGCCCATGGCGCCAAATCAGAGGATAAGAAAAAAAGAGATCGGGAGAGGAAGGGAGAGAGGGGTAGGGTGAGTTCGGGGGCTCGCAGAGGCGAGCCAAGGATGCGTTGCTTCCACGAAGTCGCTGAAAGCATTTTACCATAGCACTTCGCGTACGTTTATTTTATAAAGCGCGAATTTTGCATCTGAGAGGCTTGGGAAAAATTGAGTTTGGACACAGCTCGCTTGACTTCAGGGAGGGCAGTGACATCAAGAAGAAGCGCTGCAAGTGCATAACACATAGCCAGAAAGAGAGAGAGAGAGAAAGAAAAAGAACACACCAATCATAACAGTGCTTTCTTTTTATTTTATACCATGTGCAAAGTTCCAGGAATCGCCTTTGAAAAGGCAGGAAGCACTCCCGGAGTCCCTTAGGGGTGGGGGGACTGGGAAATAGAGTGTCTGTGTGTATGTATGTAGGTTTGCATGAGAACCTCGGCTAGTTGAGGGGCTGGGAGAGTGGATGAGTGAGGGCGGTGACGAATCTGCAGGGACGGGGCGAGCGACATGTGTTTGAAACGTGCCGGAAAAATGAAAGCGCCAAGCAGGACGCCACCCGCCTCTGCTTCGTGCTGCGTGTGATATGCGGTTGTGTGTGTGTGTGTCTGCACGTCTGTCTGCTTGCCTGTCTTTACGTGAGCGAGCCCATGCCTGCGCAGCTCAGGGCGTGTTTCGGCGCCTGCATGTTGGCACGTGTGTGCGAAAGCGACGGTAAAATAAACAAATAAATGATAGACTGAAAGTGCCGGTAAGATAACTTGTTTAAATATTTCCGAGTAAACGACGCCGGATGAGGACAGGAAGAAAAAGATAGAAAGAAGGAGACAGGCTCCGGGGGGGGGGGGGAAGGGGGGGGAAGACAGCTACAGGCACCGACGGACTGGCCGCAAGCGCGTTGCGTGCATGGCAGCGCGTCTGGTGGCCGGAAGATAAAACAAGAACGAACAGCAACACCCTTCCCTCCGCCGGTGCGGCGGAATCAAAGCGAGGAGACAAACGGCGCCCAAGAAAAAAAAACGAAAAAAGAAACGTCTGCAAACATGCGTGAGTACAAGGGGACAAACGACAAGTAAATTGCGAGAAAAATGGCGAAAGGGAGACGCTGAGCTAGCAAGATGAAAAGTGAAAGAAAGTTTTAGAAAGAGTCGGGAGAGCGGCTGCGGGCAGGGCGGGGTGAGTTGTGCAGAAAAAGGCCGACGCGGGCTCGCCGTGCCCGACAACGCTGGCGCCCCCTGGCGTCGGTGGCCGTACCCAGCGACGCGGCGACTCTGGAGCCCGTCGACTCGACCTGGTGGCCGAAGGAAATGGCATGGCCCGCATGCTCCCTCAAAGGCGATCGGTCTTCGGACTCCCCGTGGTGGTTCTCTTTGCAACACTTTGCGGTGGCCGGGACTTTATCAACCCACAACACGCTTCGAGTAAACTGGAAGTGTCTTTGTGTCGCGCTGTGCTTCCTGTACTCGTTTACGCTTACCTAAGCTGCTATTTCTCTGTTTTCTATTTCCTTCGAGAGCCCTTAAGCGGGGAAAAAGTCGAGCTGCAATGAGCTGTGTGATTTGCGACACACAAAAGCGCAGACGTCAAGCTTCGCCTGGGGTTTTTGATTAGCAGTCGAATTGAAGACAACAGTAAACAAACACTTCCCCCCCCCCCCACCCTTTTTGCTCCCAATGGGATGAGTTATTTTAGCTTACAATGACAGTATATACATGTTTACGCATGAAGTGCACTTGGTTCCCTAGTCGAAAGTTAGGCAGGAAAAGAAGGTTCTTTGCTTCAGTTGGACCAGCTTTAAAATCATGCCGGCAACTGCAGTGCCCCAGCGCCTCCCTTGAATTCTTCCGAGGCTAAATGTTCCACATCGCTAACAAGAGAACGAGCTGATTCTTATCACTACAAAAGTAATTTATAATTCCGGTATGACAGCTTAATTGGATATACGTAGGGAGCTTTCACATTAGTATACGCGAGGCGAATTGCTTTTGTACGCCCAGGCATACATAAGCAAGTGTATGTGGGAGTTTCATCTTTCAATAAGAAATAGGTAGACCTAAAGCGATGCTGTCAAAGCTGGTGCAGTCACGTGAAACTGGTGCGGAAGCTTCGCGCAGGCGTCGCCACTGGTATCCTGCATGCATTTTCTTTTTTTCGTGCATCCAGGCTTAATGAGCGCAAGGCCACGGTGTGACTGACCGGTTTAATGTTGCAGATTACAACCTACTGAGACTCTTTAGCACTCCTTCTAAGTGTCCTTCCAGGGAGCAAATGAAAATTTGAGAACTCCTCTGACAACGCCTCGTAAGCTTGCCAACGTGCCCAAATTCGCGCCCTGTTGAGAGCTCTTCGCGTAACTCTTCTTCTTGGCTGGGAAAACAATAGGACGGGTCGAATGATAACTGTGACAATCATGACTGGCCTGCTAAAGCGCACAACTAAGCTGTTGAATATGTGACTTCGGCTCGTATACGGACATAAAAAAAAAAAAATGAGCTGCATGGGGAACCGTAATTACTCAAAGATTGCGTGGTCTCGCAACGACGACGCATGCTTTGAAAATACCGTGGGTCACGCCTGTTTTAAGCCACTATCCGCCTCGTTAAGCAAACAGGCGCTCTTTACGCTCCAGCGCCGATGTGATGTACGAGCGCTGGATACTAATGACTGCCGCCCATATTAGGCAATCGATAAGGGCGTACTTGCCGCGGGACCGCTTTGTTTTCTGCGGAGGATGCATTAGTTTTCTTTCTTTTTATTGTGATTACTTTTTTGTGTGTTCAAATAACGAACGGAGTCGTAACAGAACCATCTTCATTATGGGCTTCGAGGCGGGACGGGTCCAAGAGTTATTTCGCACGCGCTACTTTATCTGCAGTTCGTTTGCGGGTCTCTGACGAGTTGTTTGGAATAACAGGTTCTTGATGCAACCGGCGCTTCGACTTTTTCGATTCAGCGGGGACATTAAGGAACTGCGACTTTCGAGAGAATGCGTAAGTTTATTACAACAGGCAATTATCGTAGGACTTACGAAAGCCCTATAACCGCGGTCTTAATTTGCATAATGAAACCGGTAACCGTACAAGGTTGGTTTCCTTACGAGTCTGATGTCGGTACAGCACTCACATGCGTGATTAGGCCATAAGTCTCGCTTTCCAAGTGGTTAGTTAAATGTCGTGCCGCACACCGATTGTTGTCTGCTATTGAACTTTGGATAATTTGGGCCTCTAGAAGATCTTGTTTAGGGTTTTCATTAACTTTATAAAGTTTTCTTTCTCTATTCTCCGAGCCCATTTAGTTATAGGATGTCTGAAATCTGCTGTTATGGCAGTGTGAATTAAGCTATTAAGCTTAGAAATCAGACAAATGTCATGCGCACTTACTGGAGGGTGCTCCATAATCGACAGCCCTTTAGAGATTATATATAAATATAAATATATATATATATATATATATATATATATATATATATATATATATATATATATATATATATATATATATATATATATATATATATAATTTGCTTACGTGTCTAGACATTTGGTGTTGACACCATGTCGTTATAATTAATGAAGGGACGTATGTGACCATTATATGGCTGCGACGTCGCAGCTTTTACGACCTCATAGACAATTTCGTCAATCGTTCCTCAAATGTGTTTTCAAGTAATGGCCTCTTTAGTTTGCCTGAGCCAAAAAGTGAACGTAACATCACACGGCCAGTCCTCTGGCACAGGTTCACTGTAATATTAGTATGTTAGAATTCGTTAAAAAATATGAAAAGTAAAAGTAAAACAAGGACCGACAAGACCCGACGAGAACCAGGGTCTTGCCGCTCGATTCACCTTCATCGCGCTACAGTGATCGAAAGCGCGATTTCTCCCCGTAAATATGTATCTTTGATCTGCTTAGTACTCGGATGGGGAAAAAAAGACAAGTAGTAGGGAGAAACTGACCATGACGATTTCATTTAAAAGGATATTTGGCATGTTTGAATGATAACGTGGCGGTTCTCCAAGTGGCGATCCTTAGAGGAGATATCGGGTATTTAGCTTACGTAATTTGTATAATTGCTAGTTGAGCTTTAGGCTTGAATAAAGTGAAGCGCGGTTTGAACGAATGTCTTGAAAACTCTTCTAATGCGATCAGCATTCTTCGCCTGCTAACTCCACTTTGTTATACTGCTATTTAGCCCCTATTGCATGAGAAAAGAAAGGAAGAAAAAAAATATGTCTGACGGTTGGCGCCGAACCCGGTTCCCTCAGCACAGCAGCTCTACCCATTACTGACCATAGATGCACGCCCGTAAATCCTAAATAACACTATTACGAGTTCTGTATAGGCATCACGCCACTTTCGTCATGCATCGCATGATCATCGCAGGTGAAGGCGACGAAGGGACTACTTCGGTTTTTGAAAGAGACGGGGTTGGACAAGCGGCTGTGACAGTGATGTCACGTACCGTGCCAGATTGATGGACTCTACCGGACGACGTGTGCGTGCTGTGCTATGTGCTCTCTCTCTCCCTCTCCCCCTTCCCCATCTTTAATCTCCCCCATCCCTCTCCCCTGTGTAGGGTAGCAAACCGGTTAAGCTAAACTGGTTAACCTCCCTGCCTTTCCTTCTCCACTTTTTTCTTCCTTCCTTCTTTCCTTCCTCGTCGTGCCACGCATCGTCGTCATTACATCGCTGTCGCTCAGTCGTCGTCTTTCATTCGTCGTCATTCCAAGGTTCCATGCATCGCCGTCCTTCCAGCTTCGTCATCTAATTCTAGTCACACCGTCTCGTCATACAGCCGTCGCGATCCCGCTGTCGTGGTGCCCATCGTCATCATTTCATAACGGTCGTCTCGTTGTCGTCATGCCGTCCCCCGTCAAACCGCCTTCATCATTCCAGCGATGTCAGTCGTTATTCGTCATTAGACGAAATCGTGCTGTCGTCGTGCAATCGGGATCGTACCGTCCTTGTCATGACATCGTCGTCACCGCGTCGACACCGTAAGTCGTCGTTACGCATTTGTTGTCGTACCGTATTCGTGATGCCTTTGTGGTCCCTCCACCAACCTGTTCTAGCTTCGTCATCCGACTCTTGTCATGCTGTAGTCTGTTGCAAATGGGTCGCAAGCCCCAAGGGTAGCGTTGGCCTGGTGGCCTGGGGCACAGCTTGAAGCATCCGAAGGCCCTGGCAAAGGATGAGTCGACCGCTAACAGAACAACTTGTTTATTCTAGCATCGCAAAAGAGCGGCCGGTCAGGTCGACTGAAGTGAAGAAACGGGAGACCACGTTACTCGACTGAATAAATCGAAGCTTCTCTCTTGGCGTCCGGGGGCAGCTGCTTTTATACTCTCGGAGTCGAGGTCAAGATGGAACGGCTCGGAAGAGGCGCACGTGACGGCGGCGCACGGACACGTTGTGACAAGAAGTGACGTATCCGCCGGGCCGGCGCCGGTCAGACCTCCTCGCTTCACAGTTGGGGAGCTCCTCTCCCCGGCTGCCGC